>NC_059381.1:13824388-14131888 GCF_019703515.2 Myxocyprinus asiaticus
CATCAGTGTATACACTTTATATATATGTATAATATATATATAATGTTATTATATTTATTTACTTTATTTACTTTACTGTACACATATGCTATCTCCATGTACAAAATAAATTCTCTATAACTGCTCAATTAACCTTGTAAATTTCAAGAACTAAAGCATAAGTGATGTTGTTTTCCTTCTTAACTTTTTAACTGTTAATTGTTGCTTTCCATTTCTCTTTTCACTTTATACAATTATGACATGATCCATTCCTTTATCAAGTCATTTATTCATATTAGCCCTTATGTTCAAGTACGTGTTGTAGTCTTACCTGATGCCATAGCCTCAGACTTCTCCTCCTCATGAGCCTCATTACCAATCCAAACAAACACCTGGAGAACACAAAACTTATTAAACTGCTCTGTAATGCATTATTATTTAATTAAATAACAATTCATCTTATTACATTAAACAAAAGAGTTGTGCAAACAAGCATAATACAACATGATTTGCCTTAATAGTTTATGCACACATGGAAATTCAATGATGATCCATCCTTAAGGTAGATGTATTGAAACATAATGTAACACAGGGCAATCCTTTTATTGAAAATAGTCCGTTTACCTGGTCCCAGGTGTCAAGGATCATGACATCATCTGTAGCCAGGTCTTCCTGGGTCATCTCCCCAGGTACCTCCTCAATCTGCATAGACAGCCATGAATAGATATTAACTGACATGTTATAATACTACACTGACAATGCACTTATTTAAAGTCTTATCTCAGATAATCTAGAATTAAAAGGCTCACATCAGAGCAGACAAATCTCTGGGTGATTTTACTCACAATGAAGCGTCCAGTTTTGTTTGAGCAGGCAAACAGTCGTGGCGGATGGGCATTCAGCTTATCCTGAAGCCTGCCGGATGTGCGGTATTCTGCCTTTCCTCCCAGAGCCTCCCAGAAGTTATCTGCAGCAATGCAATGTTTGCAAGAATATACATGAGCTAAATTATGAAGATCACATTGTTTAAATAAGAGAATGAACCAACACAGTATTTATTTTAAATTCTTCAAATAGTTTTGTTTGTTTCATGCTAGATTGTTCTTGATCTTAAAGGAATGATCCTGGTTCATTACAAGTTAAGCTCATTCATTAAAATTTACAGTAAGCATGGTTACAATAAGGCACTTATAATGGAAGTGAATGGGGCCTGTCTATAAACGTTAAAATACACACCATTGCAAAGATTTAGCCATAAGACGTAAACATTATACGTGTTAATATAATTTTAGTGTGATAAAATCAGGGATTTTCCAGCGTTACAGCATTTACCAGATTACAGGGCTTTGATTACAGGGTTTAAAAGCATTACGTCATCATAGGGATGGGCATTTTAGATCAATTCAAATGTACATTTTGAAACTATTTAAAAAATAAATAAATAGATGAACCGAGGTTTTGCATTAAAATATTAGCAAACGTTATAGTTAGATATGTTGTCAATCTACCAAAGGCTGAATAAGGAAGAGAAAAAATGCGTTTGGCTTAATGCCACCTCTAGTTGGATCAGCTGCCCATGTGTGCACATTGTAAAATGTGATTGTAGCTCAACTTCGCCCATCATACATGTATACACCAGCTTAAGACAATAACTGGCTCAGTGTTTGGTGCAAATTGATGAAGGGTCTCCTTTCTTTTCTTTAAATACCCATAATAAAGCGTTAGTTATGTGACAGTTATGGGCACTTCATTTCAAATCATATGGATAGGCTATAATGAGAGTATCAAACATCTACTGAACTGAATCATCTTTTACCATGATGATTCAAATAGATTACTAATTATTACTATTCTCTGTGACCAGGGCCGGAGTGGGATTCATATTCAGCCCGGGATGTCATGTCCAAGTCAGCCCACACCCAAAAGGGAGGTTGGAGGTGAAGATGATAACAATAAAACAAGATCACAGCAAAAATATGTAATATATGTAATTACTTGAAAATTATTTAAGCTCTCCATGTCATTATATCACATACGGCATTCACTAAGATTTTCACTTTGTCATAAGACATCATTGTATGTGTTGTAAAAATAAGTGAATATTAAAGGGATATTAGATCATTTTCTCACCCTCATGTCATCCCAGATGTGTATGACTTTCTTTTGCAGAACATGAATGAAGATGTTTAGAAGAACTGTTGGTCCATTCAATGCAAGTAAATGAGAAGTGGTGAGAAACAGATTAATAATTAAGTAATTTTTTACTATAAATCTCCACTTTCACTTTCATAAGCACTCTTCTCTCATAAGAGTTCTTCTTCTGTTTTTGGTGATTTACATAAGCATATCGCCCCATACTGGGCAGGGAGGAGAATTTATAGTAAAAAAAAAACTTAAATATTGATCTGTTTCTCACCCACACCTATCATATCGCTTCTGAAGACATAGATTAAACCACTGGAGTTGTATGGATTACTTTTATGCTGCATTTAAGAGATTTTTGTACCTTCTGAATTCTGATCACCATTCACTTGCATTGAAAGGACCTACAGAGCTGAGAAATTCTTCTAAAAAGCTTAATTCAGCAGAAGACAGAAAGTCATACACATCTGGGATGGCATGAGGGTGAGTAAATGATGAGAGAAATTTCATTTTTGGGTAAACTAAGTTTATTTTAAAGACTATCTAGGCACATAATAACACTATAGAACTGTAAATGTTTATAACTCTTTCAAGATGTACAGGCTCACAATTTAAATGGTCAGTGCTTTGTATTTTAGATAATTAAAATAGCAACAGATCCAGTGAAACAATTAAGGTTGAGTGATTGTTTTACATTTTTACATGCCATTCAAAAACGAGCCATTTTACAATGATAAGAGTGAAATAAAAGACTAAAAATAACACATTTGTACTTTTCTTTTACTTGGAATATAAATGTTCAGGACAAAGGCAAAATGGTTACGGTCTCTTTAAGAGGATTTTATCGCATGATACAACATTGAAGGCACTCAGTGCGGTTTTTTCGTTGAGTTTAATCTTTTGAGAGCTGTAAAGTCCCATTATTTTCGTACCGTGTCATGCTGTTGCATCTGTATTCATTTACTTTAAGTATTCTGTTATTTTGTGACAAAAATAATTTTGCTATTATCATTGTGCACTGCTAGGGAACAGGATTTCAGAGATTAATTAATTGAGATTGTGAGACTGCAGTCAGTATTAAACTTGTGATGATCTTGTACCTGAGACACGTTCATCCTTTAAGCTATTAGTAGCCTATCTGTTCTCAATGGATCTTCCGTGATCCCTCCCGCGCTGTCAAGTGAAGCGGTGCAACATCAGTTTAGTCTCTCACAGGCTACTCTCTTATTTGTTTGGGTGTGAGATGATAAAATACAGACTGCATCCGCTATAATACGGAAAGCAACTCTGATCCTTTAAATACCAGATGTTACAGACTGTTGGCAACTGTTATGCGACATATGATGAAAGTTTGTCAATCAACATGCAGACCTAACCGGCTCAATGTTTGACCGGCCCAGCGGGAATTCTCCCGATCTTCCCGATTGCCACTCCGGCCCTGTCTGTGACGTGTTTCAAGTGTACTGCATCTTTAGCCAACATTTGGCAAGCGATCATTTTTATAAATGTCACGAGTTGTATTGTAATAAATTATTTCTTATTGCTATGCTTCTCAGCGTTTACCTGCTAGAAAGCGTCACAACCCCTGGACTCTGTAAGCAGCAGTTTATGATTATACATACAAATTGTTTGATATACAAGGAGTACTTTCTAGATAAACTTGATAATTTCTAGATATTGATTTCTAGATAACTTTCTATATATACTTGGTTTAGATAAAAAAATGTATACCTACATTGGCTAAGAAGTATTTTGCCATTTTCTTATTATATACTATTATTTCTCAACATCACATGGTGCAGGTTTTTGTGCATTTTTCTTGCACATCAATAATAAAAATAACTTTGATTTCTCTAACCATTATTTGAATCATGTTGCAGTTACTTTTTAGCTGAGTACATTTAAAAGCTGAAAAACTTGTGAAAAAATGTGGAAAAAATCTAGATTAATTTTTTTTGCTATATCACCCAGCCCAATGTCATCACGAAAACAAAGTTGAAATATTGGATATAACTTTACACAGATAAGGTTAGTAAGGGATTTTATCTCACTAAAATCATGTTAGTGAATTTAATGTTTACGTCTTGTGGCTATACCTTTGAAACTGTATTTTAATGTTTATGGACAGGCCCCATTCACTTTCATTGTAAGTGCCTCACTGTAGTGGCAATTTCTTTTTTCATTAAAGCTGAAGTATGTATCTTTTTCAGTGTTAAAATACTTTCTTCAATCCCAGCTTAATATGCAGAGACAACTATAAGTTAATTTTCTCAAAAACTGTAAACACTGTGTCTTTGTGGCACTGAAAAAAATGCTATGTTTGTTTTGAGTAACCCGCTTAGACCCGCCCCAAAAACATTACTCAACCAATGAGACTGTCTGACTGTTTGAAAAACTGCAGACAAGGGGCATATTCAAAACCTGTTTTGAAAACATTGTTTTTGCAATTCCGTTTGGTGGTGCTAGTGTCACAGAAATGACATACTTCAGCTTTAAATAAACAAGAGACAAGTCAACACAATTTTTTGTGGTAATCATTATACTGTCAATTGAGCTTAAATTGTATCAACATTCCATTAAAGAACATTTGAAATTAGTTCGGAAAAGTCCTTACCATTCTCCCCTCCTTCACGTAGCACAGAGGGCGAAACTCCTAGGATGTCACAAAGCTGCTGTGCTCCATGTTTCTCTGTATCACTGGCTCCACGTCCCACCCACATGATAGAAGTGGCTGGGGTCACCAAGACAAAGGCATCGTTGGAGTTCAGATTAGAGGACATGGCTTCAATCTGGAGGTGACAACAGCTAAGATTAAAGGAATGTTCCGGGTTCAATAATAAAGTGCCTCACTGTAACCTTGATTTTTTTCTTTTTTTAAAGGAGGAACGAGTCGAAATTAATTTTTGTGGTAATCAACATTATGCCACAAATGCTGTCGATTTAGCTTAACTTGTATTGAACCCGGAATATTCCTTTAAGGCCAGGTATGGAAATTACCAGTGCTCCTAAAGCAAAGAGACATTTTAAACATTGCATCTGTCCTAAATGTTAAATACTAACCTCCACTGCTCGTGTGCACCCTGTAGAGTTTGAGCGCACTTGGAACAGCCGAGTCTTGGCTGGCTCCATCTGACCTCCATCCCTGGAGGTGCCACCCTTGTGCACCACCATGGGCTGCCCTCCGAACAGACTCATCAGGTGAGCTGGTTCCTTACCCTGAACCACCCGCACCTGTAAAATACACAGTGTAGTGTGAGGACACATTAGGCAGATGTAACTGGAAACCATGCTTCTGTAAAATATCAAAATGTTCCTGCAATTGCTGATATATAGTATATCAGATCCAATCCTTCTTTGTATTAATAATACGGTTTGTGCATCACTGTTATATTGGTACTCTGTCAACTTGCTCTCCACATGGCACACATTGCATGAGGCTTGCATATCCACACAGAGGCAATACTGAGTCATTGTGTGGAATGTGGGACTAACGCCAACATTCCCAGCATCCTTTGTGGCTGGCAGGATGACAGTGGGCTGTTGAACCACTGGAGGAAGCAGAGCTTCACCAACAGACTGCACTAAAAGGGCTATGTTTTTCCTTCTGCCCCAAACACTGAGCCAAACATTTTGTTTTCCCATGTTTCTCTGAGCTGAAACACATGATTGTATTCATTCAAGTGTTATCTAATATTTGTTTTTGACGTTTCCCTGAAACCTCACTTTAACATGCTTTTCCCCACTGTAAATGCTTTAGTAAAGATGTTTTGTTAGAGCCATAATACGTTTTTAATATTTTTCTGATTAAGATTTGACTTTCTGAATATTAAAAATAACTTTTGGAATGTTTAAAGACTACATATTGCTGAAAACAAGTATAAATTCTTTAATTTTATTTAATTTAATTAGATCATTTTTTTATTTTTATGATAAATTATTTGACTTATTTAAATAATGTTTTCACTTAAGGATCATATTACAATAGTCAATCACATAATACATATTATGTGTGGAATTATCTGTTATAATTTAAAATTGAAAAAGACGGGCATGGTTTGTGAATTCATGTTTTATTTGAAGCTTACAAATAATATAGTTCTTGAAGATTGATTTGTATTTATTTAATTATTTATTTGTAATTATTTATTTGTTTGGAGAGTAAAATTTGTGGCTTCCTTTTTGGCTTTGTGGCTTATGGAATTGGCAGAGTTACACTATGAATAATGGCTTAAGACCAGTAGTTCCCATAATGGGTGCCGCAACGACTGGCTAAGGGTGCCGCTGAATCTCTGCTCAGTTCAATATTTTAATAGCCATATTTTAAAATTAAACTTTTTATATAACTGAGTGTTTTCAAAAGCATATTTGTTTATTTTATTTCATTTTCAGTGGTTGGGGTGATGTGGAAAATAAAAACAACATAAAGGGGTGCAGTGGTTTTAAAAAGTTTGGAAAACCACTGGCACAGACTGCCATTACATATTCAGTATATTGGACAAAACTGAGATGATGGACATTCTCTCATTTTACCCATATGATCTACTTTAGCATGCTGAATGTGCTTTGTGGTACTTTTCCATTTCTACTAATCAACGTGCATGACAGCATGCATAAATCCATACAGAAAAAGACACTTTTGAATTGGAGGAAATCGTCAATGCATAATAGAGCATTTCTGTTAATGTCACATGCTCACTCTGAAAAGTGATCTGTGGAAGACAGTTAGTTACTTTTGCACACATGACGAAATAACAACAAACCCGAGTCATAGACACAAATGCATTAACGGAGGCATTTGCAGGGATAATGCATGTCTGTGTACAGAGCCTTGCAAGACAAACTTAAGATAATCTTTATACATACTGATTAATAATACTGCAGTAACCAATTAAATGAGTGTGATTTTAAAATACTATGCTGAAGCCTTAATTCTTTTAGGTTTTTAAATTCAGTTAGGTAATGAACGGATATAATGTTGCTACATTGTAAAGAAATATGATTATGATCATGACTGAATTTCCAAAGCATTTCCTTTGAAGCAATTTCCTTTGCTGTGCAAAACAAGATTTTTATCTGCTTGCTGTTTACTGTAAACAAAAGAAATGGTTTGTTTAATGATTATACACTACTCCCTTCATGTCAGGTCACCCTATGCTACTGTTCTGGTAAATTCTGCTTTATCAATTTGATATACAAATGCAGGGCAACTGCCTTAGTTCTGTTTACTTGTATAAATGTGGTAGTTAGAGAAATATCTGTAGCAGCATTGAGGCTCTGTACAGTGACATGCTACCCTGGGATATGGATACCTGAGTGGTGAGGGGAGCACCAGCCACCTTACAGGAGGATGTTGGATATGAATAAAGGACAGAAAGGAAAAACACAGAGGTGGAAGTTGGTATAACAGATGGCAAAATCACGTGGCACCAGGAAGTTTGATGGACTTGAATAAAAGTGCTACCATGATTCTCTTCTTTTAACTGAATGAGCCAAAAAGACAAATTCAGAATGAAGTAACTTGAGTGTGATTAACTGAGTTTGAACCTTAGTATTACCTGTACAGGTCCACCTCCAAGCTCATTGTCCAGCTGGGCGGCTAAGATGGCAGATGCTCCAATCTCATCTTGCGATGAGTCCTTACCCTGCCTGTGACAGATATCATTCATCACTACTTAAAGGGCAGGACAAACTAATTTACTTTTTTATGAAAACAAAGTGTTGGTAAGTTACTTAAATGAAGTAATCCACTACAAATTATTAATTACTTTTCAAAAAATTTAATAGGATTACTTTACTGATTACTTCATCTAAAAAGTAACCACATTACTAATTATTTTTAATTAATTAAGTTACTTTCTAAATACATTTTCCACTCATTCAAAATGTCTATATTTCCTCATTCCTTGTCGCACACCCTTCAGCTGTTCCACACACACTAACAGACGTACATACACTGATTAGCCAAAACGTTATGACCACCTGCCTAATATGCTGTTGGTCCACCGAGTGCCGCCATAACAGCCCGACCCGCCGAGGCATGGACTCTTCAAGACCCCTGAAGGTGTCCTGTGGTATCTGGCACTAAGATATTAGCAGCAGATCCTTTAAGTCCTGTAAGTTGTGAGGTGGAACCACCATGGATCAGACTTGTTGGTCCAGCACATCCCACAAATGCTCAATCGGATTGAGGTCTGGGGAATTTGGAGGCCAGGGCAACACTTTGAACTCTTCATCATGTTCCTCAAACTATCCCAAACAATGTGTGCAGTGTGTCAGGGAGCACTATCCTGCTGAAAGAGGCCACTGCCATCAGGGAATACCATTGCCATGAAGTATACCTGGTCTGCAACAATGTTTAGGTAGGTGGCACGTGTCGCATCCACATGAATGGCCAGACCCAGTGTTTCCCAGCAGAACATTGTCCAGAGCGTCACACTCCCTCCACCGGCTTGTCGTCTTCCCACAGTGCATCCTGATGCCATCACTTCCCCAGGTAAACGGCACACACGAACACGGCCGTCCAAGTGATGTAAAAGAAAACAGGACTCATCGGACCAGGCGACCTTCTTCCACTGCTCCAAGGTCCAGTTCTGATGCTTGCGTGCCCATTGTAGGCACTGTCGATGGTAGACATGGGTCATCATGGGCACTCTGACCGGTCTGCAGCTATGTAGCCCCATACACAGCAGGGTGCAATTCACTGTGTTGTGACACATTCCTCTCGTAACCATCATTACAATTTTCTGTGACTTGTGCCACAGTAGACCTTTTGTCGGTCGGACCAGACGGCATAGCCTTCATTGCCCTCGCATATCGATGAGCCTGGAGCACCCAATACCCTGTCGCCGGTTTGTGGTTTGTCCCTCCTCGACCACTGTCAGTAGGTACTCACCACTGCTGACCGAGAGCACCCCACAAGCCTTGCCATTTCAGAGATGTTCTGACCCAGTCACCTGGCCATAACAATTTGGGCCTTGTCAAAGTCTCTCAGGTCTTTACTCCTGCCCATTTCTCCTCCATTCAGCACACTCGATTGTTCGCTTACCATCTAATCTACCCAGACCTTGACATTTGGCCTTGTTAGGAGATCAACGTTATTCGCTTCACCTGTGAGTGGCCATAATGTTTTGGCTCATCGGTGTATGAATTAATATTTGAAATTTATTATACATATTACTTTAGGGCAAGTAATGTACTAAAGTAATTACTGTAATTAAAAGTTAGTTACTGTAATATGATTACAAGGATTTGAACTGTAATGAGTTACACTAATTTTTTTACTTAGATTTTACTTAGTAATTCGATTACAGTAACAAATTACTTTGTAATAGCTGAACACTGAAAGCAGACAGCATGTGAAATGTGTAACTCTGATAAAGATGTAGATCAATTGATGCAGTTAAAGGCTGACAGCAGGGGGGTTGTGAGTGAGAAGTCATACCAGATGTAGATGATGTGACCCTGTCTGCCTCCATGGTGATAACCGTACAGAATAATATAACTGTCTCCACCATAGAATTGGCCATAGGTAGAGGGGTCAACTGGAACCTTATCTGAACCTTCAATACGCCAGATCTGTAAAGTATCAAGTAACAGAAAAATTTATGTAACTACAATTACCCCTATTGTATTTGTGTAGTTCTGCCCTCAATCTCAGCACTCTGTACAAGATGGACTCCATTAGTTTACTACAAGATTTGCATAATGTAAATATATATATGGTCACTCCTTCGCACAAATATTTTTTGCAATTTTGCAGACAGAGATCTTGATAAGATGGTCATTAGCACAATCAGTCTTATCAGGTCAAGTTACATGCAAATGGAACTCAGTTGCTGACCTGTTTCTCTCCATTGCCATCGTCAATCATTCCGTGTTGTGCGGCCATGGCTGGGGAATCATGCAAGGTGGAAGCATCAAATGGCACTTTCTCAATCTTAGCGATGCTGTTGGAGACATAAGCCACACCCAGGCCCTCCGTCTGGTCCAAATCACGCCAGTTTTTAAAGAACTGCTTGAATAGAGGAGTTTCACCCATCTCTGGAAGAATCTGCACTTGAGTGTGCTTGGGGTAACCCATTTTCTTAATAAACTCATCTGCTGCCTTCATGGAAGCCTTTCTCTCTTCAAAATTGGCATCTTTGCCTATAAGAGGAACATAAGGAACATACATAATACATTCTTTATAGACATTTTGTGGTAGCAAATTTGTATTGGCCATAACCACCTACCTTTCCAAACAAAGATCTTGCCATCTGAGCCATGGTCCAGGATGAAGCAGTCACTAGATTCCAGAGCACTCTGGGAGAAGGGGTTCTCAGCGGCCACCAGTGCAATCGTCATGTCTCCACTGGCATCAGACACCTAAAGAACAAGAAACAGTGTTCCTGTGTTTCTGTAGCTCATCTTGGTACTATGAACACCAAGGTCATGGGTTCGAATGCACATTAAGTTGTTCTGGGTAAAAGTGTCTGCTAAACGAAAAAGCCATTTAAAATTTTGAATAAATTAGATGCACTAATATATTGACATAGTGGTCCAATGGCTACCTTATAGAGTTTGGCCATCTTCCTATTGGAGGCATCAGCCTTGATGTCATCAGATGCTCCTTCAGGCAGGTCAGGCTTTTCTCCAAGAACCTGCCATCAAATGGAGGAATCATGTATTTTGGATGACTATATGGCTGTCCTCAGTACATTTACAGAAACTGATTGACAACTTTCCAATGCTGAATTGTTCAAACAGACAATGGAAAATGGTGATATAAACCCAGTTACTTCCATGGTCTGGCTTTCTTACCTCCAACATCTTCTCTCGTTCCATTCCTTCATCACATACGTACATGCGGGCTCGCCCACTGCGTTCATTGTCACGAATGCCTTTCGCAAGCTGAGTGGCTTTCAGCTTCTCAAAGCGGTTACTTTTTGAGCCACACCACTGGTAGATCTCCTGTAAAATACACACAAATAAACAAGGTTACTATTAAAATTTGAAAATGAAAAAGGTCTCTTTATGTCACTCTTTGCATATAGTACACACATTTCCAAGGTCCAAGATGAAGCAGTCTCCCTGGTTAAAGCTGTCCCAACTGACTGGTACTTCCATTGCCCTGACAACACGACGACCTTTGACGTGTAGCACACGCTGCACTGTAACTTCATTGGTGACCACATGTTTAAATCCTGAGGCAACTCCACCTTTCTGGAAAAAAAACAGCTGTCATTAATGTCATATCTGGCATAAATATTATGCTCATGATCTCAAAAAGCCCAAATATTAGCCATTAAATCAGCATTGCCAACATATCACTTGTCCTATGAGTGATTGGGTCACTCACCATGTACTGCAGTCCTTTCTTAAAGTAGCCCAGGAAAGCTTTCGACTCATAGCCCTGAACCTCACGGTACTGGATGGGCTTTCCACCCAAATAGTCATCCATCTGCACTGTGAAAATGGCAGCCGCCCCACTCTCATCCTGTGTGCAGTAGTCACCTGCCAGTTGAAGGAATAACATGCATAAGAAACAAAGCTGATGCATTTGACCAGCAGAGGAACCCACATTATTGGCAGGCTTCTCCAGATGTCCCCAAACCCCATTTTTGTACTGGACATTCTGTACATCTTGAAAGGTAGGTAGATCAATTACTTTGTAATAACTTTGAAACAAATGTTCAGATATCAGAAGTACGGAGTATACTGCACTCATAATTTTGCAAATCTTCTTTTAAACAGCACTGTGGTCTTACCCAGCCAGAAGTGGAGGTCATATTGTAGGTTGCCAGAGCGTTGTTTGATAGTATTGAGCACCACATAGGCATCACCTGTGTAGAACCCTCCATAGAGGTTCTCAGGAACAGCAACCAAATCAAATTTCTCGACTCTCCACACTTGGAGCCCAGGCTGTTGGCCCGCTCGCTCAAACTCAGGGTGGTACACCATGCTGTCTAGAGAAAGTAATAGAGTTCAAAACAGTGTTACTATGAATGCAAACTTTAATACAGTGAAAAAGACACTCTATTAGCATAACATAAATATATATAAATAAATAAAAATTTCCAACATTCTTTTGAATGTCCATGTACTAAAATAAAATATTTGATGCCATGTGTGTACCTTCATTTACTACTACTATTATTTTGAATGGCCATGGAAAATGAAGCAGTGTGATAACAATTTTACCTAGTCGCAAAAAGTAGTCCGTTAATTTACCCGATGAACTTTCACCTTTTGCTGACCCTTTATGCTTCGCAGAGCTAATGTGTGCTTCTAAATCACTTGCACCTTTATTAGTAACTAACACATAAGTGCCAGCTTTACATGTCATACATGCTGCTTCCCACGGATCTCGACCTTGTGCAAATTTTCTGTAAATTTGCACTTTCACTTGGGCATTGTTTCCACTCAGCTGTCATTTGCTGCTACTGTCAAGCAACTGTTTGTTGCCAAACACAACAGCGATTTGTGTGTTCGCGGAGAGATTGACAGGCAGGAATTTGGCCAATAGTTGCTGCAAGCCTCTTATAAGAAAGAGGGGTTAAAGCAATGCAAATTTGCGCGTACACACAATGAAGTATCAGACCAGATGCACATCATAATGCAACTAAAGCCGAATGCCTGACATGTTCGAAAATTTAGAAATCCCGGCCGGGTGCTTTTTTAAGGTCCGAAAAAGAGGATATGTCCGGGAAAAAAAAAAAAAGAGGACGTATGGTCACCCTTGCTTCATTCACCGCTGTCAGAACGAGGCTTATTAATTATGCACCTCTCCTCACTCTCCTGCCCAAATCCAGTCGTGAGCCTGGCTGAAGGGCGGCCCTAAGAGGCAGGGCGACGATGACGAGCCGGAGGGGCCGATCATTCCGCCACAATATATATATATATTTTATTTTTATTTTATTTTTTTTTATTCTCACTGAGCACTTTATTAGAAACACTATGGTCCTAAAAAAAAAAGCCAGACATGGCCTTCTGCTTCTGCTGTAGCCCATCCGCCTCAAGGTTTGATGTGTTGTGCAGTCTGAGATGCTATTCTGCTCTCTGCAATTGTTATCTGAGTTACCGTAGCATTTCTGTCAGCTCAAACCACTCTGGCCATTCT
This sequence comes from Myxocyprinus asiaticus, assembly GCF_019703515.2. Taxonomy (NCBI): domain Eukaryota; kingdom Metazoa; phylum Chordata; class Actinopteri; order Cypriniformes; family Catostomidae; genus Myxocyprinus; species Myxocyprinus asiaticus. The sequence continues at coordinate 13,837,608 of NC_059381.1, forward strand.
GCGTTGACCTCTCTCTTCAACAAGGCATTTCTGTCCACAGAACTGCCACTCACTAGATGTTTTTTTTTTTTATTTTGGCAACATTCTGAGTAAACACTAGAGACTGTTGTGAGTGAAAATCCCAGGAGATCAGCAGTTACAGAAATACTCAAACCAGCCCAGAAATCTCTTCTAAACTTTCTTCTGAACAAAAAAGTAAATAATCACATCTGAAAGGCTAATTAAAAAGAGCAATGTTTCATGCAAGTGACTGAACTTACTTTTTTTCAGACTTGCATGAAATATTTTGCATACAAGGGGCTACCTAATCTAAACTTGGCACATATTGTCTGATATAGTTAATGCGGTGGCCTCCAGACTGCTGGACCACAGTAGACTATAAATAGCCTAAGTCACGTGACATTTCCTTATGGGTCAAAAAGGGAGGGACACAGTCAGTCTAATACAGTAGCATTGTTTCTTCATAATGTCTAGTTTTGGGACTAATTTACATCTTAGTATGCAATCGTTTAGTTTAACTCTTGTAGAATGTGCTAGTAGGCACCATATTCTGTAATATGTACAAAAAGTCTAATAAGAGATCTCAATGATTTCAACTACTTTGGGAACTTCAATGAAATTCGAACACTTTCAGTCCTTATCCCTTAATCTCTCTATGAGCCATTTTTGTCAAAGTTTGTTTTAATGAAGGGCAAAACCTTACAGACAGACAAGTTCATACTAGTGGTTTAGCAAGAACACAGTGCCCCTCTGAAGAGTGATGTTTCTAGAAACGCTAAAATCTGAATTGAGACAGGATCCATATGTTGGTCCTAAGTTTGTTAAAGGGCTGGCATATACTTAGAACTTGAATCTAATAACCACTGCGTTTGTATTATTTTAAAAGAACATGAGTTATTTCACAATCCTCAGTTTGGACGAAATTGACTTTTCCTGGAGAAATGCCTGAATCAAAGAAACTCCAAAGGTGACTCACTCTTTCCAGCCAGACATTTCTTCCTACACCTCAACAAGCACTGACACTCTTGAGATAAAATTTTAGCATGCTGCCTAAATCTGATTCAGTGTTTATTAGCTCTCAGCTCAGTCTAAACCCTTAACTGCACCCTGTGTTTATCTATGAGCGTAAACATCCTAACCAGTAAATGACTGTATTTTATGGCCAGGCCCCATAGAAAAGTAAAAAAGAAAAACCCCTGAAAATTTTACATTTACATTTATGCACTTTTCAGATGATTTTATACAAAGTGATTTACAGTGCATTTAAGGTATATGTTTGATCACTTTTGTGTGTTCCCTGTAATTCAGTATACAGATGAACACATGCAAGTGTTCAAAGTCTGTGCTATAAAGGGTGTGAGGCTGATGATAAGAGATTACACGAGGAAGTGTCAGACACATTGTGATTCTAATTCTGGCTTTAATGTCCAACAGCAAAAAGAATGTCACCCAAAAGAACTTTATTAAACATGAAACCTTTATCACAATTGAAATTTTGTTCATCAGTTATGAATCATAACTTCTCTGCAGCTTCACATGAAAATTTAGTTTTTGCTTGTCATGTTATAATGTGAAAATACAAAATCATCCATTAAAAAATTATGTTCTGCAGCTATTCAGTGGGGTCCAAAAGACCACTAGTGAAAATGCTTCTATTCTGCATGTTTCTAATTTTATATATATAAAAAATTCCATTACAATTATCAGCCTAAAAATTGGAGTGAAAAATCTAACTGAAATTAACATGAATTTCAGGGCTTCTTAGTTTTTACACTCACTGAGAGCTTTATTAGGAAGACCTGTACACCTACTTATTTATGCAATTATCTAATTAGCCAATCATGTGGCAGCAGTGCAATGCATAAAATAAAGCAGATACGGGTCAGGAGTTTCAGTTAATCTTCACATCAACCATCAGAATGGGGCTAAAAATGTGATCTCAGTGATTTTGACTGTGGCATGATTGTTGGTGCCAGATGGGCTGGTTTGAGCATTTCTGTAACTGCTGATCTCCTGGAATTTTCAAGCACAACAGTCTCTAGAGTTTCCTCAGAATGGTGCCAAAAACAAAAAAACATCCAGTGAGCGGCAGTTCTACGGATGGAAATGCCTTGTTGATGAGAGAGGTCAACGGAGAATGGCCAGACTGGTTCAAGCTAACAGAAAGGCTACAATAACTCAGATAACCACTCTGTACAATTGTAGTGAGCAGAATAGCATCTCAGAATGCATTGCACAACACATCAAACGTTGAGGTGGACAGGCTACAACAGCAGAAGACCACGTCTGGCACTTTATTAGGACCATAGTGTTCTAAATCTAAATCATAGTGTTCCTAATATAGTGTTTAGCAGGGTTGGGGAGTAACGAAATACATGTAACGGGATTACGTATTTAAAATACAAAATATAAATAACTGTATTCCACTACAGTTACAATTTAAATAATTGGTAATTAGAATACAGTTACATTCAAAAAGTATTTTGATTACTGAAGAGATTACTTTGCATTTTATTGTCATTTGTTTCATTTAATATTTAGTATACGCATATAATAATGTATACATATAAATGATGCGATCCAAAGTGCATTTGAACAGCGGTGAAACACTTCCTTATGAAGTGTTACATTCATACAAGCAGACAGATAAGTAAGTTTGAAGTAAGTTTGGAGCAGAAGAAATAGAAATAAACCTTGTGTAAATTGTCAGCTTTGCACTAAGCTAAAAGTATATTTCTTGCCATTTTACATGCACATGTTACCAGACACGATCATATTTTTTTATCAAGAAAATTCATGTTGGATCGTAATTTCTTTTTTTCTAGTAAGACCTTTGATATTAGGGCAAAAATCGTATTCTTGATAATAATTTTTGTATTGTATTCCTGTATAAATATTTTTATCTGGGAAGAATCACAACCTAATTAACATCTGCTAAACATCTTAAAAAGATCAGCTTAACAAACATTCTAAATCATAAACATCTCTAAGACAACTGATAAAGGTCTTATTGACATTCGAGATGAAATGCCTAATGGACGTATTGCAGATGAGCAAGAATACATCTTCCAGATGTAAACACACACATCAAATAGATTTCTGGGTGATGTACAGTACTGTGCAAAAGTCTTAGGCACATAAGATGTTTCACAAAAGCATTTGTCTTAAGATGGTTGTGACAAGGAGGAGGGCGGGCCCGGGCTGTGAGTGCACACGGCTGGCTCCAATTGGGCTAATCAGCCAAGGAGAGGGATAAGGACGAGCCGGATGCAGCAGTTCGAGAGAGAGAGAGCCACACGCAGCTGCCGTGTGTGAGTTTGTGTCGTGTGTCTTTTTGTTTCATTAAATATTATTTTGACCGTTCAGCCGGTTCCTGATCCCTCCTTTCCCATTTTTAACCTTGTTACAATGGTTATTCATATCTTCAGCTTTAGTGTGTCAATAGGAAATATAAATGTTAGATTCCCAAACATTACTTTTACAAATAGAAAAGATTAGAATAGAAGAACGGGGAGCCCTGGAACAGATGTCATGGCCCCCACAAAGCCCCCCACTGAACATCGTATCAGTCTGAAATTACATAAAGAGACAGAAGCAATTGAGACAGCCTAAATAGACAGAAGAACTGTGGTGAATTCTCCAAGAAGCTTGGAACATCCTATCTGCCAACAACCAAGAAAAACTGTGTCCAGGTGTACCTAGGAGAATTGGGGCTGTTTTAAAGGCAAAGGCGTTCACACCGAATATTGATTTAGCTATTTTATGTTTACTGGACTTTGTATGACATTAAGTGATAAATGAAAACTATTTATGTCATTATTTTTGAATACATCCTCTCTATGCAACATTTTTCACAAGTGCCTAAAACTTTTGCACAGTACTGTATGTGTGCTATCAGGGATGTTATCAGTCTTTTTCTCTGGGCACTTGGTTAGGCTACTGGTAATATTCTTCAGCGTGACTTTGTTGGAAGGTTGCTGGAGTCTGTTGCACTGACACACTGAAGTTTCAAATTGAAGAGGTGATGGCACAAATCAAGAACAGCACTTCCTCTTGCTCTATGGCATCTTTACCACAAAGTCAATATTTGGCTTAGTTGGGTGTGTTTCTATGGTAACATATGATAAATGTGCACAAGGGGGCTGATGAGTAATCAAAAGTGGAACTATATAGAACTTGACAATGCAATACAATTAAATGTAAATGGCAATGCTTCTGTAGTGTAGTGCAGCACATTGAAAAGTTTACCGATATAGCTGATGGAAATGCAAATTATAACAAATATTTCACAAGTGTCGACATAATATTTTTCCATTTAACTCTAGCGCATAAACTCTATGTCGATACTTCAAATGTCACGAAAAACTGGTTTGGAAACACTTTTTGTCGAGAAAATTGGCATTAACGCAAAAATATAGTGTCAAATGACTGAATTTACCCCAATAGTTAGCCTGTGTTAATCATGACGACAAGGTATACATTCTTGAAAGCCAATTTATTGTACGTGAAGCATTACTCACACTGTTATGGATTAGTCTTAATGGCATTCCTGCACAGAAACACAGCTGCAACATGACACTTCCAGGAGTGCCAACACAAATATCTTGTATCATGCACCTGTCATCGACAAGTGCATGGAGAACAAATGAATGGCCACTTTTTGCGATTAATTTAATCACGGTAGCCATCTGTTTATTTATTAAAGTTGTGTAGAAAGTGTGCCCCTTTGATAGATGGACTCTCCCAGTCACCCCTGTCATTCCGTGCGAAACTGACTATTCCCAAACTTTCCACCGGAGTTCGCAAAGTGATGGAGAAAAGAGCAGCGGATGATAACGGGAAAAGGAGATCGGCTGAATATTGTGGATACACTGTAAGTAATCACATAATTATTGAATATTCTTGGCAAATGTAAAGACAAACGCTATTCCGCCTGTATCCGTGTTTACATTTAATGTAGTTTTCAACATTATATTCCTCTGCTATGACATTACTGCCATTCCATATTTATTTATCATTCGCTGTCAGTATTAGGTATATTTATTCCTTATAAGCACCAACGCACGGTTGCAGCTTAGGTAGCGTGCATGCGCTCAAAGTTGTTTACATCTAGTTTGACTGCCCGTGCAGCAGCAGCCATGCTCACGTGCACAGCTCCTGAACAGCGTTAGCGCACACATAGTTTGTATACATTGTATTGAACACCCATTCCCATTTATTCAAGTATTTCATAATAGAGATCGTAGTATTGTGTTATATTTTACCTTTATTGATCAGTGTTTACCAAATAAGCTTTATTAATATTGTGTTGTGTTTTTATATATGCTATATCCATATTTATATTTGTATTTTGTATTCACAGAACCACACATCAATGCACATTTAATAAAGACAACGATTGGATTATAACCTGAGTAGGACATCATTGTTCTGACCGTACAAACTGTAGCCTTCAGCCAAACCCGGACTAGCAATTAAAGTGAAGACTCACAAGATTTTTCATGGTCCTTCGAGCCAGATCGGTGAATTGCTACAGAGATGTCTCAACCCAAGAGAGAAGCGCCTGTTGTTCGTCCACTAAGACGGATCAACCTACCAACTCATTTAGTGGATTTCGAGCTTGGTGAGCCATTGCTGCATCGACAGCCACTCCCAGACCTCAGCCAAAGCAGAGTCCAGTCACCAAGTATGGTAAGACACCAGATTGACTTCTCCTGTTAGTCAAGAGTTAGATTATGATAAGTGGACACTGAGAGATGAATGGCAAAATGAGAAATCCGATGGGTGATAAGAGGACGTAGAGCTTACAGCCAAGCTGCAGGTGATGAAACAAGAGAACGGCGACTTGCGGCTACAAACCAGCCAGCTTCCAGAGATTATTTCAGCATTGCAGGAGATGCGACAACAGAATGCCATGTTACATCAGGAACTTAGAATTCTTAAGGCAGAAAGGGGAGCCCCCTCCAGGCCAGTGACTTCACCAGTGCCGTCTCCAGGTACCTTTACTCCAGTGGTGAGCCCTGAGACCCCACAAAGGTTCCGTCTGACTCCAGCCCTCCAGACAAAGCCACCAATGCCACCTACTGCCATGAGAGAACTGCGCCCAGTTACGATGGATGAGTGCCCTGGACTAGTTGAGGATTTCAGAAGCATGGACATTTCCTCCTCAATGCATGAGAATACCACCACAAATGCGTTACAGCGACCCACCTCAACACAGGTACTCTCGTTCCTCCCAGCACATTCCATCTCATCAGTCAGAGTTTGAGACCCCAGCAAATGAACGGATTCCACCTCCTCATCCAGATAAGCTTATTACCAGCCTCCATCAACCCAGGAGAGAACGTATAGAGGCCCTGCTCCAACCATTGCCTTCCTAATATCCCCTGATCCTAGAGAGTTCTCTAGACTGAGGATAGCATTGGAGAACATTTTGCCTGAGGATGCAACAGAGCGATTCAAGTATCAGATCCTCACTGACCATCTTTAATTGGAGGAAGCACTACTTGTGGCGGACACATATAGTAGCTCAAGCTTCCCTTTCACAAACACCATGAGAGCTCTCAATAAAATGTATGGCCAGCCCCATCAGCTAGCCTTAAAACACATTGCAGAACTGATGGATGGACCGAACATTCGCTGCGGAGATGTGAAAGCTTTTCGCATGTTCGGACTCCAAGTGCGTTCCCTGGTTAGTATGTTGTAACAGCTGGGCCAGAAAGGCAATGTCGAGCTGGAGGGTGGGTCACAATTATCCAGACTAATGAGCAAACTGCCACATGACCTCAGGTCCAGTTTCAAGAGGTATACTCATCCTTTTTATGTCACCATCCCCACATTGTTGGACTTTACGGACTGGCTCGAATACGAGCTTCAAGTTCAGGAGGACCTCACTGACTATACCAGTCAGTCTAAAGTTTCATCAGTGCAGAGAAGGGAGATGAGGAGAGACTCTAAGCAACCCCGTAAACCCACTACCATCCTCCTTGGTATAGAGAAACTGAAGGCCAACCCAGCATCACCATTTCATCCAACCAATTCAGCTGCTGCTAAGAGAGAAGGGGTGAATGCTTACTGTCCATACTGCGACAACAACAGACATTTCCTGAATGGCTGTGAGAACTTCAAGTTACTCAACAAGGAGCAGAAGGTGACTTGGATTAAAGGCCAAAATAGATGCTGGCGCTGTGGGCGTGGTCACTGCTGCCAATTGCACACTGAAAGCCCTGTGTTCATCTTGTAACAGGAAGCACTTGCTGGTCCTACACGATGTAAATGACCAAAGTAGAGCCACAGAAGAAGTAGTTCCAGCCAGTGCAGTCTTGTATGTGGATTGTTCAAATTGTGACAACAAAATTCTGCTGAAGGTGACTAAAGTTCTGCTCCAAAATGGCAACAAATCCATGGAGGCATATGTAATTCTGGATGATGGGTCAGAGCGGACCATTACACTACACGAAGCAGTGCAGAAGTTGAATCTGAAGGGACAGCCAGAGGACATGGTTCTTCGTACAATCAGGCAAGATACACAGACCATTCACGGGGCGGCCGTGACCTTCACTGTCTTCAGTGGCTAACCCTCGTGAGGCTTTCAGGATACGGAATGCCTTCACAGCCAACAGTCTGGGTTTAGCAGAGCACACACATCCCGTCAAGGTACCCCAGGAGAAGTACAAGCACCTTGCAGGCTTGCCACTACAGCATCTTCACAAAGTGAAACCAGTAGTCCTCATTGGCTCTGACTGCCCACACATCATCACACCCATAGAACCAGTCAAACTGGGTCCACCTGGTGGCCCTGCTGCCATGAGAACACGCCTAGGATTGACACTACAGGGCCCAGCACAAGAACTAACCAGCAGACTTTCCCCACAGCAATGTCTCTTCACCAGCTTATGGCCCAGTAATGACCTTTATGCTAATGTGGAGAAACTGGAAAACAGACACTCTTCCATATCGGAACGAGAAGGTACTGACAAGGTCAAGACAGACCAAGAGTCCATCCAACTTCTCCAGCACAAAACTGTGAATGTGGATGTTAACAGAATCCAGCACTATGCTACCCCTCTTCTAGGTGCCAAAGTTATGCCATGTCTATATGCACCCAAAGAATCTGTGCTGCCACAATTAAGGGGAATAGTTAATCAGCTGAACAAGAATCCTGATCAAGCTGGCTACATCACAAAACTCACTCCTGAACAGGTGGACCATTCCAGAGAGAGCTGTTACATTCCACATCATCTAGTGCAGCATAATGGAAAGAAAAGGGTTGTCTTCAACTGTTCGTTTGCTTACCAAGGCCACAACCTAAACGAGTACTTGCTTCCAGGTCCACCACTCAGTCTTTCTCTTCTGGCAGTTCTGCAATTTCGAGAACATTCTACCGCCGTTAGTAGTGATATTCGTGGGATGTCCACCAGGTACGCCTTTTGCCTGAAGACCAACCGCTACTGAGATTCATTTGGAGAAATCTTCAGAAAGACAAGGCACCAGACATGTACGAATGGCAAGTACTTCCATTCGGAACAACGTGTAGTCCTTGCTGTGCAACATTCGCTTTACAGAAGTACGTCTTGGATTACAGTGAATCTGATGACACACGGTTCTCAGTAGAGAAATCTTTCTACGTTGACAACTGCCTTCAGAGCTTTGCCTCAAGTGAAACAGCTAAAGATCTAGTAGACAGACTCCACAGCCTCTTAAGTTCGGGAGGCTTTGACCTAAGACAGTGGGCGAGCAATGATCCGTCAGTCATCAGCCACCTGCCAGCTGATGCTCGATCTCAAAGCAGCATCCAGCGGCTCAGCAAAGGTCATCAAGATGCACAGGAGTCAACTCTTGGGTTACATTGGCACTGCTCATCAGACACCCTCTCCTATAAGCAGCGTCGGACAGACCACCCATTTCCAACTATGCGGAGCATATACCATATCCTCGCTAGCCAGTATTACCCCATTGGCTATATTGTGCCATTCACAACACGAGCCAAGGTGACAGTACAGAGGTTATTGTACAAGAAAAGAGAGTGGGATGATCCCCGGCTGCCTGAGGAACTGTTGAACTTGTGGAAAACTTGGGAGAGTGAACAGGATGGTTTACAGCACGTTGTTTTGCCGAGGTGTTACTGCAGTGAAGAACTGGATCACCCTACCAGCATGAGGCAGATCCACATTTTCTGCGATGCTTCAGAGCGAGCCTATGGATCTGTGGCCTACTTATGAACTGAAAACCCTGAAGGTAGAGTGGAGGTAACCTTTGTAGCTGCTCGATCTCGGGTAGCCCCGAAAAAGCAGCAAACCCTTCCACAGTTGGAATTATGTGCAGCACTCACAGGTGCACAACTCGCGGATGTTCTGAAGACAGAGCTAACTTTGCACATACACAGTGTCACTCTGTGGTCTGATTCCACAACTGTACTTACCTGGCTGCTATCACACTCCTGTCATTTTAAAGTGTTCGTAGGCACCAGAATGGCAGAAATCCTGGAACTCACAGAGTGTCATCAAAGGAGAACCCCGCAGATGACATCACAAAGGGAAAATTGCTCTGTGACATAAGTCAGGAAAGCTGATGGAATAAAGGGCCAAAATTTCTCAGACAACCAATTGACCATTGGCCAGAGATGCCGTCATTAACAACTATCACTCAGGACAGTGAACTGAGAAAGCCAATCTTCTGTGGTCTATCAATCTCCTCTCGAACCCCTCCCGATCCACAGAAGTACCATACACTTCCAGAGTTACTGAAGGCTTACATCCAGCATGTCAACAGGGCAGCCACTGATATCCCAACAACAGATGACTACAAAGAGGCAGAACTTGTAGTCCTATGTCAAAGCCAAACTGACTCATTTCCAGAGGAACTGTCCAAAAGACAACGTTTTGGATTATAACCTGAGTAAGACATCATTTTTCTGACCGGACAAACTGTAGCCTTCAGCCAAACCCGGACTAGCAATTAAAGTTAAGACTCACAAGATTTTTCAAGTTGCGTTTTCACACCATTCAAAATAATAGACGGCAGTCATGGAATTAGCCCACAATACAAAAAACATAATTTCTGTGCAGACAGATGTTTTAAATTAAAAAGAATTCACAATACTAGGAGAAAAGCTTCAGTGTGTTTTTTTCTAACACTAACATCCCAATTCTATTAAATGATTGTTTAGCTTACTTTTGAAAAAAATAAATAAATGCCGGCAAAATCATCTGTATTAAATTAAATAAATTACCAAACTAATAAAGCATTAAATTAAAAAAATAAATTATCAGACGAAAAAATAATATTGTTAGGCCTATATACTTGCCTTTTCTTTACACAAACTTAAATTAGCCTTACCCTGTTCTGTAGACGAAAAAAGTTGGCTGAATGACATTCTCAGAATGTTCTACACTGTTTTTCAAGACTATAAACTTTCAGAACTTTTTGTCCAATGCTGAGTTCACTTTCAGAAAACGAGCTTTTGAACATTTTAAAACGTTTAAATATTTTAAATCTAACCCTCTTTACATCGGATCACATTTGCTGAAAATTTTAATTGCATTATGACGCTAAAATTAATTTTAGATGACAATCATGTTAAGTTGGTCGTTAAAAGTTGCTGGACAAATATGCAGGACGTAATGCAGTTGTGATGGCATTGCTTTAGATTAGATGATTGTTCAAAATAGCCTATTGAATATCAGGAATGTATCATATGTAAACCCTGATATTACACCGCATCAGTTTTTCTTTAATAGCTGTGCACACAGCATATACACATCGATGGATGGTCCTTATACTAAGATCGAAAGTTTCCCCCACTACTTGGTGCAAGTTGCCAGCTTGAACAGGGCCATGCGATAGGCGCAACATCAGGACCAATATTACAGTCCTATCAGAAGGGCAACTTCTCCCTTTTGATTGCAATTCCTCCTCTTCTGATTGCTTTTATATTTGTGAAATTTAAATGACAGTAAGCTGGCTAATTTCAATGAATTGTCTCAATACTCTCCCCATTTTACCAAAGACATAAAATTAGGGACATCTGGGAGGCGAAAGGTACACAAATTAGCGATAAACACACATTTCTGTATGGAAACATATTAAGGGCAGATTTATTTTGCGATAAACCAAAACGTATGCGACAAAGTGTTTTTTTAAGCATGACGTCAGCACGCACACTATTTTTTTTATCGTTAAAAGGACATTTGAATCGAGACAGGCAGAAGACGGCAAATTTCGCAAAAACTCTTTTACGCATTTTCACTTTTTCTATAACAAAAGAGCGCGAAAAGTGGATGGAAACTAGGTTACTGACTGTTTATGCCATGTACTCATGAAACACTTGTACTGTGCATTTGATCCACGGGCTCCTAAAATATTCGAGTCAGTTTAACTTAAACCAGCGAAACAATCAACCCAAAATCAATAGTAGCCTACTCCTGTAAATGCACATGACCACTCAAAGCTGACCTGCCGACTGCGCACTTCCAAACATCCTGCTTTACCGCATAATTGACACACATCCCAGAATTCAGAATTTCCAGATCTCCATATATGGCTTTGTGTGATGAGCACAGTTTCACAGACCAGTTCAACAACCAGGGCACTTTATATAGTGAATGTAGTGCATGGCCTGCAAATGCTGGAAACGGTTTTGCGCGGCCCACATGAAAATGTCCAATACACCGACAGTAAACTCTACCGGAAACATTGCGCACCTTGTATTATAGCGCATTGAATTGTAAACTATCGCATTAAAAGTTCAATTCGGCTCTATTTACAGTGGGGAAAATCCTCAGATTTCTTATTTATTTTGTGGCAAAGGAGATTGACGATCAGATAAAACAGACTTACCTTCTGTTGAACGAATGGAGACTATCTATAGCAGGAAACAGTAAAGAGTACAGCAGAACTGCTTTTACTGTTCTGTATCGTGATGTCTGACCAGGGCAACACCCCACTGTTTTAGCCAGACTCTAGTCTGCAGAAGCACCATCGGCGGGTGATGCTGGCATTTAAAACCACTCCCCTATGACAACCGGACAAGGCAAATCACTGCCACCTACTGCGCCACGTGGATACTACTCACTTCCCTACACTTACAAACGTTTACCCGTCACCCGTGGTAACCATAGTTTACACCCAAATACAGTTACCATGTAAAGAGTAACCATGTAAAACTCAAAATAAAGATACTAGGGGAGACTAAAATAAGATATGAGTTCTGAAGAGAAATTCTTTAGTTTTAAGAGATATTGATATTCTGAGAGCACTTTTATTGTTTTACAGTAGTAAAACAGTAACTGTAGCAACCATTCTGACAGAAACTTGTAACATCCTGTAACATGTAACATCTTACATGGTAGATGTTATTTATTAGGTTGCCAAATGTCCCGTATTAGATGTCCCGTATTTTGGCTGAAACACTCATTACTTTGTAATCAAAGATAAATGTGTTGTTGTGCTGCACGGTGCACCTTCATTATGGATTTAGATTTTTTTTTTGTTGCCAACTTTCAGGGAAAAATAACAGTCGATGCATGGTTCAAGTTCTGTGTGCTGGCATGCCATCCAATCTAAAAAAAAAAATAATGAAACCAATAAGTATTATGGACTGCTCACAACGGCCACTCTATTGACTGAAGCAGTGTCAGGTGTGATACTTCATTCCCTTTATTTAGACTATTTTATAATTTCACATGTACAGTACATGTCTTATTTCATTGGCTTGTGTGATGCACGAATCCAGAACACATGACCTTCTGTAACGCCTACATCCAGAGGAAAATAGACACTTCCAACTTTCCAACCGAATAGTGCTGCTTATGTTACGTTTTTATCGATGTCTTGTACAAAGAAATAGTCACATGTGCACATCACACAGTCTGGGAAACTGTGCCATAAACTCCTTGGGCTCTATTTTCATGACCGCACTAGGTGCAGCGCAACGTGCAACAACATTTTCATGAGAGTGCTAATTCTAAGGGCAATATCTGTGCCAGTGCAAAGCACAAGTGGATGTGGGCGCAAGTGGACATGGGTGGGAGTTATTGCACTATCTGTGGGTGTATACAAGCAAACTGTGGGTGTATTGTATGTTAATGAAGTTGTGCAAAGTATAATTTGCAATTTTCCTGAGAAATAGGTAATTTTTAAAATTTCAGTAGCACCTCTACTCTCAGCGCAAAGTCTAAACTCAGTTCCTGCATTTGCAGTTTGCAGAATCCACCAGCAGGTGGTAATAAAGGTAATGTCCAAACTCAGAAAATACAGTGGAACACCAAATTATGTCCCTGACACATCACAAACAAAAATGTATGATATTATTGTTAAACTTTCTAGAGGTCATGGTTTATTTTTCGATTATTATTATGTGTATTTACAATTGTATTCATGATCTAATTTGTATTGGTATTTTTCCACCTGTTGTCATAAAGTGATTTTTAAGTTACTGCAGATGGGGCTGGTGGAAGAAGTTGGATAGGGTAAGATGTTTAAATTTGGGGTGGTGGTTATATATTATTTTTTGGACCACTTCGCTATTTTAAGTATATTTTCATTTAATTTTGAAATGTAAAGTTTTTTCATGTTTCAATACATTTATTACAATTTTTAAGCAAAATCGACTGACAAAATCGACTGATAAAAGTGCTTGCAAAAATATCTTGATCCACAGCCTAACCTGGAAGGCCGATACAATCACTGTTAATACTAGCCATGATTTGTGTATCAGTAGACCAATTTGATTAATAATACTTACATTCTCTATAATTTAATGGGGCCTACATCCAAGTCCTGACAAGAACCACATTTTCCATGTGTATAAAAGGAGCGTGTCACTACAAATATGCCTGACATTCAACAAGAGCGCAGTTAATGCAAAAAAGAACGTAAATCTATATTTCTATTCTCCTACTTCATTGCATACAGGCAACCCATTTACACTACCACCTTCTTATGAATGTGCTGTCTTTGTTTATATCACTGGTACTTGAAAGGAATGGCAATAACCAGAGAAGGACCTCAGAATTAAATTGTACTTGATCCAGCCCATTAGCGCTTTGTGCACGCAATTTCACCAAACCCACTTGCGCCTAGACTTAGCACGTGCTTGCAAGAAAATACCAAAACTTCATAGCCATGCCCACTGACTGCGCATTTGACGTATCGCATAACTCTTAAAATAGGGCCCCTAATGTTCTGCATGTCATAAATGACATTTCTGTGCAAAAGTAGTTACACTTTCCTCAACGTACTCATTCTGTGACTGATTTTGTAAAGTTAGCATTGCACATTTACAGTTGATGTCTTTCAATGTAAAACAATTACAGGTGATTTTATTTATTTATTGCCTTCACTAAATTCCTATCTAGGATTAAATCTTTAAGATGAATACTAATACATTTCTTTATTAAACTCTAAATGTAAACTTCTATAATCAAGTCTTATAGTTATATAATATACAATTTATAGTGTGTGTTACACACACACACACACACACACACACACACAAACTTTGCAGAATAACATAACATGGCACCACTCATCCACAAGGTTCATCTTTGTTGTAAAAGCTGTTGTGGAAGGATGAGGTGTAGACATACAATGTGTGGAATTTGAAAGTGACATTTACAAAGTAGCATGGGAGACAATGAAGGCTGGTGGAGTCATAATTGCCAGTTCAGTGCATCTAATAATTTGCAGTATCATTTTCTTTTGCATTATTAATGGTCTTATTATTATTATTATTATTAGTAGTATATTATTATTATTATTATCAGCAACTCTCAAGGTTGTCAAGACACCTTTTCCAAACAGTGGCATGCTTGGGGTATTTCCCCCAGCCATTTTCATATCTACTTAAATGTTCCACCCCTCTGTCTTGTGAATGGATACTTAGATTCTCCTCAAAACCACTGTAGTGGCCTACCATGAGCAGTATATGTCCCAGAACACATTTGATTCTACTGATAAAGACTGGATATTATAAGGAATAAATTTGGTCAAGTACTTTACCTTCCTAAATATTATCCCCTATCTTTTTTTTTTAATCTTTTTTATCTTTTGATATTCAGATATTCATGAAAATAATTGTGGCCAGATTGGTTGCTGTGTATGTTTAAACAAATGGGGGAGAGTCCTGGCTATGGAGAAGGATACTGCACTGCTAAACACAGTGCTGTAGGAAAATAAAAATGATCCTGGGCTGACTGAAAACAAAATCAGTACGTGTAACTTAATGTGTGTTTACATAACTAAACCACATAATAAGATACTGTTTCTTCAGAGGAATATAAGAGTGGCACTTAAATGAATTAGGTGAATAAGGCATAATTGGACATAAACCTGAAAATAATAATAATAATAATAATAATAATTTGGTGATGGGCACTTAGGCATTATGGGTCTTTGTCCACTAGATGGAGACATATACCAGCATGCGAGATTTTGAATGTGCTTGAACTTTTGATCCCCGTCTTCGGTGATGACCTCGAATAGCATATGTGCTTTTCTTTCTCTTCTCTTTGAGGATGAAAGGGGCATCAGGACAACATATAGAAATGGAGCCTTATTCTCAACAACAAATCTCTCTCTCTTTTTTTTTTTTTTTTTTTTTTTTTTTTTTTTTTAATCTCTATTGCTCACAATTAGCCTGTTTTAAGAACTATTATTTACTTGATCATCTGCAGAGCAACTAATCGTCAGACTGACTAAGCAAAAGCTACCTTAAATGTGGGTAAAGCGCTTAATAAATTATTATTAATTTATTAAATGTAAATTAATTAAATATATTTATTATTATTATTATTATTATTATTATTATTATTATTAAAGATCTACACAGAAAGATGGAGAGGATGAGCTTACATGAATATTTCACATCGGAGGAAAGGAAAGTGGTGGTGGGCAATGACACTTCTGTCAGGATCCCGGCCAATTTGAGCCAATAATATAAATCGTAAGGACGTGTGGGTAAAGTATTTATGGACATAACTATAAAAAATTATAGACGCGCATTATTGTAAACCAGTCGTCGTCGTTCTGCTGGACTCATTATGAGCTCGGCATGGTATAATTACTTAGACGTTTTTCTCTTCAGCAGTGGGACTCTGGCTCCAGTAACCGGGCTGTGGCGCCAAAGTCATGACAGGCAGGGTAGAAGGCTACTGCATTAAAACTGCTTTTGAAAACCGCGGGAAAATAAAACGGGATGTGAAAGAGCCTTCTTTGTGAAATCCTTGGCTACTCTGTCGCCTTATTGTCTGTCAGATTTGCCGATCTAGCCATAAGCCATGGTGACTGAAGTTTTGTTCTTGTATTCAGGGAACTATGATGCGAATTAATCTGGGAGACTCCACCCCACTGTTCTTAGTACTCAAGGGAGCAGTTATGCTTCACTGAGGTCTAACTTAATATCTGTGGCTTACCAAATGAGAAGACCAGATATTCAAGGTCATTATATGGGCCTTATTTAGAGTAGCGCCATATTTAATTTTTTGATAGAAATGAAAATAAGTCTGTGAGGATATTTACAGTCTCTTCATTGAGTTGTAAACATGGTGCTACTCTGAATATGTATGCTCTAGAAAAGGGCTACTGTATGTACAGCGTAGAAAGTATTAAAGGACTCGTTTTTGAAATGTTTAATCTATGTCAGTAGGTGTATGCTTTTTTATGATAGAGGTAAGTTAATGTAGGTGATTTTGAGAAACCCTGAACCCTTGAAAAAGTCCTGTACCATAGTCTCTGTCAGTGCACAACCATGGTGATCTTTCAATGTGCTTTTGAACTGAGAGTAGCATTATCAACACTTCTAATGGTGCTTCTCTGTCAGCTAGATCAGACTTCTTTAAATAATCTCTCTCTCTCTCTCTCTCTCTCTCTCTCTCTCTCTCTCTCTCTCTCTCTCCTTTTTAACATAGCACAGACCAGTCTTATCTTGCGTAAAAGAGTATCTTACATAAGACAGGAATTTACAGGACAGGTATGGCTTCTACATGAAAATATTGCTTTTGGCACATGAGTTTACTCAAAAAGCTCTTTGGTTCACTCCAAGAAATACTTCACAGAGCCAAGCTGTGTTTATGTAGAGGAATGGATATCTTCAGGTTTGTGTTATTCAAAAACAATTGGTTCAAGTGTGACCTGTCAGCTGAAATTACGAGTGTTTGGATCATTATGCGTTTTGATTAAGAACATCATACATTCAAGGTGATGTGTGATGTATTTTTTTCCACGTTGAAACACTTTCTTCTGTCCCAGCATAATATGCAGAGAGAACACAAGTAAACCATTTATAGGTTGATATCTCCCAAAAGTACAAAAACTGTAACTCTGTGATGTTATGAAAGCATTGCTCAACTCAGTTTTTTTCTGTCTTCTTGTATGTATTTCCCTCTTTTACACAATTATTTAGAAATGTAAGTAATTTTCAGATTAATTAACTGATTCAGCTTCTAAGCAGCATCTCTTCTTATCGTCACTATTAAAAAATATGTTGAATGTGGTAAAAAACAAAATGAAGTTTCTTTCTCTTTGCAATTGAAATGGTATGAGATTTTATTTGCCATTGGTATCCCAATTTTTATTCCTTCTAGACATTCTTGAGATCATCTACAACTTTTCTCAGGCGTCTTCTGGCTAAATGAAGACAGGCGACTGAGATGGAGGCTTAACTCGGCTGAAAGATTCTGTCACTGGCTAATCAGTCTGCTTTAACCTTTACAGCACACATGACCATAATTAAATATCATATGGATGTCGCAGGAACGTCTAATCAATTAAACATGTTTACAAAATTAAGCAAACTACCCCCATAGCAAGGAACTCATTATCTCCCTTAGCTTACTATGGGACAAAGAGAATCCTTTCCATCCGTCTGATTCTTTGCCTGACTACTGTCTTTACTGTGCACTTGAGCAAATGTGTCCTCTGTGACTGAAAAGTTTCTGTTTATTATTACTGTAGAGACAGTTCCTTCAAGTCACATATTTTAAAACAAAAGCAAGCTTTATTCTTTATGTATCATTTTCCCTTGTAATCACTAAGTTAAGTGATATATGGGGTCTTATGGCAGTGCATGTGGAGAGATGCTTAAACTCTCAGTTTTCCACAATTAATTGTCTTTTTTTTAAGTACTCTTTCAACAGGCTGATCGGTGTTTGGATCTCCAGCGTGTTAGAACATATATCCACACTGACACGTATTTAGCGTTTCAACGCAGATCAAAAGAAAATGCTTTCACTCCACTTCAAAACCCTTTCTTTCAGTCAGAAAATCTCTCAATAGCTGGTTTGACTTTGACTTTTTGGGGAGGACGAAAAAGAAAGTTGGCAAACTTAGAGCAATGGAGCGTTTTTCTAGCAATGCTATTTCTCTCTTTTTTTTTTCTTTTTTTTTTTTTACGTTGCCTGTATTGAAACAACGCCAACAAATACTTCTGTAGAGCCACATAAGAACTTGCTCAAGTCTTTGATAAATGAAAAGAAGTTAGAACCATGACTGAAACTGAGTATGTGGGAGTATATATTGATAAAGTGTGGACGCACTTCCATCACTTTCCTGCAATTAAAGAGACTCAGCAGTTTAGTAGTCATTATTTCTGGGAATGAACATGAACGTGTATGTGTTTATCATGTGTCCTTTCCCAAGACCATTTCATGATTTCGCCAGCAACTATTTAAGCCAGGTTCACACTGTACAATTCTGGCCACGAATTTGCTGTCTGAGACAAATTTCAGCAATTCCAAAAATATATCTTGTAATAGGTCAAAATTGGCAGTCTTTGATTGCTTAATATGATGTGTTCACTGATGGCCAATTAAGTGCCTTTACAATGAATCTTAGACTTCGACAAAGTTCTGGCAGCGTCAGTAATTTTGTGTTGCAGTAGTGCAGTGTGAATGCTCCTACAATGACTAGATGAGGTAAAACACCCTGTCAACGCTGTCAGTCGCTACAAATGGGACCAAAGTCTTGGCTATGATGTGCATTGTAAAGTCTGACATAATGTTGCACAGTGTGCCATCATGGCTTTCAACCAAGATCTCACTGGGATCATATCGTACAGTCTGACAAGTGACAATTGTAAAGGATGGTAAAAATTGTATAGTGTGCATCCGGCTTAAGGATCCTGAATTAGCCTAGCAATGTGAGATAATGTCGTCCCAGTGTGTTTGGGTTATGGGAGAACTTCTGAAGGTTCATAAGAAGTGTGATAGTGCTGTTTGTCTGGGGCAACATGTAATTTAGTGTAAGGGACCACAGAAAGTGATAGGTGCACACAGTTGCACCCATTTAATTAGTGCAGGCCTGGTTTTACAAGGCTTGCAATATAAGGCCAGCATAGTTAGCATTTAAGAATGAATGAACTGTCAATTTTGACAGCACATATATGTGTTCACATAAATGTTGCTACATAAAACATTGCAGTTTGATCCACAGTTTCTGGCAGTCACAATTCCCATATTGATTATTCCTGTGTGGATGGCCATTAGATTTACGCATCTGTTTTTGTTTTGTTTTTTATTGAAAGATTTTCATCCCTATGGTATAGAGAACGTGTATCAAAATGAATTACTGCTTGCTGTTGAATTGTTCTTCATTCCATTGTCTTTACACACAGGTCCGCAATGATTTAGCAACATATGCGAGGGGTAGACAGAGGATTAGGCAATTCATCTGTGATAGTTTTTTAAGGATCAGGGCAATCTGAGTTCACCACGATTGCCAACAGAAAACAGACTCAAAGAAACATCTAAATTACATTACTCAAATACTCACCCAAATCACTTAGTTGTAAACTCTCAAAAACATTAGATCTCTATAAAATCATATGCAACTTGTATCCAGACTGATCTCACAGCAAAATTGGAAACGGTAGGTTTACTTTGTTTAGCTAAAATTGGTCTGTGCTTACCGAAATTCAAAACACTGCCCCCAGTGGCCAGAGTGGTTAGTTTTGTTGGGTGTGTGGACACGTGTGAGCTCCATTTTCTGGGTGTAATGTCCACGGAGGGGCACCAAAAATGAGTTGTGAAGGGAGTTGTTTTCAGCTGTACAGGCTGTAATACAGTGAAGAGTAATGCATATTTTATAAACTGTACCCCCCTAACCCAACTCCCAAACCTAAACCTAACCATCAGTGGAGAAAAAATGTAATGTTAGAGGGGAAAATGCAACCTCTGAATTACGCTCGTTTATCATGTGCGCTTGATTGTGCAAATGTGATTACTATCTGGTTTCAACGCTAGATCCAAACCTGAGTCTCCTATGCTGCTGATGCAACGCGCTTCCAGTCGTGCCACAAGGAAAGTTAAACATACTCCAACTGATGCAAATATGTCTCATTGCTCCAATGCCGCTTGTCAGTGAGTCAGCATAATGTGGCCGATCCTAGGGTATTGGAACGCTGAAACAACATGCTGACTTCCCGTGTGATCATGTTGTTGTATCCCCCATTTTTTTGTTTTTTTGTTTCTCAGTTGTCAATGCCAACCCTAGGGTTTACAGCTAGAATTGCCTCCCATTTTTCAGTAGTTTTGTGGTTAGACTGTGGAGTTTCATGATGTTCTTGCCATAATGTCATTTCCGAATGGCCTGATTAATGAAACATAAAGGATCTTGTAATTCAACAATCTTCCCTTTCTTCCCCTAATCTGGATCTGGACTCCAACAGATCATCAGAAAGGTTTGCAAAAAGTGATTTGTTCATTGTTCATGTCATAAACAGAAAATTGCCCAACTGGTTTCTCAACTCAGCTCCATTTGATGAGGGACATGCTTGCTTCACAGACCCAGAAACTTTCTCAATGTTTCTTTTATGAATGTTCAGTTTATGGTTTCATAAATGTGCAGAGCTGTGTGGACTCATTGTGCAGAGGTTGTATTACTTCACTTGGCAACATATAGAAAGGACTATGGTAGACTGCGCCTCCACCGATGGCTCAATGTCCCTCTAAGCCCAGTAAGATATATTATTTGTGTCCCACATCATTGGTTGTGTTGATGTGTTCAGAGTGTGCAATTTTCATGCAGCTAATGCGAGCTCTGTAATGGTTCCTAGCTGTACGCAACATTCAAACCTGTTTATACAAATTTTGTTTGCCAGAGCCTTTTCTGGACACCACTGTGACAGGACTGGAAAATAAAGATTTTTTTCTCAACAGGGGTTTAGCTTGATCATAGTCATTTTGTGACCACGCTGAAGTAAATGCCTGATCTGTTTGTTTGTTAGCTTTTTAAACAAATGAAGACATCTGCAACTGCCCACTAAAACAGAGAGGAAAAAGGCAAACCATGTTACGCAAATGCAAAGACAAATTAAAAATGCATGTTTTATATATTTCCAAACCACAAATATAATGAAGCGCAGCAGCTAGACTGAGCTATAAATTAACTGGCTAATCAGAAAGAGACAACACAGCATACTGTGTCTTTTTTTGGTATATGCTGAATGTTTACAATATTGGAAAGCAGCATTTAAAGCTGTCTTAAAGGATCTGATTTAATCACATCCCCACGGCACAGAGCTACACTCACAGGACAGCCACTAATGATGTGACCTGCCCCACTTCATCAAAGAAAGTGTTTTCTCTCTCTCAGCGTTCTGTCACATTTTTAGAAGAGCTGCGATTCAATCCATTAAATAGAGGCAGGAGCGGTCGCACGATGAAGAACCTACACTTGGCTCTTGCTGTTCGGAGTCGGATCATAAAATCAATCTGAAATTTTATATCTGACATCTCTGTTTTCAGATCATCGACAGGAAAAGACCTTGCGCACACCCGGGCGACAACTATAAAGCATTTTTCATTGAATTTTCTGGCCAATTACGACTCTGATCCATCTCATTCCGTTATCCACCAGAGAAGGTGGGGAGGATCAGATCAAAGCCTTGTAGAGGGAGAGAACCTTCTTTGTGAAAATCTGTCTCAGCATTGCAGAGGCAGAGAGATCAAAGGGAGATTAATGATGGTTGACGATAGCCACGGACACATTCTAAGATGACGAAATCAAATAAACAACAGCTTAACTTTCGATACAATCTACTTGGAGAGGGTCCTCAGCGCATATGGCCAAATAACAAATAGACCAATACAAACACAAGCTGAGTATCAAGTCATCAACATACTTCACCATTTACAATGAATAAATAATTACTCTCATACGCTCATTGCCTGCAGAATTTTCATACCCCTCCTCCTTCCTTTCTTCCATATCTCTGTCCTTTCCTCCCTCCTCCTTCTTTCCATTGTCATAATCAGGGCCAGCATAAAGAAAGGCCCTATGGACGCTGGTGTTTCAGTTTAGCGCTGTCAAACAATTCCAGTGCTTATCGCCATGGAATGACAGCTTGTTCATCACATCATTGCCGCTCTCCCCACCAATTTGAGGTGCCCAATGTGATAGGGCATTTGCAGTGAGTCCGCATGTACACAACTGTTACATGACATAGCCAGAGAACTCAAACCTAGCTCATACCAATGCTGCAAAAAAATTTGTAAAAATAAAAATGTCACTTGTTTGTGATTTTGTGTTCCTGGTTAAAAATTACCAACCCCTGCATGCAGATATGATCACAATTTGCAATATATATATATATTTATTCCCTTTTTCTCCCAATTTGGAATGCCCAATTCCCAGTGTGCTTTTAAGTTCTTGTGGCTGCATAGTGATTTGCCTCAATCCAGGTGGTGGAGGATGAATCCCAGTTGCCTCTGTGTCTGAGACCGTCAACCCATGCATCTTATCATGTGGCTTGTTGAGTGCATTGCCACAGAGACATAGCGCATGTGGAGGCTTCATGCTATCCACTGCAGCATCCATGCTCAACTCACTATGTGCCCCACTGAGAACAAACCACATTATAGCAACCACGAGGAGGTTACCCCATGTGACTCTACCCTCCCTAGCCACCTGGCCAATTTGGTTGCTTAGGAGACCTGGCTGGAGTCACTCAGCATGCCCTGGGATTCGAACTAATCACAACAATCTTATTCAGAATTGGTCAAAACATCAAAAAGATGAGATAGCCATATGTTATGTATCGTTGGACGGAGCAGATGATCCCGATTCAAATGAACCCAAACACAATGTAATATGAGAGGATGCACTAGAGGGCGTGTGTGTGTGTGTGTACAGTGCACACATGTCCTAAGACTTTATGTTAGTGTGCTCATCTGATGATGCTAAATGTTTCTCTTTTTTATCTCCAATAATTTCCAATGGAGGGTCATTCTGACCTGTGAATACCACAGGTGTAACAAAATTAAATAAAACCAATACATTTTAATGAAAATGGTCAAATTGTTTTGCGTGTTCAGATGCCCTGTGTGAACAAAATCATGGGATTTTAATCAAATCGGATGAAACAATCCAATTTGTTTTTTGTGAAAACATTTTTTTTTCATCAACTCATAATGACTGGAACACCACGTGAGGGTTATCCAGTATTTTTGTGTTTGCTATTCAGTAAAAATATAACCATCCATAAAACAAGTTAATTTATTTGAGAAGCCAAACTGTGTATGATAATAAGACTCATCTTGAATTATACACAGTGTACACTGTGCTAAATGGACATATTTGTCCATTACACCAGACACTAACATCTATGTATGCTTATGTGTGGTGTGCCGTGTCTCACTGTTTTTGCTCCGCGTTTTTAAGACGCTGTGTCAAGTTAAAATAATTGTAACTTTTAAAAACATGTTGCCTCCCTCCTTGTCTTCGTTGAGTCGAAACTCTCCCCGCTGCATATTCTAACAGATGTTTGACTGATATGTGTATATAATGAGATGAACTGCCTTGCTGAAAAGACTTTCATTTCATGGCTAAGAATACAATCTGCTGTCTATCTATAAATGTTTATTCACTAACGTAAATATATAATTTCACTAAGAATAAGCAGTTATTGTGCTCCTAAACTGTTTCATATTACTGGATGGGGACAGAGAGAGGTCTATAGACCTTACTCACAGTAGCGAATAAAACCACCGATGCTGTAAGAGATAGACTTATCTCTTCAGTGACATGCACTGAATAAAGCTATCAAAAAGGTGCTAAATCACATCTAATTTTCCACAACTCATGTTGTCTGGAGTTGTTTGTCAACTGAAATTTCTTGAAAAGATATTTTTTCAATGTTTTGTCAGTGGAAGGGTCCGAAAACACTTTAAACATCTGTACAACCCATTGAAGAGACTGTACATCTATCCCTCACAGCCTCCTTGTCATTTACCTCAAAAATAAAAGATGGTGCTGCTGTGAATAAGGTCAATTGTCCTCCTTCTGTTGATTCTGAACTGGTTGGGTACATCTTCTGTACAATTCATTTGCTTGAATTGGAAGTGCGTTACAAAGATAACATTTATTTGAGATCAGTTATATTAGCACACAAATGAGCCGTATCTTGCGAGCTGTAAGGTTTTATTCGTGAATCATTTGCCTGCTTTTGAGTGCTCAGGAGATCAGGGTTACAGTCAACCCAACCTTTAAAGCAAATTAATCAATGTATTCTTGACGCATGTATTTTAGCAGTGGCTGACTAAATAGCTTGTGCAATTGACATATTATTACGTAGGTAAGGCTATCTGATGTTTTGTTGCCATGGTTATTAGACCAGTACAAGAAACAACATCCCAATGTTAAATGTGGGTGGCACGTTGTCTTGGCTAAAGCTCTTTGGTAATGCTTTTTTTTTTTTTTTTTAAAGCCCTTACTAAATGTTTTGTTTCCTGTCAGTACTCACACAAACATTGCCCCAATCCAAAACCAAAGAGAATAATAAATCATTGTGTCCTTTCCAGACTGAGAACATGAAGGATGGCTTTTTTCTTTTTTGGCTTATAGGATGAATGTTTTTATTTTATGGACCAACATCAATTAACCAAGTGGTGTTCCTTGAATGTCTGTTTAAAACCATCTTGTTCCCTTAGGGCCTTCAAACCTATCTCTTTCTATTTATTGTCCATACCCATTCAGCTAAGCAGTAGTTATTTTTTGTTATAATGGCAGTCGTAAACACTGGTGCACAACACTCCATCAAGGCAACTATATATATAGCTCTAATAAGTGGGGTAATGGAAGTCCAGCAAAATACTTTAATGCGAAAGGTACTTGAGAGTCTAGTGTGAGTACACTGAGGCTTGGCAAGATGATGTTGTGAGGGGTAATGGTACAAAATTCATAGTTTACTACAGCTGGACTTGGTTTAGAGCTCGTTCAACCTCTTCGAGTCAGAATTTAGGGTTAAACAGAGGTGGCTGTTTTCCAAATGTCAACTGGGGTTCAAGTTTAGGCTCTGCAACCCCAGAATGATAAGGTGAGGGTTCAGGGAGAAGTCAGAAACCATTGTTTTTTTTTATTTTTATTTCTATTATTTGGTTATTCTAGCCAACCATGGGTGTGTAGGGCCCCTGTGGTCTATGCAGCGTTTATTAACTACATCTGTGCCGGCCTAAATGAAGCTGCTCTGAGAGAGGGAGAGAATGTTTGAGAATTTACTCTGAAACTGTTTCTGTAATTTACAGTCCTACAAAAGAGCCAAAAACCATCTAGAAGTCAGACAGAGCGACGTCATGCTCTTGCATATTTACATGCATGAGATCCTGCAGAATTTGTAACATTAAGTGAATTTGGATTTTTACTTACACTAATAATTTAGCAGAGAGATCTGCATGCTTTATTTTTGAATTTAAAGAGCTCAATTTAGGAAATTACCTTTTTAATTTTAAAAGGTACTTAAAAGCTTTGCCATGATTAGCTCAGGCTCCAAAATTTTCTTAATGAGCTTTTCTAATGTGGAACCCCTGTCTGACTGTCTTGCTTTTTTTTTCTCATATTCTCTCTCATTCTCTCTCATTTTCTCTTTAAGTAACTAAAGACAACTAAATAATTCAAAATTTATATTAACCAAGCTTTCATGCTCAGCAATTCTATGCAGCTTCAGCATATGAACCACAAAATTCTACTGCCTGCAGTAATATGAGATCAATGGTTGTTCTACCTTCAGAACTGGAGGCTTTAATCCAAATAACACAATGTGGTGGCCTCAAAAATAATATTGTGCAATGTATAAAACAAATAATGAAAAACATTGCAGATAGCAAAGAGAGTCTGCATTAAATTAGATTTACAGAGCAGGTCTGATGAACAACATGTGATGACTAGGATGTCTCACATTTGAAAAACATAATGCATGGATCTACAAAAGCTCTGATTTATTAAACGACTGAATCTACCCTTGAAGATTTTTCAGTTTGTCTGTCTGGAACATCAGTAACCTGTCCTTGTCAAACTCTGGAAGAGGAGGTGATAAAACTAGTTCAGCCACTCCATACCTCCTTCAAACCTCAACTTGCCAGTGATAACCATGTGCAACAAAGGACATATGAGCTTTGTTACCTTGATGGACACTTCATCTGCACTTGAAGAAGCTGTGGTATTTTTGCTCATGTTTATAAAGCTGCCAGCGGAGTTCTGGCAAGTATGACAATTAGGGTGATAGTGATGATAATGAGGAGGTCTATAGTACCTGGTGAAAACTATTTGATAGCATCCCCATGCATCTCAATGGCAGTTGCTCAGTTGGCAAAAGACACTCCAGAAGTATGTTATTTGAAATCTGCCATCTTTGCTCATGGGCAGGTGGTAAATGGCATGTGACTAATTACTCTGGAGTAGACAGTGACGTCCTGACATGCAGAAAATGCTGACTGGCTGACACACAGTTCCAAACCCTTCACTAGCCACTATCCTGAGCTATGACATGAAAGGCAGAAGACAGGGAAAAATGTAAGTCCATTTTATGCTTTTAAGAGCATTCCAAAAAAAGGCACTGGTAAAACACATACTGTATTATAATGAAATATAGCGATTATATATTGCATCACAATACACGGCTATTTTTAACCCGATCTTATGAAAATTACATGACTGTCGCAATATTTTTGCAAAATGATCTTACATGGTTTATTACACGTATTACGGCAGTTCTGAAGTGAAATGTCCACCGAGCAGCGCTAAAAGTGAATTAAATGTTCTCCCAAACAGATGAGGTTTCTGAGGTTAATGCTCTATCAACTTTTAAACTAAGAAAACAGATCTCCCTATCCTAAACCTTAAACATTAACTCAAGCAATAGAGTCATAAAATGCAAAAATGAGATGGAAAAACAACTGCTGAAGTAACCAAATCATTTTGTGGTGCTTCTCTAACACTTTTGACCCACATATTGGCTCGCAAGTGCAATGCTCTATCTGTTGAGCTATTGTACAAATTGATCACATTTGAACAAGCTTGCATATGTAGTTGGTTATGTAATGCAAAGGTTAAAATATTTACAAGTCATGCACTGTAGTAAAAATGTTAAGATGTCATAAGATAGCATTGTGTGGAACAAGGTGAAAGGAAGTGTGTATGAACTGAAAATCGACCCTTTTATTTGTGATTTGTGTGAAAGTTAATAAATATTGTTGTAGCGTCTCTAGTGTTTATTTCACGTGGAAACTGCATACAAAGGATACGTACAACAACTACCCACATAAAAAGCATTTAGCAAAAATTTACATAATGTCATTCTATGGGATTACGTTGGCTATTTTTTAATGGCTATGAATGGAGAAAGATGCTTTGTGGTCCCAGATGGTGTAATTACGGCATCTCTCAGCAAGGGCTAACTGGGCCATATTAACTAGCCAAACCATGGCACATAGAAATCTTCTGAAACTGTTGTTTTAAAATCTTGAAATAGCAGTTATGAAATCAGCAAATCTGGATCCATTTCCAAATGCCAAGCTGCTATTCAGACTGCATTCAATTTAAAAATGTCCAGGTAGAGTTTTCAGACTCCAAACATCATACTCTGTCAGTTCCCTCTGCAGCAGGGGCGGATTATGACTAGCAAGGGCCCCGGGGCCAATTTTCTCTTAGATTTTCTTTTAATTTTGTAAGGGCTAACGTTTGTAATACATAACGTAAACTCAATGAAAATACTATAAATCATGCATACAAAAAAACAAGCATGTAACAAAATGTGTGATAAATGTGTGACAAATGAGTAAATGTGCATATATTTAAAGGGGCAATAATACGTTATGAAATATTTTAACTAATCAAACACTTTAAATACTGAAGAATTTAACAAATACACTCCTACAGCATCTACGCATGGCTTTGGTGAAACTTGGCAAAGAGTTCAGGCAGTTCTGGCTCACGCTACCATATCTTTTCTAACTCATCTGAATGATGGGGTGTGTTCCATTCAGAAGTAATCATCCCTTCACCCTATTTCCTTCAAAGACTTTACCCTCCATTGTGAGAGCATGGATGGGCTGAAAGGTGTAGGTCTCAAAAACAGTGGTATTTTATTCTGTATGAAATGACCCTACAGCTTGGCTACCATTATTATTCTCCCATCAAAAAAGCTCTGTGAAGGCATCATTTAAGCTAAAATCCCCTAGACTACATTACATTGACAGAATGTTCAAATGAGCTAATAGTCTGTTTTTGAATGTTCGTGATTTCAAACTTCAGCTGTCAAAACTCACACACCAGGCCTTTAATCTACTTTATGATGCTCTCTTTCTTTCTTTCTTTCTTTCAAAAGCATTTAACACTATTTTAGACTATCAGACAAGGTTTTGTCAAACCAACATTATAGTTTGTCTCGACAAACTTTATGTATCTAGTTTAATCAGTACTTTTGTCACACACAAAATAAAATATCAATATCTTCTTTTTCCCAACAACCTAAGCCAAATTATTTTTTGTAATGTAGGGCAAACATGCAGTTATAGCAATGAATGGTATAATAAATGTTTTTGTTCGAAAGCCCTTTTATACAAAGAATAAAACTCAACCATATAAAGCCTAACATATGAAATAATAGTCAGAAAATTATATTTCCCTATCTGTCACTCACTTGACGTTGTGTCGATGTAGTGACACTAGGGGTCACCCTTGGGAGCTCCAAACACCTCTGATCTTTGAGAAAAGGCCAATGGGAATTGGCGAGTGGAATTTGCATGCCACTCCCCCGGACATACGGGTATGAAAGGAGCTGGCTCGCAACCACTCATTCTGATTTTTTCTTCAGAGCTGAGCGGTGTTGATGTATTCCACTGCCAATCCATTGGCTTCTGTAGAAAGCAAGCGATCTCCGCGACTGTTGGATTTCAAGGCGCATCACAGTGGTTTCTTCCCCTCTCGCAAAGATAAGTGCGGAGAATGCCCCTGAGTGCTTCTACAGCGTGCGTTCAGTGCTAAAAGAGTATATTTCTCCCTAAAAAGTATATATTCCCTAAAAGAGTGGGCACTGTTGGAAAGCGTCTTTTTTAAAGATGCCTTTCCGGTTATGTACAGTTCCTGGTTGCGGTCATTATCTCTCCGCTTCTGACAGTCA
This sequence comes from Myxocyprinus asiaticus, assembly GCF_019703515.2. Lineage (NCBI taxonomy): Eukaryota > Metazoa > Chordata > Actinopteri > Cypriniformes > Catostomidae > Myxocyprinus > Myxocyprinus asiaticus. Next base: position 13,866,997 of record NC_059381.1, read on the forward strand.
CGATCGCTGCCTTAGGTGTCTGGGCTCCAGACACGCTGAGACAGCGTTCGTGGATGATTCATGTCCGCACTGTGAGAGCATGACCATGGCCACATTGCGATCGCAGCTTTCCTTCCTTGAATTCTGGGATGAGTCAGGTGGCCCGCCTCACAGCAGGTTCGACCTCTCATTCGGCACTCAGGAGGAGGATGAGATCTCGATAGCAGCATCGGAGAGCAGGCTGCTTCAGTCTGATGCGGAGGACTCGGCTGGGCTTCCGCCTTCGGGTATGGTCGCCCAGTCTGAGGCTGACACCGAGCTGATGGCCACGCTTGCCCGGGCTGCCACGAACGTCGAGCTAGAGTGGAACCCTCCGCCCTGCCCTAAAGCCTCGCAGCTTAACGATTGGGTCCCGTGCCCCGCTCCGGTCTCTTTCTTCCCAGAAGTGCATGAGGAGCTCACAAGGTCGTGGTGGGCACCTTTCACTGCCCGGACCAGGTTTCTGAGCTCCTCTGCTCTCACTACCCTCGATGGTGGGGCTGCCAGGGGGTACTCAGCGATTCCCCATTTGGATAAGGCGGTCACCTGGCGGAGCTGTCCGAGACTCCCGTCCAGGGCCTGTAGGTTTGTGACGTCACTGGTGACTAAGGCCTACGGTAGAGCCTGTCCCTCAAGCTGAGATGAAGAAGGGGTTCTACGGCCCCTACTCAATCATACCAAGGAAAGGTGGTGGGTTGCGGCCAATCCTGGACCTGCGAGTTCTGAACCGGGCCTTAGACTCACGTTCAAGATGCTGACGTGGAAACACATTTTAGCAAGCGTCCGGCATCAGGATTGGTTTGCGGCGGTAGACCTGAAGGACGCGTACTTCAATGTCTCGGTTTCTCCTCAGCACAGGCCCTTTCTTCAGTTCACCTTCGAGGGCTGGGCGCACCAGTAAAAGGTCCTCCCCTTCGGTCGGTCCCTGTCACCTCACGTCTTCACGGAAGTCGCAGAGGCAGCCCTTGCCTCGCTAAGGAAAGTGGGCGTCTGCATCCTCAATTGTCTCGATGACTGGCTGGCTCTAGCTCACTCTTGAGACTTGTTGTGTGTGCACAGGGACCTGGTGCTCAGGCACCTCAGCCGGTTGGGGCTTCGGGTCAACTAGGGAAAGAGCAGCTCTCCCCGGTACAGAGCATCTCTTTTCTCGGGTTAGAGTTAGACTCAGTCTCTATGATGGCGTGCCTCACGAGCGAGCGTATGCAGTCAGTGCTGAACTGCCTGAAGTTGTGCAGGTGGAGCACAGCAGTCCCACTGAAGAATTTTTTTAAGAGGCTCCTGGGGCATATGGCCTCCTCAACGGCAGTCACGCTGCTCGGGTCAATGCATATGAGACCACTTCAGCATTGGCATCAGACTTGAGTCGCGAGATGGACATGGCGCCACAACACACATCACGTGGTCATCACGATGATCTGCCGCTACTTGTTCAGCCCTTGGACTAGCCTTGCACTCCTGCGGGCAGGAGTCCCCTTAGTGCAAGTACCCCAGACGCGTCGTGGTTATGACAGATGCATCCGAGCATGGCTGGGGTGCCATGTGCAATAGGCACGCAGCCGCAGGCTCCTGGACTGGGCCGTGACTGCGTTGGCATATCAACTTCCTTGAGTTGCTGGCAGTGTTGCTCACCCTGCGGAGGCTTCGGCCGTTGATCCAGGGCAAGCACGTGTTGGTCCAGATGGACAACACAGCGACGGTAGTGTACATTACCTGCGGTGGTAGACACGATCACTCAGGTTAGGGCTCCCTCTATGAAGCGCCTGTATGCTTTGCAGTGGCATCTGTTCACTAAGTTGTGTTCTTCCCGATGCGAATACCCCCAGAGGTGCGCAGTCGGGTTGGTGCTTTCCTTCCTGCAGGAGAGGCTGGTGGGGCAGCTGTCCCCCCCACCTTGAGGGTGTACATGGCCGCTATGGCAGCGCACCACAATGCAGTTGATGGTAGGTCTCTCGGGAAGCACGACCTGATCATCAGGTTCCTTAGAGGCACGAGGAGGCTGAGTCCTCCCAGACCACGCCTCGTTCCCTCATGGGATCTCTCCGTGGTCCTGCGGGGCATGCGGGGAGCCCCTTTTGAGCCCTGGAGTAAGTTGAGCTAAAGGTGGTCTCTTGAAGACTGCCCTCCTGACTGACCTCACATCCATCAAGAGGGTAGGAGACCTGCAGGCGTTCTCTGTCAGTGACACGTGCCTGGAGTTCGGTCCGGAATACTCTCATGTGGTCCTGAGGCCCCGACCGAGCTATATGCCCAAGGTTCCCATGACCCCATTTAAGGATCAGGTGGTGAACCTGCAAGCGAAGCTGCCCCAGGAGGAGGCAGGCTCAGCCTTTTTGTTGCTGTGTTCAGTGCATGCTTTGCGCATCTATTTGGATCGCATGCAGAGCTTTAGATGCTCTGAGCAGCTCTTTGTCTGCTTCGAAGGACAGCGGAAAGGGAGCGCTGTCTCCAGACAGAGGATAGCCCACTGGGTCATTGACACCATCGCTTTAGCATACCATGCCCCCCTTGGGGCTTCGGGCACACTCCACCAGGAGTGTGGCGGCCTCCTGGGCCCCGACCAATGGCGCCTCTTTAGCAGACATCTGTAGAGCAGCGGGCTGGGCAACACCCAATACCTTTGTGAGGTTCGACAATCTCCAGGTTGAGCCAATTCGTCCCGTGTGTTGTCAGGTACGAACAGGTAAGTTGGCGGGATAACTGGCTGGGTGTACCACTTGCGTATAGCGCCTTTCCCCTCCTGAGGGGAAGACTTGCGCTTTTTACCACCCATCAGTGTTCACGAGACCGTGGGCCCTGGATGTCCTTCCTCCTTAGCCCTGTGGCAGGCAGATTCGCGGAGAAATTCGATGCCGGCCCAATACGTGTGCTAATAGGCCCTGTACTGGTGTATGTGCTCCACATGCGCTGGTTGCCTCTATATAACCCTGTTTGATGTATCTTCCGCGAGACGGTTTCCCCGTTGGTAAACTCGCATCTTCATTGGGCAAAGTCCCCCTCTGCCACCGGTCGCCGTGTTTGTAGAGCTCCATCTCCTCTGGGTAGGACCTACCATGGGGACTTCTCCACATGCGACACTGCCGATAAGACTCAGTAAGACTATGTGATGTATTTCCACACAATTGCCTCCCCTTTGTGCAGGGTGTGGTCTCTGCATTGTCTTCCCCTTGGGAAAGGACACCCCCCCGACTTGTGGCCCCCAGCTGAACGATTTCCACTCTTTTTTGGGGAGACAAAAGAAGAGAAGAGGCCACGGCTGGGGCGGTCTGTCCCCATTTTTTGCAGTCGACTTGTCTCCGAGGTGCAGGGGACCGTACGGTGCTCGTAGGAGCATTGGGGGAGGTTACGTGATGGCCAGGTTCGCTGGCTACGAGGCACGCAATGGTTTGCCCGTCTCGCACTGCCAGTCCAAGTAGCACAGTTCAGCTAGTTGTGACGTTTCTTATAGTGACCCCTAGTGTCACTACATTGACACAACGTCAAGTGAGTGACAGATAGGGATAGCAAATTCCACTCTCCAATTCCCATTGGCCGTTTCTTAAATATCAGAGGTGTTTGGGGCTCCCAAGGGCGACCCCTAGTGTCACTACATCGACACAACGTCTCGTTCCCTCCATCAGGGAATGGAGGTTACGAAAGTAACCAGGACGTTTTTAAACCTGTTTAAACCTATTTTTCTTTAAAATAATTAAATTAAGCACGTTGCTTGAATTCAATAAATACTAATTTTGAAATATCAGTAACAATATAAACGCTATTGTTAATTTTACTTGATCAAAATCAGTAAAGATTTCACAAAGATGAGTGCATCACAATATGAAGGTAGCTATTTTTCGAAATTATATTACAAGGTCTTCTATTTCCAGAAGAGCATGGAAACTTTCACCAGGAGACAGTAGACATCTCATACATCTCATCGTGATAATGATGTAGAGGCTTTATAAAGTCATGTATCAAATTTGAAATTATAGGCATTATAGGGTTAAAGAGTGGCTCAAAAATATTTAATTAGAAACAGGAAGGCAAAATGGTCCTATAAGAGTAGTCGCAGGGCCCTGTTGAGGGGCCTTGAATAAGCTGTGGGGCCCACATATTTAAGCATATATAAACATTTGTTTTCAAAGTTGATGGGCTGCGAGATCTTGCAGCCCAGGGCAAACCCCCGGTTGTCAAGGGCCCCTGGGCACTGGCCCCATTGGCCCCGTCCATAATTCACCTATGCTCTGCCGTAGAGCAGTTTCCCCTCTTCAGATGAAGTGATTATGCAGCGGGCTAACAGGAGGGTCATATAGGTGCAGGTTTCAGAAGATGATAACAAGGTTGCTGAATATGCAGCATCAAAGCTTCGATTATGAGGTTTTCAGTGTCAACAAGGTCTTTCTCCCTTCCCTCTTTACAATCTCTCTGTCTCTTTCATTTAGCAGGTAAGTGGCAGCACCATAAGGGGTCTGTGCTCCTGCATAATCAAAAGATGAAGGTTGTGACCATGTTGTTTGAGTTCATATCATAAAAGAGCCAGAACACCACAACTTCTGAGGATGAACTCAGTCAGTCCCTCTACAAAAAGAACACTGATGGATGTACTGATATTTTCTGCCTTGTGCTTATGCGTGGGCTTGGTGTTTTATTTTATTTTTTTTTAATTTTAGATTTAGTTTGTTAATTTAAAAGTGCAGTTTAACTGATATCCAAGCTAATAAAATGTTGTTTTTATGCACATTGTAATTACCAGTAAAAATGGAGAAACCTGCTTGAAATAACTTTTTATTTAAAAGTATTTTGACCACAATATATTTGTATGCTGTCAGTAGAGAAAAAGCAGAAATCTGAAATAGCCGATGGGCTCTTCGGAGCACTCCAAAGCTGATGGAGAAGTTTTTCCACAAACACTTGTAGGACCATTACAAGTCTCTTTTTTTCAAGTACAGTACGTGCATTATAAACTTTAATTAGTTGTTTAGTAACGGCAAACTCATGTCTGCGCTATCCAGGCAAAATTAAACCAATAGCATGAGAGGTAGATTTGATTTATTCCAGCATAATGATCTATAGCAATGGTTTTGCTTCAGGACCCAGGTTTTACTTTGTAGTGGTGACTCAAAACAGTTCTGAAACTGTTTATTATACAAAAGTAAAAAATAAAAAAAATATCCTTAAAGTCAAACATTGAAGATTATTGATATTTATTTTTAACATTTATTAAGCCAAAAATTCACTGCACAAACCACATTGTGGTCAGCACAAACCATGGTTTAACTGGATGCAAGTGAACCTGCATTTAATGTAGCTTGGATTTTATTTAATTTGACCTTGCATTGTTTGTTTACATGGCTTTCGAGGGTAACAGGATGCCATGCGACCTGTCCATGTTGTTATCTGTAACTTAGACAGTTTCTACCAAGTGACAGATGATTTTGCGTCAAAATAATGTAGAGTTTGACTGAACACACAGCCTTTGATGGCAACAAAATTGTGCTGTTGTTTTATTATTTTCATTTAGCTGTCCATAACATTATGAGAAAAGACCAATTTAAAACCACTAACCATACACACAGGTTATTTTGCATGTTAATTCTGTCCATCTTGTATCAGGGCCTCATGTTGGAAATGCATTTCTCAAAAGACCTCCAGGTGAATGTCACTCCAGCACGGTGCCTCTGAGTTCAATGAATAAAAATCAAACATTTAGAGAGCAGGGGTATGTTGGTGAAGCAGCATGCTATTGTGGTGCAGGCTGTCGGGGAACTGAATGACAAAGTAACTTCTTCAAAGTCTGCTGGGTGAATGGAGCAATGAGAGAGAGAGGTGCTGATTTAGAAGGCAGACGCGTTGTATTCATGTGCAACATCGTGCAACCGTTAGAGGCCTCTGGGAATTGCTCAGTCTCTCTGTCTCCTTGACATCTCTCTCTCTCTCTCTCTCTCTCTCTCTCTCTCTCTCTCTCTCTCTCTCTCTCTATATATATATATATATATATATATATATATATATATATATATATATCAGTTCTTTTGATCTGCTCTGTTCTGTACCGATGTTTCACGCCAGCTGTTTGCTTCCTTTTGAGAATAATTCACAGCATGCTCTCTAAAATATGACATGAGGACTGACTAGAGGTAAGCCTAACAAATTGATATCATGATATTTCTTAGTGTTTGTTCAACTTTTTTATTGATGAGAAAATAGTTTAAAAGATAAAATGCAAGGAAATGCAAGTTATAAAACTAATAGTTCCAGTCCTGGATGCCGATTGGTCAATAAATTGTTCCAGCCATGCTAAAATTCACAGTAGAGTATCATGTGGAACACCTCATCACATATAGGTCAAATCTGAACCTTTGTTGTCATGTCAGGCACTATATCTTCTAGTGGAAAAAAGGCACTTCATGATTTTAAGAATTATGTTTTTATTAAAAATTGAGTTCTTAATATTTCAATTATGAAAAACCCATTTTATAAAAGCAACTCTGTTGTGCGTTGTCCCTAACAGGGCTTTTTACCCATAGGTATATTGTATATCTGTTGCCGACAAGATTCACAATGTAGCACAGCCTCTTATACCTTACTGGTTAATTATAAACATTATTTTGTTCCAGATCTTTCTGGATTCTTCATTCATGTATCACGGATAACACAATGATGTGGAAACTGATTGTAGATGGAACCAGTATTTATCTCAGAACATTGCCAAATTGGAGTTCATTATTGTGAGGGCCTGATACAGTATTGTTTTGTTGAAACACTATGCAAACTGTCTGCCTCAAAACCTACATTTTGTTTTAAATGTGCAGAATTTTAGTTTACCTTAAAATACCAGTCTGTCAAGGTTGGATATACCTTGTTAAGTCATATCTTGTTAAGAACATTCGCTGTAGTGTTAACAATTTAACTACAATAAAACTTCACAGAGTTTTTAATGCCCATTTGGCATGTTTTTCAGTGGATATCAGTGGGATAATGTGAAATTATTAGTACAATTCTCTTTCTTTTTCTTTTTCTTTTTTTGTCTGATGACACTGCAAAGTGTGGAAAGATAGAAATGGGCGGGTGAGTCAATAGGGGATAGAGAAGAAAATTAAGTGATTTTTATTTTTAATTTTTAATTTTTTTTAGCTCCTAGGGCGTCTCTCTCTCTTTTTCTCTACTCTATCGTTCCTTGTGCCTCTCTTGAATGGCTGCATGACAGCAAAGAAGGTTATTCTTGGCAAGTTCTCTCCTCCCTTTAAAAAAAACAGCCTTTCCTGCACTGGCCTGCTCCAGCCTGTCTGGGGCCCGTTTCCCTATTTTTCTCCCCTTTTTTATTTCTTTTAACATTCTATCATTCTTCTTGAGTACCCACTCACTCTTTCCCATTCTTTCCCATTTACATTTTAGGTATATTGCAGATGCTTATCCAGAGCGACATACAAAAGTGCTTTAGTATCACATATGAAACTATTGTGATCGACAGACGGCAAGCATGCAATCTAGACTGCTATATACTACTAGTACAATAAACCAAATATACTGCATATAACCAATACAACCAAGCACAAATAAACAAGCCAATGCAAGTTTTTTTTGTGTGTTTTTTTTTTTTTTTTTTTTTGTATTATTAATGATAGTATTTATTATTATTATTATATGGGGAGGAGTTGGACCACTTGTATATTTAAAAATGGGAAAAATTATAATGCAAAAAATGGCTGCCTGCTTTAAGTTGCCAATATACTTATATTTGAATAAACGAAGAGAGAAGGGGTGTGACATCATTTTGAACAAAATCTGGCAAAAAAATAAGGTGCTTTTGAGTTGTTAGGAGTGGTTTGAAATAGCTTGCCAGTGCAAATTTTCAAGAAAACTTTGTGCCAGCTGTTAAACAACATCTTTTTGCCATTTGGCCAACATAATCAGTGGGTGTAACCTGGTGCTCCACCTACTTTGACTGCAAAAAAAAAAAAAATGTCCCTGTTAATTTCTTTACTTAGTTGAGATTACATAACCAGTGCATATTATGACCACATATAGGGTGTTAGCGTTAGCATTAGCGCCATGAATGTAGGATGTAAATGCAGGATAATACATCTACATTGAATAATTTAGCAGACACTTTTATCCAAAGCGCCTCACAAAATGAGAAACACAGGCAATTTGTCGTACAAAGCCAACAATTTCTGCAGTATCGCACTGCCAGGTATCATAGGCAGTGGAGTGAGATCAAGAGGGGGGTGACGTGGGCCCTCTTTGGTTGGTTGAAGACCAGACACGCTGCCGCATTCTGAACTAACTGCGTTTGCTTAATCGTGCTAGTGGGGAGGCCGGCTAACAGAGCATTGCAGTAGTCAAGTCTTGATATGACAAGAGCTTGGAACAGGAGCTGCGCAGCATATTTAGACAGAAGGGGTCTGATTTTCCTGATGTTGTAAATTGTGTACCTGCGAAACCGGGCGGTTGTCGAGATGTGGCCGGTGAAGTTTGAGTTAGCTGGTCATCAAACACCACTCCCAGGTTCCTGGTTGGTTGGCGGTAGTATTGTTGAACCAAGATGAATATTGGGGTTGTTGTCAACAGATGGGTTGTCAAGTATAATCAGAAGTTTTGTCTTGGCCAGGTTGAGCTGAAGGTGTAGTTACTTAATTCAGGCAGAGATATTTGAAAGTCAGGCAGGGATACAAGCCTAGACAGTCGGGTCTGAAGGATCTGCCTGTGAGGTACGACACAAACCAGACAAGCGAAGTTCCTGTGATGGCCAGGTCAGACAGGGTGGGCATGAGGATCTGGTGGTTCACTGAATCAAAGGTTGCAGACAGCTCAAGGAGGATGACAAAGTACATTACATGAAACAGCTTCTTTTACTGATCTCATGTGGAGCAGCATGGATGGTGTCAGCATACCGTATAGTGAAGACCGTAGAAGAACTTCCCTGTGAGTTAATCTGAGCCTTTACAGTTAAAAAATCCAATGCCTTTTGATAAAGGCATTGCAAAGCTCAATATGGTGGGTGTAGGAATGGAAGTCCCAACTTTGAGTTACAAGAGCCAACTGGCTCTTAGACTGGACCAGCTTGAGACATTTTTGTTGCATAATTTGAGCTAAAGAAGCACAATTTATACTTGTTTTCAGATTTTATCCTTAATTTGAAATATGTTACTGAAAAATTTATCTTAACTAAGAGATTTGGAGATTTTGGTCTTTCCCCACTGGAGTAGAACACTGTACTTGCATGACTGGAATACCAATATGGTCTGCTTGAGATCAGGGAAGTTGATTTCACTATTTCAGTGTGAGGATAGCATAACACTTTCTTGTTCTTATGCATCTCTTTTTGTACCTCTTATTAATTCCTGCTACAATTTACCCATATATCAACATCTAATTATTCACATTACTTATTTCCTGTTCTCTCACTACTAAAACACTTTTAATTTGCACACAAAAGTAATAAAATGCAGAAATAGTTTGGTCAGGATTCTTCTTTCCTTACTGAGAAAAAATCAGTCTTGTGTTGCCCTCCTTTTCAGATTTAAGCTAACTGTTGCTCTCAGAACTGAGGAGGACCAGGCACTCAGAGAGGAGCGTTTGGCAGAGCTGCTCACCGTTGAAGGATTAAAAGATTCTGAGCAATAATCTCACACATGGGAAACACCACCAGTCATAGATGTGTTTTCATCACTGTTATTAATAAAGACAGAGTGGATTAAATGAGCGAAATGAGAAAAACTTCAGGCAGGTTCTCAAAGGAGAGCTTAAATTCAGGCCCTGCTCCCTCCGAGACCAGGCCGTTCAATTTTCCATCAGGGAGAACGGCTCAATCATTCATGGCAAAGGCGGGAATCTGAGCACTATGAGTCACACTACTTTCCATCATTTGTGTAATTCTATTGATATACAACCACGTAATGAATAAAAGAGAAGTATGTCATAATATATCCAATGAAGTTATGAATGAATTCCTGTAAAATCAAATGGGCACCATGCTAACAAATTTAAAGCCATATGGAAAAGTGTTCTGTCCAGTCAAAAAGTATTTATGTAATATTATTTGTTTCCATATGAGTTGCCATTGCTCTTATACTCTCAATTACAGACATTTACCATCATATTAACCTGATTTTTTAAACATGTACTATGGTAAATCCATGTTTATCATGGTATTTTTTTTTAAGTACCTTGTAGTATCATGTAGCTATTATATAAATCATGGTATATGAATTTGGATATCATTCGGTACCATGGAATATTTAACAGTACCATGGTATAACCATCTGATAATCACTTTACCATGGTACTGCCATATATATTTTGTAATGCCTGTTATTGTATGTGTTGATGATTTGGTAATATTGCATGTAAAGCCATCATGGTAGTAATACTTTGAAATTGAAAAATTATATTCAGTATACAATAGTTTAGTTTGACAAAGGTATTAGAAAAAGACTAAAGGCCTTTGCACACCAAACACAAATTTTTGCCGTGATTTCTCCCACGGCATTAATATTTTGAAAAGAAACAATGGATTCCTATGAAGCCATTCACACCTGGAGCCTGGTGATGAAATGTCCTGACCAATAAAATATGAGTTTTGGATCACATGTCGGGAGCTGCTGCAGTAGTATTTCTTCTCAACCGTGATTGGTGAAAGGGAGACAAGCTGAAAGGTGCTTTGCGCCACCCATCACACTGGGGTAAAATTGCTTGTCGATTAGAGCTACTTGTTGTAAAGGCGTGAATGTGTTAATGCCAATCATTCGCCTCGCTTTTAATGTGAAAGGGCCATTCAATGGCGATTCGTTTCTCATTATTGCGTCGCCTCTGGTGTGCAAAGGTTTTAAATCTGTGTGCTGTCAGACTGAAAAAATATAGAGTACTTAGTCCACAAATATGAAAGGTATTTGGCAAAATTTGATCATACAGCTGCTGAACCCAGAATCAGCAGACCAGTAAAGCAGCTCAGCAGGCTTCTAAACAATGTTCTAATTTTAATAGGTGTGATCAATCTCAGAGCAAGAATAGACACCTGCAGAGGAAGAAAGAAGAGTCCAGGCCATATTTAGGCCTATTAGTATCTCATTATATCTTCTTTAAAGCTGACATCCAATAGCCTGTCAGTGATGTGCCTCCAAGGGAAATGAAAGATTCACAGCACTTCCTCAGCTGTAAAAGTTTTACAGAAAATGGTCTAGATGTCCGTACCACTGGCATCCGACTTAAAGCATAGTGCTTTCCACAGCTACTGCAGTGAGGTTAGATCAGGACTCTGGGCTCATGGATTTCATGGCCTGAAAAGCTCTGCATGTTTTGTGAATTATGTTGTTTGATAAAATCTCTCTGTAATAGACATTACCGTCAGCACTGTATTGATATTTTTTAGACAGTCCTTAGGTTGGCCAGGAAGGGAGACCAGCAAAGAACCAGTTAAGATGATCTTTAATCAGCTAAGATTAGCAAACCAGCAAACCACAGAGAGCATAATATCATAATATAGCGATTGGTCTTCTTTCTTAGATCTGTTGGCATACTGAATTGAGACAGGCTTTTCTTTCTTATAGCATATAGCTACTTTTACACAGCAAAGATGGTGTTATGTTTGGTGTTGATTATCTTACATTGACAGAAAAAAGACATATACTTAGTGACATAGTAACAACTGCAAATTCATTTACTCAGAAATCAGAACTTAATCCTAATCCTAAACTTCCCTAAAATATTAACACCATTCTTTTGTTACCTTGTAAGCACTGGTATTTCTTTCTGGAAATGCAAATAGGGTTCCAAAATATAATCCCCTTTAGTTCAATCATAGATTGTGTACAATATTGCTTTAAAGCTACAAGCATTTACAAGACAAATGCCAGAATAACCAACATACAATTGTCAGTTGGACAAAGTATGTGCATCTTTCCTGTTATTGCGGATAAACAATTATTCAGCTTCTGTTTTGTTTTATAGCATTTTCCATCAGCAATCTTTTGGGCTTTTATTACCTCACAGTTTATATATAATGACCCCTCATTATGTAATTTTCCTTCTCTGTCAACACAGAGAGAAAGCGAGTGAATGAACGACAGAAACAGAGAGAACATTTTTAGCTTACTGCTTTGATAATAGCGATGATAAATACTAGTACCCAAACTAAATAAAAAAAGTGAGCAATTTTTGTACAGTTCACAATAAAAAAAAAAAATAAAAAAAAAAATAAGGAGAGAAAACAATGCATATTTTTTTGTTTCTTAAAATAAGTTTATATAAAATTATGAGTCATGCAGCAATTTTGAGTTATATGAGCATTAATAACAAATACTTCAATCAAATAACCTTTGTTACTGTTCAAACCCTTCTACATACTGTAGAGACCTTGTAGCAGAATACTTTAATTTCTTGCACTTAATCAAACATGACTAAGCAGCAAATAGCCTGTAATGCTAATAAAAAAAAAACAAAACATAAAGCTGAGAAAAGCCATACTGCTTTCTGGCAGCACCAACTCAAAGATGGCAAGAAAAGCAAGTGATATCTGTACAGGAGCCTGGACAACTGAAATGAACAAACTCTCCTAATAAAACTACCCTAATACACACAGACCAGAGACACAAATAGCAGCACATCCTTTACGTTTCTATTCCTCTTTCCTTCTCTCAGAATCCCAGAAGTCAGGTGTTTGTACAGTAATGCTATTACCCTGCTCAAAAATATGATCTATTTTAGTAAACCACAGTTATAGCAACCAGACTGTTTTCATAGTACTGTATGTTCACATGTGTAAGCATACCATGGTAAAGAAGAGGAAATGTGGTGAGAAGGTTGGCTTGTCCTTGCACTTAAGGCTTGGTATTTTGCTGAAGAAGTATAACATCAGTGGTTAGAGAAAGGGCAGAGAAAGATCTTACGTAGGACAAATGCGGATGTGAACTTGAAAGACATCTTTGTGTTGGTTTTAAGACCAGACCCAAGAAACCAATGGGACAAAAATACTTTAATTTACTTGATAATGTCCAGCATAAACTCTTTGTGGCTATTTTTGGTGTCCTGGCTGTTTATAAATATATTATGTTTATGCAGGGCTGTCGTAAAGCAAAAGTTAACAGTTGTTGAGAGTCTGTCGTACAAATATCTATATGTTCTTACACAAAAGCATACAGCATAATATTTGTTCAACCAGTACAACACTGTGTTGTATTCAAACATCGAACTCTCTATGGTAAAAACATATCTAATGTAGCCAAGCAGTGAAATTTTTTAATATCACTTTCATGTTAACATTGACACCTTTTCACTCACCTTCAGAAACATAAGTTTTGCTCTCAAGATGATCTCTCAGGCTCACTGTGCCACTTTAAAGGAATAAATAACAGCTTCTCTCTTTGTTGTTAGTAATTGAGGACTAAGGGCACCTGCTTTCTGCGTGAAGTTAAGTGATAAATATACATCTTTGCTGTCAAATACCATCTGTGATGAATGGCCTACTAAGGGCACGTTACCCTGCACGGTGAAACCGTTCACATTAGTCATAGTGTGAAATTGATGTGTCGGACTGGGACAGAGGAGGTGAGTGGGTGGGTTTCGTTATCGTTAGAAGTATGTCCTTGGTTGTGGGACATCTGTCATTTTCAAAGGAGATACTTGGCCAATGGGAGATAGTTTAACAGATAAGGCATTGTGACAGTGCAAGGTAACACAATCAGTCTCAAATAAAATGGTCTTCATAGGGTAGAGAGAGAGAGACACACACCCAACAATGTGGATGAATTCCATTCGAATGTGAGCATCACTATGCCCTACTCAATCAGAGGGCACTACCATCTCAAATATGGCAGTTTGTGACACAATGGGTCTGTCTCCAGAGGTAGCACTTTAAGACACCATAGGCTCCCAACATAAAGGCTGTTCTAAATAGGTATCTTAATTATTCTGCCTCCTAAGATATCTAGTTTTGGCCAAATTCTAATGCTATGTTCCATTCAAGTTGGATGTGGTATATTTTTTCAATCTCTGACCATAAAAGCATTCCATTGCCAGATGCTCGGAAGTTGACTTGAAAGGAAACGTCATGGTTACTTGTGTAACCTCCATTCCCTGATAGAGGGAACGAGACGTTGTGTCGATGTAGTGACACTAGGGGTCACTCTTGGGAGCCCGAGACACCTCTGGTCTTTGATAAAAGGCCAATGAAAATTGGCGAGTGGTATTTGCATGCCACTCCCCCAGACATATGGGTATAAAAGGAGCTGGTATGCAACCACTCATTCAGGTTTTATGCTGAGGAGCCGATATAAGGTCCAGCCATTTCAGCGGGTAGTTCTGCGTTGTGGCAGGAGGGACACAACGTCTCGTTCCCTCCATCAGGGAATGGAGGTTACACAAGTAACCATGATGTTCCCTATCTGTCACTCACTCGACGTTGTGTCGACGTAGTGACACTAGGGGTCCCTATACGAAACGCCACAATTGGCTGAACTGTGTTACATGAACTGGCAGTGTGTGGTGGGCAGACTACTGTGTGCCTCATAGCCAGCACACCAGATCGACATGTAACCTCCCCCAACATAGTTATGAGTGTCGAATGGCCCTTTGGGGACAAGTCGACTACTCAAGCGATAGAGACATGCTTAACCCAGTCATGGCCTCTTTTCCCCTTCTCTTTTTCCACTCCTTAAAAAAGAAGGGGGATTATCCGACTGGGCCGCCAGGTCTAGTCGGGGGGTATCCCTCCCAAGGGGAAGACACCACGGGGACCACACCTCGCCCAAAGACAGGGGGGATATTTAAGTGGAAGAATATGTCAAATGGTCTTTCCAACCATGTGGAGAGTCTTCAAGGTAGATCCTACCCAACGGGGGAGGAGTTACTACAAACATGGAGACTGGATCAGAGGGGCTCTGCCCAAGGAAGATGCAGTTTGCCAACAGGGAAACGAATTAGCGGAAGATATATATCGCATGGGGTTAGCCTTACAGGGAACTGCCACATGTGGAGCACCTACCCCAGAACAGGACTCTTAGTTAGCACGTGTACTGGGCCGGCAGCGAGTCTCTCTGAAAACTCGACTGCCACAGGGCTCGGAGGAAGTCAACCAGGGAACAAAGTTTGTGAACACTACTGGGAATTAATGGCGCACGTCTTCAGCTCAAAAGGAGGTGGAAGGCGGTATGTGCAAGCGATACACCCGGCCAGCTATCCCGGGCTTATCCGCTTGTATTGCGTGCCACTACCTGGGATGAAACTGGTTCCACCCGGAGGTTGTAGAACCTTGCAAAGGTGTTGGGTGTTGCCCAGCCTGCTGCTCTGCAAATGTCTGTCAGAGAGGCCACTACACCCCTGGTAGAATGAGCTCGTAGCCCTACCGGGGGCGGCATGTCCTGGGCGTGATATGCCATAGTTATGGCGTCAATGAGCCAGCGGGCGATCCTCTGCTTGGAGACAGCGCTTCCTTTCTGCTGTGCACCAAAGCAGACAAAGAGCTGCTCAGAGATCCTAAAGCTCTGTGTGCGATCCAAATAGATGCATAAAGCGTGCACCGGACACAGCAATGACAGGGCTGGGTCTGCCTCCTCCTGGGGCAGCGCTTGCAGGTTCACCACCTGGTCCCTAAAAGGGGTGGTGGGAACCTTGGGCACATAGCCCGGTCGGGGTCTCAGGATCATGTGAGAGTAACCCGGACCGAACTCCAGGCACGTTTCACTGACAGAGAATGCTTGCAGGTCTCCTACCCTCTTGATGGAAGTGAGCGCAGTCAGGAGGGCAGTCTTCAAGGAGAGTGCCTTAGCACGGCTGACTGCAAAGGCTCAAAGGGGGCTCTCTGTAGACCCTGAAGAACTACAGAGAGGTCCCATGAGGGAACGAGGCGCAGTCTGGAGGGATTCAGCCTCCTGGCGCCTCTTAGGAACCTGATGATCAGGTCGTGCTTCCCTAAGGACTTATCATCGACTGTGTGCTGCTATGGCGGCAAAGTACACCTTCAAGGTGGAAGGGGACAGCCTCCCTTCCAACCTCTCCTGCAGGAAGGAAAGCACCGATCCGACTGTGCATCTTTGGGGGTCTTCCTATCAGGAAGAACACCACTTAGTGAACAGAAGCCACTTAAAGGCATTCAGGCGCCTTGTAGAGGGGGCCCTAGCCTGAGTGATCTTGTCTACCACCGTGTCCCATCCAGGGGCCAGACATGGAGATTCCAGAGGTCTGGTCGTGGGTGCCAGAAGGTGCCCCGTCCATGAGAAAGAAGGTCCTTCCTCAGGGGAATTCGCCGGGGGGGGGGGGGCTGTCACGAGGAGTGTGATGTCCGAGAACCACGTCTGGGTGGGCCAGTAGGGTGCTACCAGGATGACCTGCTCCTCGTCCTCCCTGACCTTGCACAGGGTCTGTGCAAGTAGGCTCACTGGGGGAAACGCATATTTGTGCAGGCCAGGGGGCCAGCTGTGTGCCAGCACGTCTATGCCGAGGGGAGCCTCTGTGAGGGCGTACCAGAGCGGGCAGTGGGAGAATTCTTGGGAGGCGAACAGGTCCACCTGTGCCCGTCCGAATCGACTCCAAATCAGCTGGACCACCTGAAGGTGGAGTCTCCACTCTCCCCTGAGGGTAAGCTGCCGTGACAGCACGTCCACTGTAGTGTTGAGGTTGCCCGGGATGTGAGTGGCTCGCAGAGACTTGAAGTGCTGCTGACTCCAGAGGAAGAGACGGCGGGTGAGTTGTGACATACAACGAGAGCTCAGACCGCCTTGGCGGTTGACAAATGCTACCATCGCCATGTTGTCTGTCCGAACTAACACGTGCTTGCCCTGGATCAACAGCCGAAACCTCCACAGGGCAAGCAGAATTGCCAACAACTCGATGCAGTTTATGTGCCAATGCAGTCGCGGGCCCGTCCACAGGCCGGCAGCTGTGTGCCCGTTGCAAAAAGCGCCCCAGCCCGTTTTGGAGGCATCTGTCATGACCACGATGTGCCTGGAGACCAGTTCTAGAGGAACACCTACCCGTAGAAATGAGAGGTCGGTCCAAGGGCTGAAAAGATGGTGACAGACCGGCGTGATGACCACACAATGTGTCCTGTGGCGCCATGCCCATCTCGGGACTCGAGTCTGAAGCCAGTGCTAAATGGTCTCATATGCATCAACCCGAGCGGGGTGGCTACCACCGAGGATGCCATATGCCCCAGGAGCCTCTGAAAAAGTTTCAGTGGAACCGCTGTTTTCTGTTTGAACGCCTTCAAACAGGCCAGCACCGACTGGGCACGCTCGTTCGTAAGGCGCGCCGTCAAAGAGACTGAGTCCAGCTCCAAACTGAGAAAAGAGATGCTCTGAACCGGGAGGAGCTTGCTCTTTTCCCAGTTGACCCGAAGCCCTAGTCGGCTGAGGTGTGAGAGCACCAAGTCCCTGTGTGCGCACAACATGTCACGAGAGTGAGCTAGGATTAGCCAGTCGTCGAGATAGTTGAGAATGTGAATGCCCACCTCCCTTAACGGGGCAAGGGCAGCCTCTGCGACCTTTGTGAAGACGCAAGGAGACAGGGACAGGCCTAGAGGGAGGACTTTGTACTGATACGCCTGACCCTCGAATGCAAACCGCAGGAAGGGTCTGTGTTGAGGAAGGATCGAGACATGGATGTACGCGTCCTTCATGTCTACCGCCACGAACCAATCTTGATGCCGGACACACGCCAGAATGTATTTTTGCGTCAGCATCTTGAACGGAAGTCTGTGTAAGGCAGTTCTTGCAGGTCCAAGATTGGCCGCAACCCACCGCCTTTTTTCAGTATGATGAAGTAGGGGCTGTAAAACCCCTTCTTCATCTCAGCTGGATGGACAGGTTCTATCGCACCCTTCCATAGGAGGGTAGTGATCTCTGCACGCAAGGTAGCAGCGTTTTCGTTTTTGACCAAGGCAAAGCGCAGGACGTAGCTACGAGTAGACGGGGTGCGGGATCTTGAGCCGCGCCAGGGCAGGATGTGCCGGATAGCCTCCATCTGCTGCTTTACCACCGAGAATTGCTGGGCAAAGTCCTCGACGGTGTCGCCGAATAGGCCAGCCTTGGAAATGGGTTCAGCAACAAACCGTGTCTTGTCGGCCTCACCCAACTCGACCAGGTTGAGCCAAAGGTGGCGCTCCTGGAATACTAATGTGGCCATCGTCCGCCCTAGAGACCGCGCCGTGACCTTCGTCACTCGGAGAGTGAGGTCGATCATGGAGCGCAGTTCCTGCATCAAATCTGGGGCGGAACTACCCTCGTGCAGTTCTTTCAATGCCTTGGCTTAGTGGACCTGCAGGAGAGCCATGGCGTGCAGGGCAGAGGCGGCTTGTCCAGCAGCGCTGTAGGCTTTAGCCGTCAGGGACAACGTGAGCCTACAGGGCTTGGACGGGAGCTTAGGGCATCTGCGCCTGGTGGTGGCGCTCTGCGGGCATAGGTGCACCGCCAGCGCCTTATCCACCAGGGGAATCACCGTATAGCCCCTGGCTGCCCCGCCATCAGGGGGTAGTGAGAGCGGGGGAACTGCGGAATCGGGGCCAGGCAGTAAAAGGTGCCTCCCACGATTTCGTCATCTCCTCGTGCACTTCTGGGAAGAAAGGCACTGGAGCGGGGCGTGGCTGCTTTGAGCGGTGCCGCGAGCCCAGGAACCAATCATCAAGCCGCGAGGGTTCAGGGGAGAGCAGATGGTTCCACTCTAACACGACACTCGCGGCCGCCTGGGAAAGTATGTCTGTCATTTCGGCATCAGCCTGTGACTGGGCAATCGTCCCCGAGATGGGGAGCCCAGCTGAGGCTTCTGAGTCCGACTGGACAAGCTTGCTTTCCGATGCTACGCTCGAGAGCTCATCATCTTCGCGGGCTCCGAACAAGAAGCCAGACTCGCCATGAGACGAGCCGGCGAACTCATCCGGAAGCCCGACTGGGGCAGACGAGCGTGCTGGGGAATGGGAGGTCTGCGGGGGGATACCCGGCGGAGGTGATCCCATTGGGGTCCCCAAATCGCCCCCAGTGCTAGCCGTGCTGGCCTCATACCCGTAGGTAGAAGGACCGAGTTAGTTCGCATTAGTTCACATTCTTACGAAAGCAAGCCGCGACCGCAATGTTGCCATGGTCATGTTCTCGCAATGAGAACATGAACCACCCACAAATGCTGCCTCTATGTGGGTCGCGCCCAGACACGAAAGACAGCGATCATGACCATCCGAAGTTGAGAGATTATGACAGCAACCAGGGAAAACACACAATCGGAAAGGCATCTTTAAAAAGACGCGTCTTTAAAAAGACGTTCCGTGTGTGCTGCTCTTTTAGAGAAATATACTCTTTTAGAGGAAAAAAGCTGTTTCAGAAAATATACTCTCTTTGTTTTCTGCCGAAGCGCCCAGGGGCATTCTCTGCAGTGCACCAGTGCAGAGGAGGGAGAAGCCGCTGAAATGCGCCGTCAGATCCAGCAGAGGTGAATGAACAGTAGAATTCAGCTCAATGAGCATGACCGTTCGGCTCCAAAGAGAAAATCTGAATGAGTGGTTGCATACCAGCTCCTTTTATACCCGTATGTCCGGGGGAGTGGCATGCAAATACCACTCGCCAATTTTCATTGGCCTTTTATCAAAGACCAGAGGTGTCTCGGGCTCCCAAGAGTGACCCCTAGTGTCACTACATCGACACAACGTCGAGTGAGTGACAGATAGGGAACCAACCTTCAATGCTCCCATTAACTTAGCAGGGTTTGACTGTCACCAGAGATGTTTCCTAGCAACCCAATTGATAAACAGTGCTGCAACGCTAGCATTTGTGCTACAGGTGTACGATTATCATAGTATAATTCCATGTTTTGTACACCTGTCTCTGCAGGCATTATTAAATAAGCTTTAATATCATGTAATGTAGGAACTTTGACTCATTTATTGATATTATTTAATAAAAGTGAAAGTTTCTCACTGTTGGGCCTCATGTATTCAGATAGAAGACAAAGGCAGGCCTAACACAGTCGTAAAACCTAACTCAGGCCCACATACCAAGTCATACATTTTACTGATAAAAATCGCACCAAAATCAAACAAAGGGAGTCCAAAACAGACTACAAGTCCCATGAAGCCTTGCTCACTAAAGGATCGAACTCTCAACTCCTATTGGATTTGGCACACGACAGAACGCACCTCAACCATGACATCATCGGGAGTAAAAATACCTCTGAAATGCTTCCGGGATTTGCTTTCAGCAACTTTGCTCACCGTGTGTAGACGCAGCTCATCACTGCTCTCAGGTGCAGCCTCGTGGCACAAGGAAGTAACATCTGACTTGAAACTGTGGCCATACAATCTCCATCTCACTGGACGAGTTGAGATTACTCTGTGTTCCACCAAACACTCTAACGGATCCGAAAGAGACCGCCGAGCAATCCGCATCTTCATTTGTTTGCCTGCAGAAGTGAAGAGAAAAAGAGTTCTCTTCCCTCTTCAATCAAGTCGACGTCGCTGATTTCTCCGCCAGCCCGCCGAGAATCAGCAGCCGTACCGCCCGCCGACAGAGCGAGGAAACGGCCTCCCGTCATCACCCGAGCCTCGAGGAACCGAGTCGGAGTTCACAAATTCTGCATCCTCATGCGATTCAAGTAAGAGGTTTACATCTGGGCAAAGATAGAATATTATAGTGTGTTATTCTTGTGTACCAAGGTTATTGCTTGTACAGCTTACAGACCACCGAGTCTGCTCATTGCAGCTAACACTCAGGGTATTATTTATCACAAATGAGATTTACTGTATTGTAGTCCAACCACATTGGACTGTTGTGCATTTCTGCCATCGCGGGTGAGACCGGCACACTGAGTTTATCTATTAAAGAATCAAAGAACGCGGGACGGTTTACGAGCCGTCCACCGCGTCTCTGAGTGATAATCTAACAGCTACTTTCTCTCCCACGATCGCAAAATCGGCTTTGGGGTCATCACTTTATTCTCTCTCTCTCTCGTACTAACCACACACACACACACACACACACATGTGACCCCTCACAAACATTCTCGCACACATTTTTGGCTAGTAGATAGCTTCTTGATAAAGCTCGGCTTTGTCCCTGAGCTACCATTGACTGGTTTCTCTCCGCCCACATTCGTGGCCATATTCTCTGGCCGGAAGTTTCGCATGACATACTCTCCATGAGAGTCACGTCCGCCATTTTGTGCGCGTCCCTCCTTACACACACACACACACACACACACACACCCTCATGTGTTATAGGATTATTTTGGTTTCCATATCTAATCATATCACTGTTTAGTTTGTAGTTGTAAGTCAGAAGTTTATTGACTGCATTGTATTAATTATTAATTGATATTACTGCATAAATAAACTTTGTTATATTACAAAGAGAAGTGTTTTGGTTTGTTTTGCATACACCTGTGTCATGCTGACGGGATGTCAGTGCTTGGATTCAAGCCTTCATTCATTGTTTTTTTTTCCGAAAATTGATATTCTTCGGATGTCGATTTTCCTAAGAAAACAATCTAATATTGAGACTGTTATACTATCTGGTTATTAGTCCCTGATTCCAGGGTTGTGCCCCATCAATATTAATCCTTATTAATATTCTATTGATTTTTGATAATTGATAATTATTTTTGATGATTGTTGAATTTGAATGATCAATAAGCTAGTGTTAATTTTAATTAATGTTTCATCGATGTTAATGATTGGTGATTATCTTTGATAACTGTTGATTTAAAGGATTAAAAAAAGCTAACATTGATTCTCATCAATGTTTTATTGATTTTAATAATTAATAATTATCTTTGATAATTATTAATTATTGCTAATAACCAAACCTGCTCCTAAACGTAGCACACTACATTTACTGGAGCCCCATATGAGGTTTTAATGAGTTAGATTAAATTAATTAATTTAAATATTAATTAATAACTAAAGAAATAATTATCAAATATTTCTGATAGTTACACTGATCTAAACAACCAGTAAAGCCCTACATCACTTACTTTGTATATCTCCTTGGGTTCCAACATGTTTGTGTGATGTCACGCACCTGCATCTCGAAATGGAGTTGAAAATTTCCAAGTTGGAATTTTGACTTCAAGTGGCGTTCCATTGCCCTTTTCCTAGTAGGAAGCTGGACAATCAGACTTTCCTTGAGTTGAATGGAATGCAGCATAAGGTAGCATTGTATGTCCCCAGTTAGGCCAATATGCACCGTGATTAGCTCACTGGAAAAATAAATCCAAGATGGTGGATGAAGCAAGAAACATTTTTATTATAAATATACTTATAATCCCTTCAATTCTGAAAAGAATTGATAAAAATGGTTTAATATGATAGAAAACTGATTAGTTCACCCAAAATGTGTGTTTACTATGCGTAGTTATGCTCATTAGAGTATCATGTTCCTCTCATGTCACTTGTATTGAAAGCAGTTGCAAATTGAGTCTCCCGTGCGCTGCATCTTTCCAAAACGGTCTTTTATGAGGCTCCATTTTAGTTAGGATGCTGCAATAGAAGACAGCTACCTTTGTAGGCAGGAGACAGCGAGGCAGCTCACTAAGTTTTGAAACAGGCCCAATATGTGAAGACATACAGCACTGCTACTTTATTGGCTTGACAAAGATCTATCTATCAACACTCAAGCTTGAACACCAGTGCCTTGCAACCTGCCAGAACACCCTAGAAACAAGCTAGAAAACCCTAGTAATGCGTAGCAACCACACAAAATACCCTAGCCACCAGCTAAAATCGCCTTGCAACATATAGCAACCAGACAGAGCTCCCTAGCAACCAATTAGTAATGCAAAGTCTGTCTATCTGAGGCCATGGCAAGGGCTGTATAACCTTGAAATATTAAAAAATATTTTAAACAAGACTTTGCCAATCCAACATCAAAGTTTGTCTACACAAACTTTAGCATATTTAGTTTGGAATTGGAATGTTAACTCTGATAAATTCACAGCTGTTTAGATTGATGTAGCAACAATCTTTTTGACTTTTTTATGTACCTTATTCCTTAGTTGATATGATTTTGAATTGAAGACACAAAGGGGCTAGGTTTGATATACAGTATAGCCTCTTCATAGTGCCATTCAAAGGCTCAAAAATACCATTTGGACTTTTCCTCTGTCTCAAATAAAATGGTTTTCACAGGATGGGTATACAGGGCATGGATACACCCCACACTGTGAATTCCAACCTCAGTGTTTGGTTCTAATCAAAAGAATACGACATACCAATTGTGAAATGTGATTTGTACAAGGTAATGAGTGGTAACAAATGATCTCCACCTGTGATTGGGACCGACAGTTGATGGAAATTCTTCCTTGGCCGTTTTCCCTTTGAGTTTGGAGTTGCTAGCGTGATTAAAGTGAAAAATGAAAACGATAATGGCTCAGACTGGTTCAGCTTTCTCATAGATTTGCTGTGAAATTGAAAACAGAACAGATGAGTGAATTCCTAATCAATTACGAGAAATGATGTGTGAAAAGAATGTGTTTGCACAGTCCTCTCTGACAGACACTCGTCCACTTTCAATTTCCACCTCATTCCCTCGGTTTTGGTCTTCACTTCTTTTCTCTTGTGTGGGAGGGGAGCGCGGGAACCAGGCCCTGGTGGAAAATATGAATCCTATTTTACTGAGATGCCTTACAGTAAAGTGGATTTCAGTCACTCAGCCAGGGTACCTTTGATCTGCTCTGTCCATTCGTCTCATTGGCTTTTCTTCCAACAGAGCTGAGAAGGGCTAAACTAGCCATGCGACAGTGACAGGCCAGACTCAGCAGGGACTAAAGCACCCTCACTCTCCCCATACACACACGTTCTTTCATTCACATGCCAGATAGTCTGTAAATGAGAAAAACATATACCTATTTGTTAGGCTTAATCTGGCAGAGAAGACATCACTGGCTTCATGGGTACAAGCTGTGCTGAAGATGGATGGAATGGCTGTGATGTATAAGGGAGACCGGGGCTAGTAGTCACACTTTTTACTTCAGTAAATATTTTTCAGGGTAGGTTTATTTTTGAAAGTCAATTTCTGTAGGCACATCCCATAAAATCTTGGCTACAAAAAAAGCTAATGAATGTTTCTACAGTTATTGCCCATGAAAAAAAGATTGATTCATTGAACACACATGTTGTCACACTATATGGGACAAGTTGTCACTATAGGAATTCTGCCAATAAACAGTCTATTATAAGCTTTTCAGCTAAATGTAAACAGTAAAACAATAATGAAACATGAAACAGAAAACAGAAAAATGTAAAAGGTAAAAACAAAAATATAAATTATTTAGGCCAACAAATATTGAATTTAATACACTGTCAAAACAAATTTGACAACCTATCACAATAAAATCTGACATCTTGCCTCAACCTGACATTTATAAAAAAAAAAATAATACACTTGTCCTGAGAACTTGGTTGTTACTTTCGGTCAAAATCTACCTTCATATATAATTGACTCTTGCCTGAATTTATGTTAGTGTGGTTTATTGTGTTCACTTGTTTACAGTGTTGGGTGTAATCAAATTGCAAAGTAATCAGTTACTGTAATCTCATTACTTTTTAGCCAAAAACGTAGTGTAATGCATTATATTTTAAATTCTTGTAAACAGATTACAGTTACAGACTTTCAATTAATTTGATAACTTTTAAGTACATTATAGGGTTATGCATATTTCTAATATATAATTTATGTAGAATACATGAATCATGGCCCTGTAATGAATCATTGTGAAGGAGAAATGTGAGGTGCTGAGTGTATGACTTGTGAGTAACAATGAACAAGTAAGAAAATAAATTATTTGGAATTTGAAAGTGTTTTAGAAAGTAAATTAAATGTAAAGTAATTAGTACTGTGATTACTTTTTAAATTATGTAATTAGTAAAGTAATCTGATTACAATTTTAGATAAATAATTAGTCATTTTTAATGGATTACTATTTTAAGTAACTTACCAAACACTGCTTTTTTCCCAACAGCTATTATACACATATGATGATTCTGAAATATTAGTTTGGAGGACAGAATTCACAAAAGTTATCATTTCAACAAAAATCTAATTTAACACACTTTTGAACTAGGCGTTTGAAACCAGCATACTAAACCACTGCAAAAGAAAACACGTTTTTGTAAGAGGAATTTTGACTCAAAACCTAATAGTTACTGAGATGTAGCCCTTGTGACAACTTCCCCATGTGACAACTAGCTCCTGTCTCCCCCATTGACCATACTTGTAAAAGCATTTCTAGACAGATCCCAAAATGAAATTTCCTGCAAGCCAACTTCCTTCAACTGGATTCTCCAGAAAAAGTTGGCGTCAGTGGCTCACCAGCCATTCGGCACAAAATGTATTACTTTTCTTTAGTCATCAATACAGTTTGGCCTCTTGACATGAAGTAAAACAAATATTATATTTCATATCCATTTCATTTTGTTAATCGAGAAGGACAAATTCACTTGAACATTGATGGATCTGGGACTACAGGCACAAAATAAAATTAATAGGACCTGTAATAAGGTACAGAATAGTTTAATTATGATGTCATTTTCTAGTAATTCCATTTTGGTTTGATTTAAACATTCCGGCTCATTCATCACCCACCAGGTGTTGTACTGAGGAAACAGTCTGTTCCTCATGGTCAGGCCTGGATCACTGTCATCTTCTCAAGGGCCACTAGGCCCAAACATGTGCACCAGCTGACAAGTGTTCCACCTCTGCATAAGGACAGCCAGCTCTCATTCCTTTTGAAACAGGAGCCCAGGGCTGACTTAATTGAAGTGGGCAGTGTTAGGATGGTCAAGTCAACACTCACTCACACAGACACTCACACTCATGAAGGTCCGTAGAATGAGCCGGCTAATGGAAGACCAGCTGGCTGGATTCTTTATAAAATAGGGGTAAATAATTCAGCTTTAAAGAGATGGTGTTCCTTAAATCATTTAAAAGGTTGAGGCATGGAAACACAGCAAGCAGTATAAAAGTGGGTTTCTGTCAGTACAGTTTCTTATTTGAATCATTCAAAGCACAGAAGATGGTTGCCTTGACTGCTCCCAACATAAACAAAGCAATGCACTGGTGTACAGGATACCCCTTCTGCCCCTGTGGTGTGCATGGTCCCTGACCCAATGTGGGGGACCCCTCTGTATTATGAGACAATTACATTACGTTCAAATTTGGCTATCTAGCACAGTTTTTACAGTCCATGGAGTTTATTAATCATGGTTAATTTTAATTGATCAAAATACTATTGTTAATTTTTGTTCATGTTAGTGCATAGTATATTAATTAATACTCACATATACACATTTTAATGTAAAAATTTAACGAAAATATTTACAGTAAGTAAAAATTGTATATGCAGACATTAACATTAATAGAAAAGTTCACCCAAAAATGATAATTTTCTCATCATTTACTCACATGCCATCTCAAACTCATATGACTTTATCTCTTGTGCAGAACACAAATGAAGATATTTTCAAAGATGTATGATGTGTCTATATCCATACTATGTGAATTAACAGGTTCCAATACTTTCAAGCTCCTAAAAAGAGCATAATCCATACTTACAGACTTGAGTGGTTTAAACCATGTCTTCTAAAGCACTCTGTGCATGTTTACACGCTCTGTGGAAACATCAAACGAAGTGTAATCTAGCCTCTAATGATGATTGCAAAGAAGACTGGAGATGTCAAGATTTATCTTCAGAAGACATGGATTAAACCACTCGAGTTGGATGGATTACCTTTATGCTGTATTTATGTCCTTTTTGGAGCTTAAAAGTGTTGGACCCCATTGACTAGCATTGTATCTATAAAGAGACATTATATGTCTATGAAAATATAACCTATTCCTTTAACCAAGATTAATAAATGCTGTATAAATATGGTTTATTGTTAATAGTTCATGTTAACTGATGTTAAGGAAAACAACCTTTGTAAAGGTTGTAAAATAAATTTTTTCCAATCCCAGAAGATGCGTGTTTACCTGTGTGTTTACAACAACACAGGAAATCGGCATGTTGTTTCCAAGAGTTCCATTATACTGACTCACTGACAAGTGCCATTTCCCATTAGACATTTTTGCAACAAATCAAGAGTGTTAACCTTCCCTTGTGGCATGACCGGAAGCGTGTTGCATCAGCAGAGTGAGAGACCTGGGTTCAGATACCACGTTGAAACAAGGAAGTAATTGCGTTCGCATAATCAGTGATGAGTGCGATTTGGAGATTATGTTTTCCCCCAACATTAAATTTTTACTCCACTGATGGTTATTTGGGGGTTGGGTTAGGGGGTACAGTAACTGTTTATAAAATATGAATTCCTCTTCACTGTTTTACATCCTGTACAGTTGAAAATAACTTCACAATTCAATTTTTGCACCACTTTGTAGATACTGTATTTCACCCGGAAAATGGAGCTAACATGTGCTCATATATCCAGCATTAACCACTTTGGCCACAGAGGTCAGCGTTTTGAATTTCGGTAAGCACAGACCCATTTTAGCTAAAGAAAAGTCAACTGACTCTTTCTGATTTCACTGTGAGAAAAGTCTGGTGTTTACCAATCCAACTTTTAAATCTAGGGAACAAAATTAAATCTTGGTCTTCTCATGCATCAAGCTGGGATTTCATTCCTTTTCATATTTCCCATGGTGAGATCTACTTAGCCTTCGTTTGGTCCAGGCAACCTGATTGAGATTCCACATTTGTAGGCATCACATTCAGTATGTTCAACTCAAGCAAGAACGTCTATATTTGCTGGTCTGAGGGTCCCTCAGCAGGCTTTAGAGAGCCTTGAATAACAGCCATAGCTGCAGTGTTGGTGCTGATTGTTTTGAGTGAAAACAGATGTACTTCCTTTGCCTCTCTCTCTCTCTCTCTCTCTCTCTCTCTCTCTGATGAGGCAGCCTTCGATCACAAGGCCTACAATATTGTCTTTCTCAAACATCCGGCCCTCGATGAGGCCACATCTGACCAGGCCTCCTTCTCTGTCACCGCTCTATGTCGTAGAAAACATATGAAGTATAAACATAAAAGAAAGTGTTTTTTTTTCTCAGCCCAGTGAAGCCAGAGTCTGCCCTAAAGCAGAAATGAATTACAACACCAAAGCAAAACCGACCCCCCAAAACTGCATTGCTGGCCATGATTTGCACATCTGATTATCTTCAGTTGGATCTGTTCAGATATGCTAGACAGATCCCCAAACATGAATGTAGTCACATTTATCACTAAAAACAAACCCGTTTTAGTGCTTTCTTTACATTATACAACAGTTAGTTCCAGTCCTCTAATCTGATTGGACAAGTGGCGCTCAAACAGCACTGGGACACTATGCTGTTTGTATCACTCTGCTTGCTTGTGTTTGCTGTGTTCCAGTCTGTACATTCTTGGGGGACAGCGGTTGATCCTTCTTTGGCTTCTTTTGGGACTATTTTCAATGGTGGAGCAAAATAAGTAAAATAACTGGCCTAAAATGTAATGCTGTTGTATAAAAGCAATATCACACATGCAATTGTGTTATACTATTCAGTACAACAGCACTCTTTATGTGTGTAATATTGCTTACTTGAACACTTACCATACTTCAGTTAGGTATTTGGCAATCAGTAACACATTCCCATTTTGTTGAATGAGACTCCAAGAGCATTGCCCAAAAACAGGCTTCACTGGTCATTTGTTTCCCCTTAGCAGTGGCAAAGGATCTTAATGGGGAAAAATGCCTGCACATCAGAGAAGAAACCAACAGCATCACTCGTAGAGGCCACAGTGACTTATTCTGGTATGTGATTTGTTTACACAGACTCATATATCCCCCCGAACCCGCCCAGCCTCAGTGCACATGTGCTTGGTGTCTTGCAGGGGCCCCTGGCAAAAATCAGGGTCCCCTTTCGGCCAAGAGCTTTAATCAAAGTAAGACCATTCCACAGTCTCACACTTCACACATCAGCTGTGATGGACAGGAGAGCTGACAAGAAATCAGAATTGACCATACAGTGGTGTGAAAAAGTGTTTGCCCCCTTCCTGATTTCTTATTTTTTTGCACGTTTGTCACACTTAAATGTTTCAGATCATCAAACAAGTTTAAATATTAGTCAAAGATAACACAAGTAAACACAAAATGCAGTTTGTAAATGAAGGTTGTTATTATTAAGGGAAAACAAAATCCAAACCTACATGGCCCTGTGTGAATAAGTGATTGCCCCCTAAACCTAATAACTGGTTGGGCCACCCTTAGCAGCAACAACTGCAATCAAGCGTTTGCAATAACTTGCAATGAGTCTTTTACAGCACTGTGGAGGAATTTTGGCCCACTCATCTTTGCAGAATTGTTGTAATTCATCCACATTGGAGGGTTTTCGAGCATGAACTGCCTTTTTAAAATCATGCCACAGCATCTCAATAGGATTCAGGTCAGGACTTTGACTAGGCCACTCCAAAGTCTTCATTTTGTTTTTCTTCAGCCATTCAGAGGTGGGCTTGCTGGTGTGTTTTGGATCATTGTCCTGCTGCAGAACCCAAGTTCGCTTCAGCTTGAGGTCATGAACAGATGGCCGGACATTCTCCTTCAAGATTTTTTGGTAGACAGCAGAATTCATGGTTCCATTTATCACAGCAAGTCTTCCAGGTCCTGAAGCAGCAAAACAGCCCCAGACCATCACACTACCACCACCATATTTTACTGTTGGTATGATGTTCTTTTTCTGAAATGCGGTGTTACTTTTACGCCAGATGTAATGGGACACACACCTTCCAAAAATTCAACTTTTGTCTCGTCAGTCCACAGAGTATTTTCCCAAAAGTCTTGGGGATCATCAAGATGTTTTCTGGCAAAAATGAGACGAGCCTTAATGTTCTTTTTGCTCAGCAGTGGTTTTCGTCTTGGAACTCTGCCATGCAGGCCATTTTTGCCCAGTCTCTTTCTTATGGTGGAGTCATGAACACTGACCTTAACTGAGGCAAGTGAGGCCTGCAGTTCTTTGGATGTTGTTGTGGGGTCTTTTGTGACCTCTTGGATGAGTCGTCGCTGCGCTCTTGGGGTAATTTTGGTCGGCCGGCCACTCCTGGGAAGGTTCATCACTGTTCCATGTTTTCGGCATTTGTGGATAATGGCTCTCACTGTGGTTCTCTGGAGTCCCAAAGCTTTAGAAATGGCTTTATAACCTTTTCCAGACTGATAGATCTCAATTACTTTCTTTCTCATTTGTTCCTGAATTTCTTTGGATCTCGGCATGATGTCTAGCTTTTGAAGATCTTTTGGTCTACTTCACTTTGTCAGGCAGGTCCTATTTAAGTGATTTCTTGATTGAGAACAGGTGTGGCAGTAATCAGGCCTGGGTGTGGCTAGAGAAATTGAACTCAGGTGTGATAAACCACAGTTAAGTTATGTTTTAACAGGTGGGGCAAACACTTTTTCACACAGGGCCATGTAGGTTTGGATTTTGTTTTCCCTTAATAATAACAACCTTCATTTACAAACTGCATTTTGTGTTTACTTGTGTTATCTTTGACTAATATTTAAACTTGTTTGATGATCTGAAACATTTAAGTGTGACAAACATGCAAAAAAATAAGAAATCAGGAAGGGGGCAAACACTTTTTCACACCACTGTATTTACCATTTTCCATTATTTAGCTTCTTAATACATGTTCCTAGTTTTATTATGCATGAATATTTGGCCCACAATATTCCAAAGAAAGAAAAATTTTGCTTCCTAATCTTTCATCATCTTGCTCAGCCTCTGAAATGACTTTCCTTTTCATCTGCCCTATTTTTTTCTAACTCCTCCCCTCCCACCAAAAGAATAAACTATAGAATACGAAGGATAAAGTTTCACCCAGCATTATTTCATGTTGAATATCCTGTTTCAAAAAATACATCACATCATGGAAGTTCAACATGTTTTCCGTGGTTTCTTGTTGACGAAAACTAAGATACATTTCAGAGAACTGGTCCTAATTACATGATTTTCTCCTGTTTTTCAATGGCTCTTTTATAGTGAATCTCTTCTTTTAGCTTGTTCTGCTCAAACAGGAACATTTGTTTTCTGTGCAACAGCACTCTAAAAGTCCATTTCCAGCCCTCTTAAAATTCAGGAGAAAAAAAAAAAATGCAATTTGGGGTATAGAGTGATTGCACATATCAGTCAACAACAAGACTCGGGTTGTTTTTTTCCTGTTCATTTCTTTTAGGGTACATACTGTAAATGCAAGAAGAACTCCTAAATTAAATCCTTAGAATATGTGGATCCTCTGTAAAAGGTCAAATTAAAATACAATGTCAACAAACCTCTTAAGATACTGAAATGTCTCTAACCTCTTTGTCAGAAAAAAAAAAAAAAAAAAAAAACAGAACAGAACAGAACATTTTGGAATACCACATGCAAGTCTGTAAAG
The DNA here is from genome assembly GCF_019703515.2 of Myxocyprinus asiaticus. Taxonomy (NCBI): domain Eukaryota; kingdom Metazoa; phylum Chordata; class Actinopteri; order Cypriniformes; family Catostomidae; genus Myxocyprinus; species Myxocyprinus asiaticus. The sequence continues at coordinate 13,898,338 of NC_059381.1, forward strand.
CTTTAAAGAGACAAGTATAATAAAGCTTAGACTTTTTAATGAAAAGTTTGAAATCAAAGCAACAGGATGGTCACTTGTGATTGGCGTACTGGATCACTTTGCCTTGGTATGTTGCAGACAACTAATGGCACTGATGGATACAGTACCTACCCAACTTCCAGGTGACAGAAGAGAATCTGTGCTCTGGCCCATGGACTTCTAGTTCAAACATTCCATGACCCTAAGCCATGGACTGTCTGGACTACCTATTGCAGACTAGACAGTGGGCACACAGAATGTGAATTATGGATAAGCTACAAAGCTACTAGGTTATTCTACAAAACGGGTGTCATTTGTAACCCTTATATGCATGTCAATAGTGACTTCAACAATTAAGTGTTATTGTAAACATTTTATACATTGACCAAAAATCCATTAGCTTCATTTTATGTATCCATATATTTTTTACTTGTTCTTGCTTCATGAGGGTGTAATTGTTTGACCAGCATCCTCCTTGTGTTTCTCAATTCTTATATTTGCTATATTAGCAAATATGCACATTTTGGTGAAAACAAAATACTTGGAAATAAAAGCTAGCATGCATTTCTTCTCTATATACAGTTGTGCTCAAAAGTATGCATACCCTGGCAGAAATTGTGAAATTTTGGCATTGATTATGAAAATATGACTGATCATGCATGTCTTTTATTTAGGGATAGTGATCATATGAAGCCATTTATTATCACATAGTTCTTTGGCTCCTTTTTAAATCATAATGATAACAGAAATCACCCAAATTGCCCTGATCAAAAGTTTATATACCCTTGAATGTTTGGCCTTGTTACAGACACACAAGGTGACACATGCAGGTTTAAATGGCAATTAAAGGTTAATTTCCCACACCTGTGGCTTTTTAAATTGCAATTAGTGTCTGTGTATAAATAGTCAATGAGTTTATTAGCTCTCACTTGGATGCACTGAGCAGGTTAGATACTGAGCCATGGGGAACAGAAAATAACTGTCAAAAGACCTGTGTAACAAGGTAATGTGGGGAAGGTAAACTCTCCTCTTTCACTTTATCTTAGGTTTTGTTATGTTTGTCAGAAATGGATGATCCTGTTGCCATGATTTTGTATAGTAAACAATTTATATTATAATTAACATTATGCTATGGGTTTGGATATTACAATTAACCCTTTAAGCTCTGAAGGTGTTTTTAAAGATTTCCTGTTTCAGTGACATACCAAAAATTAAAGGCTTATAACTAAAAAATAAAATAAAAAATAAACAAGGAGGGTCAAGTGTTTGGTATCATTGAAAAGAGAACTTTTCAAATGTTTTAATTAGATTAATATACATTCTGAGACTTTCGGCCTAAGAAACTGCTGAAAAATCACAACAAAAATGTAGCCAAAATTGTACTTTTTTATTTTATTATTTATCTTATTTTACATTATATATCCCTGGGTGTAAATAAGTTGTCTCCAAAAAACTGCTTTTGTTTTGTTCTCAATCATGTCAACTGTATCTGAGAAAAATTTGTGTTGCTACGACAAAGCAATCAAAAGATACAGCATTACAAAAATAATTTATCATAGTGTCCAAAAACATCTGTGTCCAAAAGCCTCTCCAAACAAATAAAACATTATAATTGTACACAAAAAAACTAGCTACATATGCAAACACAACAATGACTAAAGGTATGCATAGCATGGAGACATGATTTTAGAAATGAAATTTCACAGAGTGCCTTTTGACTCAAAGAGTCTGCATCACTGAGTCTGTGTCATTTACCTGGTGCCATCTCCAGGTGGCCATATGTAACATTGTGCTTTGTGTGCATTATCTAATGATCTATGTACCCGATTACCTGGTGTAAGCTCTTTTGATAGATAATCACCTCCTCTAAGTAATGGTATGTGATATTTTATGTTCCATTTATTTTTTTGAAGTTATAAGCGAAAACGCGGCATACAAGCAACACCAACTTAATCGTTAAAGAAATATACTTAGCTATTACTCGCTATATGTTTGTCTGTGAGTAAAACAAATAGGCTGGTTATATTCTACTCTTTGAGAGCTTTCCAACAACATATGACACATGGCTATTTGATCAGTCTGATGTTTTAACTGATTGCAATAATATGTACAATGCAATTTTTTATATAAATTATCAAAACAGAACACTTATTTGTCTGAATTTCAAAGCACTTGTTCAGTTTTGATCATAATGACTGCATGCATTGGAAAGATTCTAAGCTTTCAAACGATACCTATTTTGTGTTTGTCAAGAATGTAGTTGTTAATATTTTGACTATTATTTTTTTCTCGTGGGCCCATCTGAGCTTAAAGGGTTAATAATATACTTAAACAATATAAAAAGTGGATATTTGTAGAAATATCAGCGTTAAATCATTTTTCTAAGAAGAATCTTAGCAAAACCATGTTACCTTAACATTAACCCTGTTATGTTACTGTCAACCCATAATTATGTCTCAACATACTGTTTATTAAAATGTTTATAATTTAGCTTAAGATGACAATGCTGTTTATTAAGACTTTATATACATGTTAACACATTAAATACCTTATTGATGTTTAATGTTTATATCATACAAAAAGTTACTTTAAAAAATCACCTTAAAATCACTTTCATTTTTGATAACTGCATGTGTCTGCATACAAATATTCCTCTCAGATATATAACCTTCATTTTGTGGGTAGTTGGCATCCTGAGGTGTGACACTCAACATCTAAAACTATTTCAAACTGCATTTAGTTCATTCTTTAAGAGACTAATTTGAATATTTGTAGTTTTGAAAATTAATTTCTCACTTCACAAGGACACTTAAAATGAACTAGTGAAGGTAAAAGGTATTTAAAAATGCTTAATTACTTACAATAAATACTTACACAACCTAAGATGTACACTTTGCCTTACAGTCATATAAATGTAAAACTTAAAAACTTGATGACATGTCCTGAGGTGAAACACTCCATCTAAACTATTTAAAAAATCAGTTGGCCAATTATTTTATAACTATTTAGCATGCAGCTTTTATAACCTCACATTAATTAAGAGACTAAATAAAAAAGAAAAGTTTTTTTGGTGGATTTTCTCCCCTTTTCTCCCCAATTTGGAATGCCCAATTCGCAATGTGCTCTAAGTCCTCATGGTGGTGTAGTGACTCACCTCAATCTGGGTGGCGGAGGACAAATCTCAGTTGAGAGAGTCAGTTTTCGCATCTTATCATGTGGCTTGTTGAGCACATTACCGCGGAGATGTAGCGTGCGTGGAGGCTCATGTGATTCTCCACGGCATCCACCCACAACTAACCATGCGCCCCACTGAGAGGAAGAACCACATTATAGTGACCATGAGGAGGTTAACCCAACGTGACCTGGAGTCTACCCTCCCTAGCAACCAACTGGAGTCACTCAGCATGCCCTGGATTCGAACTTGCGACTCCAGGTGTGGTAGTCAGTGTCTTTACTTGCTGAGCTAACCAGGCCCCCAGTTTGTATTTTTAAAAATTCATTTTTCACACCTCAAGGCCACTTAAATTGAACTAGTTAAGGCAAAAATGTTATTAAAAATTGTGAAATACTAGAAATGGTGCCCTGTTACAGGACCTAAAATGTATACTAAATTACATGCTGCAAACATGAACCAATCAACTGTGAGCTCGAGTAGACTTTAGCAGTGGTTAAATGGGTAAATTACCTGTATCCTACTTTATTTTCTATGAAAATTAAAGTGTAAACAAGGTGTAAATCTATGGCAAGTTAAGGCAAACTATCAGGAAAACTTTGCACCGGTTGCTAAACACCTTCTTACTATCACTGGTCCATGTAATCGGTAGGTGTGACCTGGAGCTCCACCTACTTTGAGGTAAACAACTAATTCCCATTAAGTCAAAGGTGCTGTAAGCAATATTTTCCATGGAAAGGTATGCAAAAAATGTCTACTCCCTAAAAGATATCACTGAAATAAGTGCCTTGAGATATCTCACCAGTCTCTGTGACAGCTCTAGACTTTATAAACAGCAAAAAAAAAAAAGTGTTCAAGGTCCGTGGTCTAGAGATGCTTTCTGCCTGTCAACCATTTTGCGCATTCTCATAGTGTTGTTGTTGCAGCGAATAATTGAGGCTTAATGCCATAATCTGATTCATAATTTGTCAGTTTAGAGTGCTATTTCGCTGCAATTTGTTGTGTTTGACAACCGTGGGAACATGGTTTGTGTCGGTTTCAGCGGTATCGGTGTGGTGTTTTGGAAAGAGGGAGTGTGGCTACACCGGTATGCAGAGTTATTAGCAAGCTGGCGCAAACTTGCCTACATCTGTACGATCGTTCACGTAGAGACATTTTCCAAGAACATGTCATGCTACTTTTTGTTTTGTTTGTTGGTTTAATTAGTCTACAAAAGTAATCAAATCTACTCAAATACATTTAAGTGCCCATTCACTCTGATGTATCATCTGCAGCTGAAAGCCATTCACATATCTGGCCAAAGTAAAATATGCCTTCCTATTATCATTCTTCTCTCTGTATTCAGCCCATTAACATTCTTTTATTCACCCATCTTTGCAGTAGCATCAAATGTCATCATAAATTGCAAACAGAGTGTTACCAGAGCATATTAAGCCGCATATAGCGTTAGCGCATTAGCGCCATGAATGCAAGATGTAAACATGACAAATTACACATTATCTACTGCTCATATAGTACTTTAAATCATCATCGAGTGGTTGAAACAGCTTCTTTTACTGATCTCTTGTGATTTATGCTCATAGAATGAACCTTGAAGTCATTGAAGACACATTTAAATGTCACATTAGTTAAGGTTTTACATTGCAAGTCTGTAAAAAAAAAAAAACAGAGAAACAAAACTCACTTGCATGCAATTGTACACTGAGGTGCCACTTGGCTTGAGAAAGTCTCGTTTTGGAAAGCCATCCTGTGCTGCTCACTCTCGATAGCTTTCCAATGGAAGAAAGCCAGGATTTCCTAATTCGGAGAGACTGGAGAGTTCTTAACAGATTGATCGGCAGCAGGGGACAGTCTATTCTTTAAATGACCGCTCAGAGGGGGGGAGAAAGGTACTTCGTGGATGTGTGGTTTTAAGAACAGCCTCAAAGAAACCTTTTGTTTTGTCCTAGGTACATGTCAGGAGGAGAGAAGCTCTATCTAAAGGGGATCACACTCTGCAGACTGTCGTAGCACTGATAGAGCTCTCTGCTCATCTCTCAGACAAACCATCTATCAGCACTATCTGTGCCTCATGGATCCCTTCTGCCTCGATATACACACGGGTAAGTCCCCAAGACTACAATCAACTACATATGCGATATGTGAGCCTATTTTGGATGGTCTTATGTTGCATTGAATTATTCTACTTTCAAGGATAGTTTTTTTGATTGCTTTTATCCAAAGTGACTTACAGTGATTTTTAAGGTATACATTTGAACAGTTTGTGTGTTCCTTGGAATCGAACCCATGATCTTGGCATTGCTAGCACCCCTGACTACCAATTGTGCTAAAGAAATATTGCATTACATAAGAGCTACATGCTGCACAATATTTATCCATAGTAATTACAACAGCTGCATTTAATTATATAATTAACATTCTGTTATGCCGTAAATGCGTTGATGTTTGAGGTAATTGCAGTTGGATTAAAGAGCTTGGAAACATTTGGAAAAATTGGATAAATTGTACAGTTTTCAAGCATTGAGGCATAAAGCAATGTCACGAGGGGATGATGTATTTTCCATCAAGTGATAGCTAGCATTTTAAAGTTGGTTTATGCCACTGGATGGTGACTGAGCTGGTTTTTACTTGGACTCTGTTAAGGTCAATCTTCTGGCATACTCAATCTTTCTACGTAGGTTTCCCTCGCAGCAAGACCCATGAATGCAATATGTTGGACTCAGTTAAAGAGCAAATGTTATTTGGCAAACCGCTGCTGCTCTTTTGAGCAATAAATATGCTCTTTAATTCATTTCTGTGCTCTGAAAGAAGCCGGTTGTCCTAATATAGCAGTGTTTAGTGTGTAACCAGATAAATGACCACAAGTTTTGCATTTCAGGGGTGGACAGCCTGATCCTAACTGTTTTTTGTGATGGCTGGACCGTGGGCTAAGCTTTTTGGCTTGACTACTCTAAGGCCAAGGATTTCATCCATAAGGACAAAAGAAAGAGAAAATGGAGTGCAAGGAAAAAGCTGAATTAAATCTTAGTGCATAAATATGCGTCTGACAGAGGTTTGGCAGGCTGTGGAGCTCTCATACCACCAGGAAGAGCTGGGAAGTTTGTCATGAGGGGCTGTTGAGTATTGATTTTGTAACAAGGCTGGCACAGTGCTTCAGAATGTAGGCCAGTGCTGTTGCAAAAGCTAGAGAGTGTTTTCTATGAGGCGATGGTGAAATTACACTCCATCCTGAGCTGCTGTATGTCAGATGGACATGGTGATTAGACATTTAAACCTTTTGTTTGGCTGGAGAAGAAGGTCCTTTTCACTTTATTTTAACTGAATTTCATCATGAATATCTTTGAATTAGAACACACATGGATCTAGGGTCATGTTGAGTCACACACAAAGATGTCCATTGGGCCAGGGCTATAACTGTTTACATTTTCCTTAAACCCGTATGACTTTCTTTCTTCTGTGGAACACAAATGGAGAAATTTTGAAGAATGTTGACACTGTTCTTTTTTCCATAAAATGAAAGTGAATGGTGACTGAGGCTTTCGGTCCCTAACATTCAGCCTAACATCTCCTTTTGTGTTCCATTGAAGAAAGAAAGTAATACAGGTTTGGAACAACATGAGGGTGAGTAAATTATTCCCGAATTTCCATTTTTGGATGAACTATTCCATCAATCAAAATGGGTTTTGCAATGGCAAAATGGTGCAATGATTCTTTAACTTTTACATTTAGTCCTCCCAAATCTTCAACATTTGGTTTCCTTCTTATGAGGGGTCTGAACTAGGACTGGAAACAGTCAAACTTTTGAGGAAGCTAGTTTTGGGTGGTATGCAACACCTCAAATGCAGGAAACTACCCAAGTCATGCCACTAGTGTCTAACTGATTAATTGACCAGACTTTCATATTGTGGATGTAGTGATACTCTTTCAAAAAATATAGAGTTCTGGCAAACTAGCCATAAACTTGCCACAAATTTGCTAAATTTTCTTTTAAAGTAGTCTACTCTGTAGTATTTATTATTTACACTCACTTTGCAGTTTATTAGGAACACCTGTACACCTACTTATTCACTTATTCAATCAGCCAATAATTTGGCAGCAATGCATAAAATCATTCAGATATGGGTCAGGAGTTTCAGTTAATGTTCACATCAACCATCAGAATAGGTAAAAAATTTGATCTCTGTGATTTCGACCGTGGCATGATTGTTGGTGCCAGATGGGCTGATTTGAGTATTTCTGTAACTGCTGATCTCCTGGGATTTTCACGCACAACAGTCTCTAGAGTTTACTCAGAATGGTGCTAAAAACAAAATACATCTTGTGAGCGGCAGTTGTGTGGATGAACACGCTTTGTTTATGAGAGACGTCAACAGAGAATGGCCAGACTGGTTCGAGGGGACAGAAAGGTTATGGGAACTCAGATAACCATTCTGTACAATTGTAGTGAGCAGATAAGCATCACAGATTGCACAACATGTTGAACATTGAGGCTGATGGGCTACAACAGCTAAGACCACGTCGAGCACTTTATTAGGAACATAGTGTTTCTAATAAAGTGCTCATTGAGTGTAGATTATATAAAATACAGTACAATAGAAGACTATAGTAAAAATACAGAAACGGTTTCTATCGTTAGTGCAGAATGAAAACAGTAGAAATCAATGGAAAGTCACCACCATGACAGAAAAACAAACAATTGTGTGTGTGCTTATTCGTGTTTATGCTTATACGTCTTTGTGTGTATGTAGATATATTCATTTACATAATTATCTGATCTTTTCATCATACTCACTGGTGATCACATGCCATGTGAAAAATAATTTCAGAGATTAGTTTGATCGCAGTCTAGACTGGGCTTGACTTGACAACATGCTTTTATCAGCTCATTTTCCTGCTTTGCTGTCTCACTCTCCAGCTGCCTCATAGCCACACAAAATCCTAAAGGAGTGTGGAAGCTATGCCACAACCTTGGACATTATTCACAGTTTGGGAAGAAAATAAAAGAAATGCTTGTATAATAGAAAAGCCCATTGCTCTGTCACTTTTAATTTGTCTTTTTATTTTATCTTTATATTTATATGACTGTTTGGCATCAAAAGCTTAAGATTTTTGTGTTGTCACAGACACAGTTATGATTTCATCTTCATGTTTATACGGTTGGGTGTAATGTTGGCCCTCTATAAAGTCTTCAGAAAAAAAACGTTTCAATTAGAACATAGGTGTTTACAGTCTGATGTCATAGGAAAACCTATTGAAGTTCCGCAAAGAACAGTTTTTCTCTAATTCATTTGAAAACCATCTAAGTACTGGTACTTTAAAGAACCCAGAAACCAATACACTGATCTAAAGAGCCTATGAAGAAGAACAACTCAACTAAAAATGAAAATTCTGTCATAATTTATTCCGCCTCGTGTTGTTCAAAACCCATATGACTTTCTATCTTCCATGGAACACAAAAGTAGAAGTTAGGTAGTATGTTAAACTCTATTCACTATTCTATTCTATTCTGAAGTCACTATTCACTTTTACTTAATGAAAGGGAATGGTGACTGAGGCTGTCATTCTGCCTACAATTTCCTTTATGTTCCATGGAAGGTTTGGAACTACATGAGGGTGAGTAAATGATGACAGAATGTTACATTTTGTGTGAGCTATCCTTTTTAGAGTCCATTAGTAGCATTTGGGGCTCACTAACTCGATATAACATTAATTGGTTAATTTGTCTGCAACATATAAGAACAATGTTCTAGACGGTCCATTAATTTGCCAATGACGCACTGACAGTGTGGCTGACTAAGCAGTTCTACGCACTTAGAGATTGCATGTCTTTTAATGCATTCTAAAAAAGAAGCATGAACAAATTATCACTACCTCCTCTACCCTTGATCTCTCTGCCCCGTGTGTCCTTTTTCTTCCCTCTTCCTCTCTCTCTCTCCTTCCTTTTCCCTGCATGTCTCTGGACGAAGCTCTATTGATCGTGGAAGTGTGTGACTGTAATAAACTTTGACAGCTCACCATGAAGGCTTACACTTCGCTGGGAGGAGAGAACCACGTGGCCAATCAGTGGGGCAGAAGATCACGACAGCGAATCCCAAATCATCCCTCACGCATGGCTGCGCTCCCCCGCCCACCCTTCACGCAATCTAGCCATACATACACTCTGACATCACCCCAGCTTTAGATGAGAGTGGACGACTATTGCATACTGCAGATTTTTTATAGAGCCCAGTATTTAATGCCTTTGAAGCTGGTATATCACTTTGATCTGCTGGATTTTCTTGGAAAGAAGCTCTAGAACATGCTCTATATAGCTACATTAACATTGTAAGAGACACATTTATAGTAAGTAAAAGTAACTTAACTACTGTAGGAATTCATTTTAATTAGCTTTTTTTGTGATTTTACATTTCACCATGCAGGGCCATTGCTTGAAGGTGCTGTAGGCGATTTTGTTTTTCATGGAAAGGTATGCAAAAAATATTCCTACTCCCTAAAAATATTAATGAAATAAGATATATCACCTGTCTCTCTGACAACACTAGACTCTGTAAACAGCAAATAAAAATTTGTCCGCGGGCTGAGTTTTGACCTGTCAATCATTTTGCATGTTCTCATAGTATTTTAGTTGCAGTGAATTACTGAGGCTTACTGCCACTTTTAAGCCATGTTGTTCATAACATTTGTCTTTTGAGGGCGCTATTTTGATGCTGTTGTTTTAAACAACCGTTTCTGCATGATGTCGGTCTCAATAAAGCTCATTTGTTATCTTTGGAGTGCGGGGGTTTGGAATGAGTGGGCATGGCTAATTCAACGGTTCAGTTTCGTGGAAGCAGAACGGCTGAAATCGCTTACAGCACCTTTAAAGGTGCCCTCAGTATTTTTTTCTACTTAAAAAAGTTTTACGTTAAAAGAAATAAATAGTAACTTTAAAAACATAAAATCATGACCATTCACATACAATGAACACTCCAGTCACATCAATAACCTTAAATAATAAAAGCTGTTTTGTTCTACATCTTCTCTCAAGGGGGCTGCCATGTTAGGATCACATGACCAGACAAATACTATTAGCTTAATCTCAGTAACTGACCTATAATTAGATACTTTTGCTTATCGCTTAGATTAATCATGGCTGACTGATTAATCTAAAAAATGATATCTCGATATTTTTCAGGTTGTCGACAATATTCAAAACATGTCTTGATAATTTTTTTAAAATTTTTTTATTTTTTTATTTTGCTCAGAAATTATATAAAAGTGATTATAAATCTTATTTTTATTCATCCTAACAACCATTGTAGCCAAGTAGATTCAAAATGTTTAATGAAATAAAAATAAAATTTTGCACTAAATAAACACAAGGAAGAATGGTATTTAAATTATAATATAATAAATATAATTTGTATGCACCAACACAACAATACAGTAATAAAAAGCCATGTTTACCTACATATATTTAAAAAAAAAAAAAAATTCTGAATGAACGGTGTGCAAAAACTAAAAATTCACTCCAAAGCACTCTGTTGATTGCTCTTTTAAGGTTGTGTAAACTCTCTAGTTTGGCTTGGTACACCACGCTCAGCGACGACTGTGAGTAAACTGCGATTGCTTTGAGCCTACTTGTTTCTTTCAGCCAAGACTAATGAACTGACTCCTCTAAATATGTTCATCAACTTCCCTATAAACCCCCTAAACCCTGTTTCCCATCCATGAGCTCCATTCAGCGGCTAATTTATAATGATTTCCAAATGTGCTTTGTTTGAATGTGCTCATGGGGTCTACCAGAGTTGAATAGGTGCTGTGGTATACCACAAAGAATGTCCTATTTAAAGATGAGACATAATATTATTCAACGAGAGCGAGTGAAGTCTGATGCTTAATTGTAGTGGTCAAAATGAACTACAATAAGAACATACCGAATTACTAAAGATGTATATTTTACAGTGTATAAGGTTTAATCAAATGAATCATTGCAGTTATTCTTTAAATAATTATAGATTTGGCGGCTGGCAAGGAAGAAAAAACAGGAAGGAAAGAAGCAGCGCTCTCACAACATCAAAGTCAAATGACAGTCTAATTACTGTCTGTGAAACAATAAATAATGACACAGAATCAATCAATGTTCCAGCATGATGTAATTTTGAAATGAAGATGGTAAAATGATTTTTTTTTCCAGTGCAGATGTCTTTGTATTGATCATGATGAACTAATGCAACCAAATTTAAAGGAAAATTAAATTAGAGAGCAGTGCTTAATGTCATATCTATTATGTGGTAGCTTTGAAATAAACTGCAGACTACAAAACAGGCAGCCATAGTTCCACCCTTTGAAATTAGTCATATGTTTATACACATGTAGCTACTTCTGAATTCTTTTCTGAATAATGTATTTATGAAATAATTTATTTTAACCAAAAAATAAAAATAAATATCTGTTGTTATTTACATGCGTGTCGAGTAACCTAACATGACGCACTATTTTTGAAATCCTGGAAGCCAACACAGGCTAGACGCAAGCTTTAACGGACATAAAATGTATCAGTGAATAATGACTTCAGTTTCGATCTGTCCCTTGCTTCAGAAGTCTTGAAATATAGCACACAAGACGTATAGACTACTTTTACGATACTTTTATCATGCTTTTTTGGTGTTTTTTTTTTTCTGTTGCTATATAAGAGCTGTGTGAATACTCTTTAAAAAAGTTTCTACTTTTGTTTTTCACAGAAAAAAGAAGAGCATATAGGTTTGGAATGACATGAGGTTTGAGTAAATAATGACAGAATTTCATTTTTAGTGAACTATTCATTTACACTACTTGAAATAGAGACTTTAAATGCACCCATCATTGATGGATTAATTGATGTTTGTATTCTGTCTGATGTTAAAGTATCTCATCTGGCTCTGCTCTCTTGAGAGTTCAGACTCTGGGCGGCAGTGGCCCTGTCATGTTGAATTCACACTCAGCACTCCCTAAGTGTTATGATGGCAAGGGCGGCTGGTCTCTGGGAAGGTTACTGGGCTCAGTATTGACGAAAAAGTATATGGTAAAGAAAGAAACGACTGTAAGAAAAGAACATAACACAACATGCAGTGCTCCACAATAAGGGAAGGGCAATTTAGAAATTCTTCATGGTCTCATCTTGTCCATGGACACAGTGGTTTGGCATAGCAAACTATCATGCTATTCCCTGGAATTAACTCGCAAATAGTTGAAAATAGTAGGCAGCATACAGTAGGCCATATACTACATAGTGTGCAATAAGCAGAATGCTAGAATTCCATTCTGAACATACAGTAGCCTATAAACAGATCACACTGCCTTTCTTTGTTGCTATGTTTTCATGTATTCAATGCTTCTAGTTTTAGTTGCTTGTTTGTTCACAGTTGTAATACTTTGATGTTTGTCACTATATTGATTTGCTTGTAACTGGTGTTTCTTTGTAACCAAAGGTACATTTAATATTTTCACCCATAACTGCCTCATATTATCAACTTTGGATGTTTTGTTGATTTCTTTTTTTTTTTTTTTTTTTTTTAAGCACAGTGGGTAACAAAGACTTTTATATGCTTCATTTATACTCATACCCAAAATGTTTATAGCTTTATTTACATAATGCCAAAATTGTTGGAAGATTTGGAGACTTTAGTGTAGTTACAGTGAGTAACAGCTTGTTGAAGAGCTGGTAAGTCTGGTTAATGTGAAAAGCAGACCATCTGTTAGGGCTTCGGGCACCCAGTGAAGACCACAGAGCAGTTCATCAGGAGCCTGAATAAGCACATAGAGACATACAGTTTTACAGGACTCATGTGGTAAATCTGTGCACCACTTTTCACTTCATCACTTCGTGAGATTAAGGGATAATGGTCTGAATTTATTTCATTGTATGAAAACCTTCAGAGCAGAGTCCAAATGAGCTAAACACTAGAATTGGAGAAGCTACTTTATACGTTTAGCTTGTCAAGCTACAAGCTACTTATAATTTAAAGAGTTAAACAGTCAAGCTGCTCTAACTAATTAAAGCTACTGTATTTAAGGGGGCAAAGAGCAGCTTTATATGCACAGCAATATGCTGATTATTATTTTTTAAAAATCAGCTTATTAAAAAAATAACATAAGAAACCTGCTTTTACATGAGATTAGAAATAATTAGATTATTCCCCGCTTTTTACATCAAACATAAAAAAACAAATTAGCACAACACTTGCGCACATTAGATAAGTCAGTAGAACTACAGTAAATGCAACACAAAATCTGAGTAATGTGAAAAAAAATCTGTGCTGACTGATTTTTGCTTAAACCGTTTATTACCTTAACCCGATAAAGGAAAACCATTTACACTGTGACCACAAACATTGTCGGCTAAATAAGCTTAATCAGTGTAAGATTGTTCATGTATGCTCATTATCTTTTAGATAATTATTATATTATATAATTTAAAAAAGAAGAAATACATGTCCTGGCACACACGCACACACACACACACACACACACACACACACACACACACAAATTTACACTTTATAGAACCTTTAAAACAAAAACATTGAAAACATGTTGATAAACAGCAGTTTTTAACAATGTTTCGATGCAAAAAAGGTCAAGTGAATGTAACCTGCTCGAACCTGAACAGTTCTTGCTATCACAAAATGTCTCCATTCAGTAAATTCCAAAGATTCAGCTCCAAGTGAGATATACACTTTTATCTATGAAATACTCTCTTCAAGATTCCAGGAAATTCTTTAGGTCACTACCCAAAGCTCATGACCATAGGTGAGGGCAGGAACATAGATCGAGTGTGTTGGGCCTCATGTATTCAGATAGAAGACAAAGGCAGCCCTAACAGTCGTAAAACCTGACTGAGGCCCACAGTCATAAATCTTACTGATAAAAACTGCGCCAAAATCAAACAAAGGGAGTCCAAAACAGACTACAAATCCCATGAAGCCTTGCTCACTAAAGGATCGAACTCTCAACTCCTACTGGATGAGGCACACGACAGAACGCCCCTCAACCATGACGTCATCAGGAGTAGAAATATCTCTGAGATGCTTCCGGGATTTGCTTCCAGCAACTTTGCTCACCATGCATAGACGCAGCTCATCGCTGCTCTCAGGTGTAGCCTCGTGGCACAAGGAAGTAACGTCTGACTTGAAACTGTGGCCATACAATCTCCATCTCGCTGGACGAGTTGAGATTACTCTGTCTTCCACCGAACACTCTAACGTATCCAAAGGAGCCCGCTGAGCAATCCGCATCTTCATCCGTTTGCCTGCAGAAGTGAAGAGATAAAAGATTTCTCTTCCCTCTTCAATCAAGTCGACGTCGCTGATTTCTCCGCCAGCCCGCCGAGAATCAGCAGCCGTACCGCCTGCCGACAGAGCGAGGAAACGGCCTCCCGTCATCACCTGAGCCTCGAGGAACCGAGTCGGAGTCAAACAACGGATGAACACACATTCTAGCTGCATCCTCATGTGATCCAAGTAAGAGGTTTACGTCTGGGCAGAGATAGAATATTATAGTGTGTTATTCTTATGTATCAAGGTTATTGCTTGTACAGTTTATGGAACGCTGAGTCCGCTCATTGCCACTAATAATACTCAAGGTATTACTGTAATGTACTGTTATCACGAATGATATCTGCTGTGTTGTAGTCCAACCACATTGGATTGTTGTGTATATCCACCATCGCGGGTGAGACCGGCACACTGAGTTTATCCATTAAAGAACCAAAGACCGTGGGACGGTTTACGAGCCGTCCACCGCGTCTCTGAGTGATAAACTAACAGCTGCTTTCTCTCCCACGATCGCGAAACCGGCTTTGGTGCCGTCACTTTATTCTCTCTCTCTCTCGTACTAACCACACACACGCGACCCCTCACAAACATTCTTGCACACATTTTTGGCTAGTAGATAACTTCGTGATAAAGCTCAGCTTTGTCCCTAAGTTATCGTACAAGCGGAGACACGCGGTAAACGGGCAGACGCCATTGACCGGTTTCTCTCCGCCCACATTCGCAGCCATATTCTCTGGCCGGCAATCTCGCGTGATGTACTCTCCACGAGAGTCACGTCCGCCATTTTGTGTGCGTCCCTCCTTACACACACACACACACACACACACACACACACACATTCTCTCTCTCTCACACACACACACACACACACACACCTTCCTCATGTGTTATAGGATTATTTTGGTTACCATATCTAATCATATCACTGTTTAGTTTGTAGTTTTAAGTCGGAAGTTTATTGACTGCGTTGTATTGATTATTAATTGATATTACTGCATAAATAAACTTTGATTCAATTTCAAAGAGAAGTGTTTTGGTTTGTTTGCATACACCTGTGTCAAATGCTGATGGGATGTCAGTGCTCGGATTCAAGCCTTCATTGTTTTTTTTTTCCGAAAATCGATATTCTTCGGATGTTGATTTTCCTAAGAGAACAATCTAATATTGAGACTGTTATACTATCTGGTTATTAGTCCCTGATTCCAGGGTGGTGCCCCGGCGATATTAATCCTTATTAATATTCTAATGATTTCTGATAATTGATAATTATCTTTGATGATTGCTGAATTTGAAGGATCAATAAGCTAGTGTTAATTTTTTGATAATTGTTGATTTAAAGGATTAAAAAAAGCTAACATTGATTCAAATCAATGTTCTTTTGATTTTAATAATTAATAATTATCTTTGATAATTATTAATTATTGCTAATAACCAAACCCGCTCTTAAACGTAGCACACTACTTTTACTGGAGCCCCATATGAGGTTTTAATGAGTTAGATTCTATTATTTAATTTAAATATTAATTAATAACTAAAGAAATAATGATTAATTATTTCTGATAGTAACACTGATCTAAACAACCAGTAAAGCCCTACAAGTGATAAACTGAAAGCAATCCACTATTTTCTGACAGAGAACTATGGCCTCAGATTTGGAGGTGCTGAATGCCTCATGCAGTGCACACCAGAGGTCATAGCTTGATGATGCCATCAGGACAACATCATCTGCAAATAGCATAATATAATATAATTGTCATGGTCCCAGTGAATTTGTTGTTTGAATTCGTTGGTCACGTACAACCCACACATAGACTGGTCAACCAATACTGTTCTTGTTTGAAGTTCGTACTGTTTGTTTCACTGTCTTTGTTCTGCTGTCTCCCCTGTCCAGTCTTGTGTTTCGTTTTTAGGATGTATCGGCAGATTTATCCAGAGTACCGTTGACATACCATATCTTGAGGGTGGTG
Organism: Myxocyprinus asiaticus; assembly: GCF_019703515.2. Lineage (NCBI taxonomy): Eukaryota > Metazoa > Chordata > Actinopteri > Cypriniformes > Catostomidae > Myxocyprinus > Myxocyprinus asiaticus. The sequence goes on from NC_059381.1 coordinate 13,914,789, forward strand.
TTCAGCTGGTCCAGCACCGCAACTTTTCCTCCTCATCGCCCGTACGACTATGCTATTGATTTGCTCCCTGACACTTCTTCCTCTATGAGGACGGCTGTTTTTGCTCTCTGCTCCTGAGAGGGAGGCCATGAACAGGTACATCAATAATTCTCTGGCAGTCGGTCTCATCCGCCCTTCCTATTCTCTATCAGGGGTGGGTTTCTTCTTTGTGGAGAAGAAGGATGGCTCGCTTAGACCTTGCATAGATTATCGGGGCTGAATGACATCATGGTGATGAATCATTATCCTTTGCCGTTGATGTCTTCAGCTTTTGAACTCTTGCAGGGAGCGTCCGTCTTTACAAAGTTGGACTTACGCAATACTTATCACCTTGTCCGGATCAGGGAGGGGGATGAGTGGAAGATGGCTTTTAACACCCATAGGGGCACTTCGAATATTTGGTTATGCCTTTCGGATTGGTCAACACCCCAGCCGTCTTTCAGGGGCTCGTGAATGACATGCTCAGAGACATGGTCGACCTTTTTGTGTTTGTCTATCTAGATGATATTCTGATCTTCTCCCAGAATATTCAGGGCCATGTCCAGCACATCAGGAAGGAGCTTCAGCGACTGCTAGAGAAATGGCTGTTCGTTAAAGTGGAGAAGTGTGCTTTTCATGCACAGTCATTCCATTGCTGGGGTTCATCGTTTCGTCCAAGGGAGTGCGCATGGTCCCTTCCAAGGTCAGAGCCATCTCCGATTGGCCAACCCCAGATTCCCGCAAGGCCTTGCAAAGGTTTCTGGGGTTCGCTTATTTTTATCATAGGTTTATTCGTAACTACAGCCAGCTCGCCGCACTGATTACAGATCTCACCTCCACCCGCACTGACTTTTGTTGGTCTCCGTGGGCCGAAGCTGCGTTTTCTAAATTAAAGAAGTGGTTTAGTACCGCTCCTATTTTTTGTATCCCCTTTTCTCCCAATTTGGAATGCCCAATTGCCACTACTTAGTAGGTCCTCGTGGTGGTGTGGTTACTCACCTCAATCCAGGTGGCGGAGGACAAGTCTCAGTTGCCTCTGCTTCTGAGACCATCAATCTGAGTCTTATCACGTGGCTTGTCGTGCATGACACAGCGGAGACTCCGCATGTGGAGGCTCATGCTACTCTCTGCGATCCACGCACAACTTTCCACGCGCCTCATTGAGAGCAAGTACCACGAATCGCGACCACAAGGAGGCTACCCCATGTGAATCTACCTTCCCTAGCAACCAGGCCAATTTGGTTGCTTAGGAGACCAGGCTGGAGTCACTCAGCACATCCTGGATTCGAACTCACCAGGGGTGGTAGTCAGCATCAATACTCACTGAGCTACCCAGGCCCCCACTACCACCCCTATTCTTAATACTCCCGACCCTTCATGCCAGTTTGTGGTGGAGGTGGATGCGTCGGAGGTTGGGGTTGGAGCGGTTCTGTCACAGCACTCTTCCTCGGATGGAAAGGTGCATCCGTGCGCTTTTTTCTCGCATCGCTTAACTCCAGCTGAACAGAATTACGACATCAGTAACAGAGAATTTCTGGCAGTCCAGCTGGCTTTGGGAAAGTGGCATCACTGGTTAGAGGGTTCGGGGGTACCTTTTGTGGTCCGGACTGATCATAAGAACCTAGAGTACATCCGTAGTGCGAAACGCCTTAATTCTATTACTCAAACGCATCCATCCCTTTTTCCATGTTTCTAAAATTAATAAATTTTTTCGTTCCAATTTGCATCCCACCGCACCTGTCCTGCCTCCACCTCATCTAGTTGAGGGCTCTCCGGCATATTCGATCAAAGGGTTGATTGATATCAGGTGGAGGGGCAGAGGGTTCCAGTACTTTGTTGACTGGGAGGGTTATGGACCTGAGGAGAGATGTTGGGTCCCGGCTCGGGACAACCTGGCCGCGTCCTCACTGATCAATTCCACCTCCGGCAAGGTAACTCTGTGGTGGGGGGGGGGGTACTGTCACAGTCCCAGTGAATTCACCGGTTTGTTCTGTTTGTTTTGTTTTTCTCTCCCTCATGTGTCTCAGGTGCTGTGTGTGATTGGCGTTTCCATGGGAACACTGATTGTTTCCATGGGAACACTGATCATGCCACTAATTAGCGTGCTGACAGCACCTGTTCTCCGTTGATTCTCTGCCTACTTAAACCCTCCGTTGTGTCATGATCTTTGCTAGATTGTTGTTGTGTGTTCAAGTAACTCATCTCGCTCTCTTTGCCTCAGTTGGTCCTGTCTTGTGTATATGTATTGGTTGCCCGTTTCTGCCTGTGTGTCTGGAGTGCGGTTACTTTCCAGTTTGCTGTTGCGCTTGTCCTTCTGTCCACACGTTCTTCAACGGAGGATTCCTCACGGATCTGCTCCCTACTACCACAACGCATACATGCCTACGAACACACTCTTCATGGAGGATTCCTCACAGATCTGCTCTCTACACTGCCACGATACATGCACGCCTACGAACATGCTCTTCAAGGAGGATTCCTCATGGATCTGATCTCTACATGACCACAATACACAAACATCTACAAACACACTCACCACCTTGCTGCTGCAGTCGGTGCCATGTTCCCCACGCTTCACCAGCCCTGCTGTGTTCTAATTTATTGTCAATAAATCCTGTGAACTGTTCATCTGCTCTTGGATCTCTTGCTTTCTGACAATAATATAATATAATATAATATAATATCAAACCGCATGTATTTTTACATCCTTGCCTTTGAATCGTCATCCTTAAAAATGAGAAAACAACACTCATTTCAAATCGAAAAGTTTATAATAATGGAGAATTACGAAGTGATTGCAAAGTGAAGAGACTTTACTTTGAAGTTTCCTACTCAAAGCTGAGCAGGAATGATTAGTCACCACTCTGAAATGAATAAGACTCCCTTATGTCTGAGCCCAGACGGATCCCAACCTCATTGTGTTTGTTTTGATATTATGCTTCTAGAGGTAGTAGGAACTCCTCTCTGTGTGGAGGATCTGTTTTTGGTTTTGGTGACTCATTGGACATATTTGACACCTTCTTCACATATGAAAGTGCAAGCAAGTAGACAAGAGAGGACAAAACAATCTCTTGCCATTTTGGACACTACAACTCCAATCGTGAATATTGCCATTTTGCACGTTTTTTGCTTCTTCCTCTAAATTGTATATGTTACTCTTGCCATTTTGCACACTAATATACTTTGTGTATATACTGTATGTGTATATATATATATATATATATATATATATATATATATATATATATATATATATATATATATATATGGGGGGGGCAGCTGTCAGTAGGTGGCTCATATAGTATTACTATATTACAGTATATATAAATATATAAGTATGATAAGTATTATATTAATACATACTGTGCGTATTATTTACTTTTCATATTTTTAGAATTTTAAAGATTAAAGTATTGAAAAATAATTGCACAATTTTGCTAAATTAACTGCAAAATTAAAAGGGCATCTTGTGGAGCACTTGCTTCTGTTTCACACATGACAATTAAAGATTGAGCACAAGCTGGTCCTGAATAAATTATTTAATCAATTACAATAATGACAATTGTGTATGTGCACAAACACATTTTTTACTCTGTGCTTGCGCATTGTGGGATTTAAATGTTTCCAAGTGGCTCGAGTATTTTGACTACTTTAACCAGAATTCGTTCAGATCCATTTAATGATTCAATTACCATTTCTGCTGATGCCAGAAGGTGGTGACAAATGAGTGCCTTGTGTGAAATGAGTTAGTCACTGAATCAACGATCAAAACAAAAAGGTTAATCCTTTAAAATTTGTATGTCTACAGACCTACAAAGAGACATTAGTAGAGGTTTTAAGCATTAGAACAACAAAGCAAATCTGTAATTTCCCTACAGTTTGCGAGTTGCTGAGCATGACTTTTATCAAAAGACAATAACTTATAATAATTATGATGAGTTTCAATAACATCCTTAAGTTTTCATGTACAAAAAAGCGTGTCTACATATCAATTCACTTCAGTAAAATGCATAAGTGTTCTAAGAACCCAGCAGATCTATCTTTTTTCCTTCATTTTGTCAACTGCACACCAACATAGAGGTAAAAAACAGGAGCTGATATTAAAAATACCTTTTCATATTTAACACAGATCTAGTAATCTGCTTAAATTGGCAAAAACAACCAATCAAACTATTGCCTCACAATGTAAAAGATTAACTTATGAAGACTCAGGTGCTGAAAACTCCACTTACACTGTGTGCTTAAAAGAAGGATTGTCCTTTGTTTTTTTTCTGCTGTGCATTTCACATAATGCTCCCAATCAAGAACGATATGCCGATAAATAACGTTTGTGTGTTCCTCATCTCTAGATTATTAATTTAGATCAACATCAGTGCTGATAAAAACATGGATAAATGAGCTTTGTTGAAAGCAATTTTGTAGAAATGAATGGAGTCGCGTTGATTAGACTGTCTGACTGACGGCCTATTACGTAAGGGTTATTTCGGCTCATGAAACTCACCTGTGATTGGCTGGATAGTCGCTCAATCAGCCTAAAGTAACAAAACGCAAAGAATATTGTATACAAATCCACCATTTGGACTCGGTATGGGTTTAGCTTGAAAAAGTGCGGGGGACAAAAATTACCTTTTTAAAGAGAACGGGGGACGTGTCCCCCACGGCTGTTACACCCTTGGGCAGAATGTTAGGTACTGACAGCCTCAGTCACCATTCACTTTTATTGTATGGAGTTAAAAAAGGCAATGAAAGTGAATGGTGACTGAGGCTAACATTCTCACTAATATTTCCTATTGTGTTCCATGGGGGAAAAAAGGAAGTCAGGCTTAGAACATAAAGACGGTGCGTAAATGATGACAGAATTACCATTTTGTGGTGTACTATCCCTTAAATACTTAAGAATCTCACTACAATTATCATATGCACTATACTGACTTTTAAACCTCATTTGCCAGTTGCTAATTGCACTTCTGGTTAATTGCTGACTGTATTTCATTGGCTTTGTACATGTAATATGCATAATGAAATGGAATGTATTATAATCTAATGAGTTAGTTTCACACCATTGGTAATGTTGGTTCTACTGCACAGAATGAAACAATATTACTGTCCCTCTCAGCAGAGAGGATTTAGCTACACATTTGATTGGATATCACCATGATCCCTCTTCACAGGCCCCTGTCTCTGCCCTCATAGCCTTGCCCGAGTGGCAGTGGAAAGGGCTGGATATTCGAGAAGGTCTGATAAAGTTCCGCATTAGCCGTCACAGGTAAGCTGCCCACTGGATCTGTTTACTACCTGGGCAGCTAGCACAGAGAAGCGATCACCAGCTTTAAAGTTTGGCCCCGTATTAGGCTATGATTACTTGGAACGTGTGTGTGTGTGTTCAAGTGTGTATGTTTTGGAGGGGGGCATTGTTCAGCCCCCAGCTGGGGGTTCAGACAGAGGTCCCACAGCTGTGCATCTCTGAGGAGGTTAAGGAGGAGCTTATGGGAAAGTAGAAAGGATGCAGACATGTGGCCACACCAACATTCCTCAGTCTAAGCACTACAAAAATTCCTTTTCTTAATCAGAATTTTACTTTTAATAAACTAAACATTGTTAAAACAAAATACATTTACTTGAGACTTGAGACCTCATACATTTTTTTTTAAATGTATGCTTTAAACAAGAAGAATAAAAAATAACTAAGAAAAACTTAATTTAAAATATATTCTCTGAAAAGAAGTCTTAAAAAGATAGTTCACTCAAAAAATAAAAACTGTCATCATTTACTCACCCTCATGTTGTTGCAAACATGTACTACTTTCTGCTGTGGAACACAAAAGGGGATGTTAGGCAGAATGACAAACTGAGTCACTATTTATTTTCATTGCATCTTTTTACACACAATGAAAGTGAATGGTGACTGATGCTAATATTCTCCCTAACATCTCCATTTGTGTTTCACAGAAGAAAGAATGTCATATGGGTTTAGAACAACATGAGGGTACTGTAAGTAAATGATGACAGAATTTTCATTTGGGGGTGAAATATCTCTTCTATATCTTCCATAATTTTGCTTCTGAAGTAAATTTAGTTTATGTATTTGGTAACACTTACAATAAGGCTACATTCATTAACATTAGTTAATGCATTATGTATCATAAACTAACAATGAACAATATATTTTTATGGCATTTACTAATCTTTGTTAATGTTAGTTAATAAAAATACAATTGTTTATTGTTAGTTAGTTCATAGTGCATTAAATAATGTTAACTAATGCTGTACAACTTTTGATCTTAAAATTGTATTAGTATATGTTGAAATTAACATTAACTAAGATAAATAATTGCAGTAAAAGTATTGTTCATTGTTAGTTCATGTTGTTAAATAATTTTAACAAATGGAACCTTGTTGTAAAGTGTTACCATATATTTTATTATAAAACAAGACAAAATTATTGATTAAGAAAATGTTTTGTCTAAGGTTTTGATGTTCTCTATGTGATACTGTTAGGAATTAACATACAGAATGACATCATAAAGTGGTCTCAAGTATTGGAAATTGCAAAAAGCAGGGAACTTGAGCAGAGAGGGGGAAACCAAATCACACAAGAGAAGAAAAAACTGTCTGGGATCATAATCCCAAAGTGGTTTTGTGCACCATTGAGTTTAAAACTTAAGCAATTTAAATAAAGTAAGTTTTAGGCAAAGAACGTTGAGGGTGACCTTGTGTTTTGCCTTGAAAGACCATTCAATATTCTGTTGAGGACTGCTGAGTGTTTGAAAAGGTCTCTCTGAATCATGTATGCAATAAACAGCACAAGTTTGTAGAACATTCAGATTATCCATCATTTTATATAACCCCTATATGTAAGTAATCTCAAAGCTGTTTCTTACACTCTTATCATTACTGTTTTGCTTTGAGATCTTTAGATTAGATAATACTCTTGGACATGTGTATTTGACTTCTCAATCACCTAGCCTATTCTTGTCTTCTCTAGTTAGGATGTTCCAAGTAACCTGACACTAAATAAATATTTGTCCAACAAAACTGTGCTCCTATTGAGATCATAAAGGCGCTGAAACCCGACAATGGTCCCCCCCTTCAAAGTAATTCTACCCAAGCTTGTGTGGCCATTATTGATGACCAAGTAAGTGTTACTGTTACAAACCAATTACTCAGTCATTCAACTTTGATGAGTAACTCTTCAAATAAGCCACGATGCGGATCGGATTCCCAAATACCCACCTCTCACTTTCACTGTCGCGGGCCCTTCCTTTGGCTCACTTTTTCTCTCTTTTCTACTAAGTAGGAGGAGAAAATGACAGCTGGCAGTCAGGGGTGGCATCAGGGGAAAATTTCTGTTGGTTCAAGAGGTAAAGAAGTCAAGAGGTGAACAATGTGTCCCCACTGTGACACTGAGAAATCTGGTGACCCAGAAAAGTGATATCGCACCACAAAGGTAGAGGAAGACTACAAGAAGCCATTGCCACCTCTTCATGTGACTAAACTGGTTAAAGATGGGAAGGTGTGTGTCACTGATGCAGTGAAAGATGGGGAACTTCCTCTCCAGCAGTGGCACAGGCTGTGTAGTGTACCAGGAGTGAGTAGGAGGTGTGTGTGTAACTATGAAGCAATAGTGGCAGACACCCTGAAGTTAGACAAAACCAAAACCTCACAGGTCATATGACTGGAATTTGTGACAGTTCTAGCATGTTATTGTCTGTTTATTGGTAAATGACTTATACAGCAAATTTTAACTGTATTTGTCATTGTATTTTGCATTAAAGTTATAATGACCTTCATGACATGTATACATATAATACAATATATATAGTGTATGTTGTGTAAATTGTGAATCTGTCTGTCTGTCTGTATGTCTGTCTATATTTGTGTCTGTCTGTCTAGTTGTCTGTCTGCCTATATTTCTGTCTGTCTATCTGTTTGTCTGTCTGTCTGTCTTTCTATATTTGTGTCTGTCTGTTTGTCTTGCTAGCTAGCTAGCAACTGCATCTCTGGAATTTGGTGATCACTTAAAGGCAGCAGTTCATGCTACTACTAGCAGTTTATGATGTTTTGCAAATGAGTTCAGTTGTTTGTCCAGAAGTGGTTGATCTCTTAGTGCTCACATGTGAATGTAAAAGTTAAAAGTCAGCTGACGTAGGCATTTGTACTATTTAACATCTGATAAAAAAGGAAACAGGCGTTTCCTCAGCAGGAAGGATGTGCCTGGTGAGAAAGGGGAACCCGGCCTGCAGCCAAACACAGCTAGTAGCAGTTTTACAAATGAGGTCGTGAGATTCATTCATGGAATTTATGGTCATAATGAAAGACACACTGGCATGCTATGCATGAGGATGGGTTCTTTGCTTGATCCAAGCCAGTCAAGCTGAAAAATCTGTATGAATGTAGTCCACTATCACAGTTGTTGTTTGGTCAAGGACTAATCCTACTCTGTGTCAATGCTAACACACTAGAGAGTCAAACTTTGACTTTATCTACAGGCAAAGGGCTTTGGTGTTTAACACTTCTGTGGACCATTGGGAAGTTTATTTTCTCTCAGAGGTTTTCTCGTCTGTACTCTCTGGGCATTTTAACTCCAATCCATTTCTTGAAGGGGGATTTGTGATAAAAGGCAAGTTTTCCTTGTAGTGCTGCTCACTCCCATGAGTAAAGAGCAGGGTAGCTGTTGTGCATTGACTCAGTACTGAAGGAGAGCATCTGGGTGATGTTTATGGAGATTTATTGGTCTCCCCCAGGCCCTAATTGCCTCCTCCCCAGTGGGTAGTCCTGTTAGGCCGATGAGATCGTCTGCCCTCTCTGGGCCTGATAATGGCTGGAACAGGTGGACCAGCGTATTGTTTACGTCTGTTGGTTATGGAGACAAATGGTGCCCTCTGACTCCTTTTGGCCTGGGGGACATAGACATACACACATCAGAGAAAAACTTCCCGTCCTGAGTCATAAACTGAACTGTTGCACCTCAACTTGGCCTTCGCATTCAATGTTGAGAGGCAGAAGTCAGACCATGGCCCCTAGATGATCCAAGTTGAGGAATATATTGTTGTAAAAAGTGTTATAAAATTAGTGTAATGCATACAAGATCTTATTATTTGTCTCATTTAGAGCAATCAAAAGATAGTAGACAATGATGTCCACTGTTAGGTGAAGAAATACATTTTGAGACAAAAATGTAATTTTATAAAGCTGTTGTGAATATCAAATAAAATAATACTTCTTCTTTATTTATTTTACTAATAAATAAGTAAATAATGTGTAACATTAAATCAACCAGTGTTTTTTTCCTTTTGATTTGTTGAACTTTTTTTATTCTAAGATTGTTTCGTTTTGAGCAATTCACTTCATGACTGATTTGGTTACATGAAAAGGCAAAAAAAAAACAACAAAAAAAATGCTTCAGGCAAGGAACATTTCAGGGTATAGAGAGAGATTTGACTGTCCCAACCTGCCTGCTTTTCAAGGTAATTATAAATCACCTCCCTAAGTCAGTGTGAAAATCTTAATTTGACTGGCAAGACTGAATGTCTTCCCTGGAATACAGTTTTTAAAATGGTCCACTTCTAATATTTTAGATGAGTGTTTGACATTCTAGTCCATTTTGTCATCTTTTTTATTTTAATTTTATTGGTTGGTAGTATTTTTAGTAATTTATTTGCTGATTTTGTAATACAAAGTTATTCCATTTTGGGGGGTATAATGAAAGATCGGTTGGTATGATGGCAGTTTAGGACATTCATTTGAGCTAGCCTATTTACAGTCATGTTGCTCTAAATTGGATACCAAAAGTAAATGTATTTAGAGTCTTGAATATGATAAGTGTGTGTCTAAATAAAACAATGAATTAATACATACAGTAGATGTGAGTGTTTAATGTGTATATAATAAAATCCATTTTGGACTGACAAAATGTGTGTTTGTTTATGTTTTTCATGTCTTTTATTTTGAAAGTTTAGTTCCTGTGCCTGTTTCATGTCATGTGGTTCCCTGGTCATGTGATTTCATGTTTCCCTCCATGTTCATGAGTCTTACTTTCATTGGTTTATTGTCTTGTTACCTTGTTATCAGTTCTGTCTTGTCATTGGTTATCATTGTCATGTTTCTCCCTTGTCCATGTATTTAATGTTCATGTTTGCCATTGTCCTTTGTCAGGTATTGTGAATTTAACATTGTAGAATTGTCATATCATATCATGTCAAGTTTAGTCAAGTCAAGTCAAGTTACGTCAAGTTCATGTTTTTGTATTATGTTCACATTTGGAGTTACAGGTTTTGGATTTCACAATTGATAATAAACTGCACTTGGGTTCATCACACATCATCATCTTCATCGTCTTTGTCATTGCCAGTGGCAGCGTTACAGAATACCTGACCGACCAAAATGAACCCAGCAATCCAGCTTCTTCATTTACGCCAGGGGAATTGTCCCCTGGAGGATTATGTCACGGAGTTTTGTGGTCTTTGCTACCTTGTCGATTATAATGAGATTGCTCACAAGGACTGTTTTTGCTTTGGACTGAATGAGCTAATCTCTTCCCTGATGCCAGGCGGTCAGAGTACCCACAGCCTGGCTCAGTATATCAACCTTGCCCTACTAATATGTGGTTCATTGTTCACTGTGGGGGAGGTGGACGCCAAGCCAGAGTCCCACGTCATGGCCAGAGACCCACGTCATGGCCGCCAAGCCAGAGACCCACGTCATGGCTGCCGAGCCAGAGTCCCACGTCATGGCCGCCAAGTCAGAGTCCCACGTCATGGCCACCAAGCCAGAGTCCCACATCATGGCCGCCAAGCCAGTGTCCCACGTCATGGCCGCCAAGTCAGCGTCCCACGTCATGGCCGCCGAGCCAGAGTCCCACGTCATGGCCGCCGAGCCAGAGTCCCACGTCATGGCCGCCGAGCCAGAGTCCCACGTCATGGCCGCCGAGCCAGAGTCCCACGTCATGGCCGCCGAGCCAGAGTCCCACGTCAAGGCCGCCGAGCCAGAATTCCTCATCATGGTTGCTAAGCTAGCACCATCTTTTGCCCCGGATCCTGAGTCTGCTCCATGCCATGTCACAGCAACGCCTCTGCCTGCTCCATGCCATGTCACAGCCATGCCTGAGTCTGCTCCATGCCATGTCACAGCAGTGCCTGAGCCTGCTCCATGCCATGTCACAGCCGCGCCTGAGCCTGCTCCATGCCATGTCACAGCCACGCCTGAACCTGCTCCACGCCATGTCACAGCCACGCCTGAGCCTGCTCCATGCCATGTCACAGCCGCACCTGAGCCTGCTCCATGCCATGTCACAGCCGCGCCAGAGCCTGCTCCATGCCATGTCACAGCCGCGCCTGAGCCTGCTCCATGCCATGTCACAGCCGCGCCAGAGCCTGCTCCATGCCATGTCACAGCCGCGCCTGAGCCTGCTCCATGCCATGTCACAGCCGCGCCTGAGCCTGCTCCATGCCATGTCACAGCCGCGCCTCAGTCTGCTCCATACCAAGTCACAGCCATGCCTGAGACTGCTCCATGTCATGTCACAGCCAAGCTTCAGTCTGCTCCATGCAATGTCTCAGGCTCACCTATGGTCAACGAGCCAACGGCCAAGCCTGCCACGGTCAACGAGCCAACACGCACGTCTGCCACATCCAACGAACCAGCGTTGCAAGCCTCATCCGTCCCAGAGCCAGCATTGCAAACCTCATCCGTTCCAGAGCCATCTCTCACTGGGCTATTTGAGTTGGAATTGGTTCCTGCCCTTGTGCCCACCCTGAGTTCTCCTGATCATCCGGTTCCCCCCAAGCCACCGGCTCGATCATTGCCCTCTGAGATATCCCAGACATGGAGAACTTTCGAAGCTCTGACTCTGCCTAGACCCTCTGAGCCCTGGACTCCGCTTTGGCTTGTCGATCCCTCGACATCACCTCGGCTCTACGTTCCCTTGGCTCCACCGCGGTCCTTCAGCCTGTCGGCTTTACCAGGGTCCCTCAGTCTTCTGATCCCCCAGCTCCGCCTTGCTCCACCGAACCTCCGGCGCCGCCTTGGTCCTCCCTGCCTCCGGCTACACTCTGGCCCTTCGAGTCTTTGGCTACTCTCTGGGTATCCAGTTCTCCATGGTTTTGCCCCTCGAGCCTCTCATGGCTCCGCCTTCCATGGCTCCACCCCTCGAGCCTCTCATGGCTCCACCCCCCACGGGCTCCGCCATGGTCTCATGCACCACGCCATGTTTTCACCAGACCATGCCCCACACCTTGTTTCACCATGTTTCCATGTCCTGCCACATAACCATGTCAAGTCACCACGGTTCCCCCCTCAGCTCCCTCTTGAACTTTGTGTTTTTGTTTTGGGGCGTCGGGAGCCGCCCCTAGAGGGGGGATATGTCAGGGTTGTGTGTGTTTATGTTTTTCATGTCTTTTATTTTGAAAGTTTAGTTCCTGTTCCTGTTTCATGTCATGTGGTTCCCTGGTCATGTGATTTCATGTTTCCCTCCATGTTCATGTATCTTGCTTTCATTGGTTTATTGTCTTGTTACCTTGTTATCAGTTCTGTCTTGTCATGTTTCTCCCTTGTCCATGTATTTAAGCCTCATGTTTGCCATTGTCTGTTGTCAGGTATTTTGAATGTAACATTGTAGGATTGTTCATGTCATGTCAAGTTTAGTCAAGTCAAGTTACGTCAAGTTCATGTTTTTGTTCTTTGTTCATGTTTGGAGTTACAGGTTTTGGATTTCACGATTGATAATAAACTGCACTTGGGTTCATCACACATCATCGTCTTCATTGTCTTTGTCATTGCCAGTGGCAGTGTTACACTAGCATATAGACCAATATTTTATTCATTTATTTATTAAAGGATAATCATCTGGCTGTCAACATCTCCCTTCCCTTGCCAGACTTTCATTTTTTAATCAGATTACAGTCATTTCCAAAACAAAAAACAAAAACAAAAAAAAAAATGTCTGAAAAGCAATGGAGACATTTGTGTGTGTGTGGGAGGCAGGTGGCTGGTGACAGGCTCATGATTTTTGCAGAGGAACATGACTTCAGAAGGCCTGTCTGATGAGTCTAAGATAGGCCTGTCAGAGAAAGTGTAAGTGCACTAATGACTGCGAACTGCCTCTCCACTCAGGGCATGAATATTGGATTTATATGTAAGTGCATATTTTCTCTTCTCCCATCTGATGCTTAGTCCCAGGCCCACATGTACCAAGAGGACTGTCACAAGAAGTCACTGACCAAAGATGCAGGGGCACAGCTTTGACAAATATCTTCTCTATAGAAGCTTAAACTGATTCGAAACCGGTCAGACGTTCTTGTTCTTTTGTTATTTTTTTGGGCAGGGGTTCTCAAGCTTTTTTGTCAGCCAAATCCCTAACACCTAAATTATTTATTTGAAGTACCGCTGAGATATTAAGTAATGCAAATCTATCAATATATACAGTATAATGAATTTCACAGGGTACTTCACATGTTGTTTGGTACTGATAAAACAACTTATTTAATCACTTTGGAAATATATTTTTAGTTTAATATACTTGTGTTTTAAAAAATTATACATTTAAATTCAACATAATTTTGAATGTTTATCACAATACTATGAACCCACTGCAGTTCCATCAAGCACCCCTAATGGTTTGTAAACTTCCTGTTGGGAAACCATTGTTTTGGAGCTAGATTTAGATTCAGTCTTACTAATGGCTTAAGATTAAGGTGAATTCTAGAAGGAAGTGAGTGCAGATATGAATGATGCTACTTTATTGGTACAGAACTATCTTTGTGTTAAATTCATAATGAGTCACAGTACAAATGCATAAGGCCATGTAGAGATCTGTGTAGGTGGACCAGACATGTGGGTGGCAGATGTTTAGGGGCCAGTCTGAGGGTTAGATCTGGGTGTACAAGGTATGACTCACATGTATAGAGAGTTATTTCACACCAGTAACAGGTACAAGCAAAATACATTTCATGGAAGCTATAGTGACACTCAGATTAAGTAACATTTTATTATTGCAGGTCTTTCCCATATGTAGTTCATGATGCAAACATGATCCATGGGGGACAGAGGGAGTGTGGAAAGAGCATCTAAGCTGTACATTTGCAACAAACCATGTGTTCTTGTGCAAGACTGATGCACATCCATTATTGTTAAAGCTTCCAGTTTTTCCCCTGTAACTTTATGCTTGTTTTTAATCTGTTAGATGGACCAAATTGAATATTGAAATGTGTTCCAAGCCCCATATGCCCTGCTTGAGCTTTTGTGTGATCCGAACTTGATAAGAGAGACAGTTGTTGCCAGTGTCTGCCTTTTGAATACACAAACCTGAAGGCCAATTTACTAACTAAATGCTAACTTTCCATTAAATGGCTTTCTGGTGAATGAGGATTTTTTAAGGCCAACACTGATTAAAAAGGGAAAAACTAAGTGACTTATATATAGCAAATGTGCAAAGTGTGTTTACATGTATCAGAACTTGTCTCTTTTAATTTAATGTTATTATGTGGATATTACTTTGATATTGGAAAGGTGTTGTTACAACTAACAATTCACTACCTGGCACATTGAAAAGTATAAAGATGTGCAAAGTTTAGGGATTCTTTCTTTCTTTCTTTCTTTTTTATCTTTCTTTCTTTCTTTCTACAGTACTTGATTCTAAACGGCCTATCGCAGCATTCTGCGGTCAAAGACTTGGCAACACGTTACAATAAAGTTTCATTTTTATCATTAGTTAACAACATTAATTAACATAAAAATAACAATGAACAATACTTTTATAGCATTTATTAATCATAGTTAATGTTAATTTCAACATATGGTAATACAGTATATGTTAACATTAGTTAATGCACAATGAACTTACATGAACTAACAATAAACAATTGTATTTTATTAACTTATATTAACAAAGATTAATAAATGCTGTAAAATATATATATTGTTCATTGTTAGTTCATGATACCTAATGCATTAACTAATGTTAACGAATGGAACCTTATTGTAAAGTGTTACCAACATTTATTTATAATGACCCACTGAGTTTACATTTTCCGGTGGAAATCAAAAATATTTATTGTTTGTAAGCAGGTTTTCAAACACTTTCCATATTTTCCATTGGCTGGCTAAAACAGATTGACCCGCCCCCAATAAATGCCATAGGTTAAGCCATTGTCGCTAGGTCTGATATACTGGGATGCTCAAACAAACAGAGCAATAGAGCCACAGTGATTACACTTATTAAGGACATCAACCTACAAATGGCCTATGTGTAGTTGTCTTTGCATATTAAAGGGATAGTTCACCCACAAATGAAAATTCTCTCATCATTTACTCACCCTCATGCCATCCAAGATGTGTATGACTTTCTTTCTTCTGCTAAACACAAACAAAGATTTGGAAGAATATCTCAGCTCTGTGGGTGCATACAATGCAAGTGAGTGGTGGCCAGAACTTTGAAGCACAAAAAAGCACATTAAGCACTTGAAGGAAGTGTCATTCCACAAAACAAACTCCAGCCGCTAGGCAGAGCCAACGCAAAAAGAAACAAAAATGGCACCCAGCTTCCTCAGACAATCGAGTCACTGAACAGCAAGGCAAGTCAGTCCACTAATATAAGAAACATCAAATGGCTTACTCACTCCAATGTATTTATGAAGGAGAGTGCCTGTTTTGGACATGTAAATACTTTGCTGCCGTCCTCAGTGTCTATTCTCAGTTTGGCCGGAAACATCAGTGCAAAAGCGATCTTCCGTTGATGTAAGAGTTTCTTACATTCCTTGAACCGATCGCGTTTCTCTCTTGTCGAATTCGCAAAGTCCGGGAACAAGAAAATATTGTGATTCTTCCAAGAAAGCTTTCCTTTGCACCTTGCCTGGCGCAACACAAGAAATTTGGCCAGGATTGATCAGGGCCTGTCTCCCTCAGCCGATCTCCGAGCCAGGACTCTGTGAGCTCGCCCGATTTCCAGTTTATGGCCTGTTATGTCGAGCAGACTCGGGAAGAGCTGGTCCAGGAATTTCACCATATCTCTGCCTTCATGCTCAGGAATTCCAACAATCTGTATGTTATTCCTTCTGCTCCTATTTTTGAAATATTCCAGTTTTTCCAAAATGTGTTGCTGGTCTATTTTGGACACGGGCAGATTAGCGGATATTTCCCTCTCCGATGACTCCAAATAATCGATTCATTTCTCAACATCTGCTACTCTTGTGACCAACTCAGAGAATTTTGTTTCCATCGTCGTAACCGATCGACGTATAACAGCGAGATCCTCCAAGTCAGCAACAACCTTCGTCAGCATCACCGAGATGTTGGACAGTTGACGCTGAATTTCTTCTCCCGACGTGCCATCCAAATAAAGTCCCTGGCTCGCAGTCCCGTCAGCGGCCTCAGCTTGAACACGTAAGTGTCTTTTAATGTCTCCAGAGTCTGAGGATTTTGACTTCTTTGCCATGATAACCTCAAAGAGCAAGTATGTAACTGGGTGTATCGAATCTCACCATATTATAACATGAAAATAATTAAAAAACTAGCAAAGTGTGCAGAGCTCGCAATCACACGTCTGCTTCTCGCATGGCGTCACATGTCCCCTGTGTAGGTGGTTCAGTCACATGTATTCTTTATAAATAAGGCAATTCCATAATACATTACGATGACCTTAGTGAATTTTTAAATAGTGACTGAAGAAATAGTCCGGGTTTAATACAAGTTAAGCATGGTGTTTATAACCACAAAAAATACTTCCAACTCATCCTTCCTTTCTTTATAATAAGCAAAAATCGAGGTTACAGTTAATGGGGCCAATTTTTGGAGGGTTTAAAGGCAGAAATTTTAAAGCTTATAATTTTATAAAAGCACTTACATTAATTCTTTTGTTAAAACTCATGTATTATTTGAGCTGTAAAGTTGTTTAAATCGTAATTTTTACAGTCGGTTTAGAGTTTGTTGACATTACATCGTCATGGCAACATAGTTGTAAAATTTACTGTAATTTTACACAGAAAAGGTTAGTAAGTGATTTAATCCTGTTAACACACATATTGTTTATGTCTTGTGGCTAAACTTGTGAAATGGTGAGGATTTTAATGTTTACGGATTGGTCCCATTTATTTCTGTTGTAAGTGCCTCACTGTAACCTAGATTTTTCCTTTTTTTTTTTAAGAAAAGGAGGGGCAAGTCAAAATAATTTTTTGTGGTAATCAATATCATGCCACAAATGCTGTTGATTGAGCTTAATTTATATTGAACCAGAAATATTCCTTAAGAGTACCGTGACATTAGCTTAGCAGCATGCTAATTCTAAACCCCAGTTGTGAGTTGAGCTGCTGCCAATGTACTTCACTTACGCAGTTCTGTTTGAGTTAGGATGTTGACTTAGAAGGCAGCTACCTACTGTATGTAACACAAAAGAAACATGTCTATTGTTGTAAACACCGATTTCAGATTCCCTCAAGCTCTGTGTTTAACATGTTAAGATATTTGTCCTCTTCACATACGGGCCTTACGAATAAATCATGCATCTGCCATAGAAACCCACATTTCTGTTTTGCTTTATTCATGTTTGCATAGAATACTGGTGAATTATTTACTGTACATATCCTTGGACATGTACAGTCAGGAAATGTTTGATAGTAGATCATTCATTATCATAAATGTTTCAGCATGCTTCTTAGATGTTAAGAGGTACAGTGTAGAAAGATTATAAAAACTGCTGTAGAAAGAATATAACTGCTCTTATGCTGTCTTTACTGCAAAGGAGAAGCTACATCTGAAGCTACATATATACCACAAAAGGGTTACATTAACACTGCATTTACACAGACTGTGTAATGCTGCATAAAGATGGTAAAACAATGGTACTTTGATATTTACAAAGAATACCATGGTTCTACAAAAGCACATGTCCAAAAACATCATGGCAGTACCTCCCAACACACTCTCACGGCGAAATCGTCAGGATTTGTACGACTTTTCTAAATGACTTTTCTATATTTGGATATCGTGTGGCTGTTTGAATCCCTACGACTTTCACTACAGCCAATGACATCGCTGGATATCTTTTCCATCTAATACGTGACAATTACTTGCTTCTGTCACACACAACAGCTTCCTTTCATGTTTACACACTCTACTGATTGGTTAAGTTTAGATAAGGGGTTTGGGTAAGGGCATAATATTAATAAGTATGTCTTCAACGCCTTGTGCGAGAAACTAGCGCTCACTTCCACATTAGACATCCGGGAATTTGCACATGATGAGGTTGTACGAGTTTATGTGTACAACATCGTGCGAGACCATACGAAATAACCAACTCATAAATTATGTACGACTTTTCATGAGATCGGGTTGTACCTTCTTGGAACTTTTTTGTAAATGCACTGAAACAACTGATTATGACTGTGCAAGGGAGAATTTTTCATCTCCCTCCTTTGATTCATATACAGAGTAAATGATAGCAGCCTCAGACTTTCGCTGTCTCTTTCCAACAAATCTTGTGTGTGACTCAGAGGGTGGTAAACAAAATGAAGAGTGTATTGATTGAGAGCATGAATAGAACATGTGTGTAAAAAAAAAACAACTTGTTTTACCACAGGTTACCCCTGGTTTCTCCTTTTTGTGAAAACCACCTGCTTGCCTTTAAACTTTCTGTAGTTGCTTGTTGCGTTTTTGTACCAGAGCCAAAGCCCCTTCTGTTCACCTTTGCCTTCACTAAGCTTTCAAGTGCGTTGGAAAAAAAAAGACACATCCTCTACCTACCTCTGATACCTAGCCCTTGAAGTGCCTCACCGCAATGCACAGGAAGTTGGCCAAACAACTGGGTAGACTGTTGTTTCTGTTACTATCTAGTTCATGCAAAAATAAGGGCATGGAAAAAGAGCCAATGGCACAGTTTTATGCACAGGTTATGAATGGGTAAAGACATTATTACAGTGCTTGCAAGGCAGTTCTGTAATGATATTCCTCAAACATTCTTGTTAGGGTTTGTTCTAAACCACTTAAGTATTAAAATTCTGCAGTCAATCACCATAAATCCGCTTAACAAATAGATTCCAAACTTTCAAACTTTGTTTGACTTTATCTAACTTTGTTTTGTAGAAGATTTCAGCCTTAGGTATGCCATCCAAAATTTGTATTGCTAATACAATACAAATTTGTATTGTATTAGCAGGGGGGGGAAAGAAATTTAAGACTGAAGCTTGAAAATCTCCAGTTGATTTACATACAAAAAAATGTTTAGGATTCAAAATGCAAGCAAAATAAATTTGCATACTAAATTGTGATTGATTTTCTTTTTTACAGTACATCTATATATGCATACTGAATAGTGATTGGCATTGTTTTCCCTGCAATTCCCTTTTTTAACTATACAGTACATAACATTTTAATTAGACAACTTATTGTTTTAGTCCAACTAAAATCGAACTTCTAAAGTGCATGTAAACGTACTGTGTTGATTCTTGTGCAGCTGACTAAAAAGAAAATGCATACTAACTGCTGAGTGTCATGACAACGGCAAAGTGCCTCTGATGCGGCATTTCAATTACACAGAACCTAGTCTAAAACCAAACGTTACCTAAATCTTCCTGCCTTGCAAGCATTGATAATTTCTTCCAGAAAGTACCTCTGGTTTTCATGTCCGTTTTCAAAAATACACTAAACGCCCCTTGATTGAAGCTATTGATAAAGACAATGCTCAAAAAATGTGCAGTTATGAATCCAATTTTATTTTGACCTGGTGCTCACAATGCAATACATGTGAAAATGGCAAGTTAAATCTTGCAGATTATCATGCAGATTACAGAACATTTGGACCCACTTTATAATAGGTGTCTTTAACTACTATGTACTTAGGTATTTGATACAATGTAGTCCGGTTTCCCCAATTAGTTTTCACCAAGGGCCAAATTCTGTCAACAAAAGAAAGTCAAGGGCCACAGCCGTCGATGTAATGATCTTATTTTTTTGTGTGTGCTGCTGCTATTATTATTATTATTATTACTACTATTGTTGCTTTTATTATTAAAAGAGTCATGCATAAATATTCAGATTTTTATTAGTTATTTTTCTCAGTATTAGTAGCCTGTTTTATTTATTCAAACAATTATGAACATTTTGTTTGTATACAGACAAAAAAAAAAACTTTGTCTGCTGAAAAAAAAAAAAAAAAAAAACTTTAATGAACAATCTGGATCTCCATGTCCTCCATGCGAGTCAACTGTTCCTTCACATCTCCAGATGTAAATGAATGCTTAAACAGCGTTCAATATATTAATCTCTAACAGCAGAAAGTGTGGGCATGATGAGACTGGTATAAATGTCTGTAGAACAGCAACCACGCTGCCTAATGTACAGGGGTGAAATTGTTTTAAAATAAATATTTTGCACACTCTGTGTATAGACCTTTTGTTGGAAGTTTGTCTCACAAAATTGTGACGGATTTGGTGTGAACAGGCCTTTAGCATGGGCAAAACATTTGTCTCTCCGGCCTGTGGGCCGCCTACTGAGGAACCCTGATGTAGTTATTATGTACTGTATGTGTTGTTGCATTGTACTTACATTTAAAGTACCTGAATTTAATACATCTGTAGTTACACTGTTAAACCTTACCCCTAAACCAATACCCCAGCCCTTACCCTAAACCTTAACCCTAATCTAAACCCTAATCCCAACCCGTAAATTTAACGTACCTCAACCTCAGTAGCAGCAAATGTGAGTCTTGTGAGAATTTTGCAGAACAACATGTAGTTACACAATAAGCATGTTGTATTGTATGTATTTTAATATTCATTAGTAGTTAAAGACACCTAATTTAAAGAGGGACCAAATATTCAATTGGGTTTCTGAGAATCATGACTTTGAAAACTCTCTGAATTAGTCTGATGAGTCAGCTTGTTTCTTCTCATTGAAGGACTGAAGTGAAACCATCTTTTCAGCAGTTTGCCCACTCAGACTTGAGTGAATAAACCGAACCAACCGTGGCTGAATCCAGACACAATACACAAAACAGACAAAGAACACGTACATCAGGGCTTTGCCACAAAGGGTAAAAAAAAAAAAAAAAAAACTAAGAGCAAAACCCTGACATATAGTTTTGAAAAAGCTAACAAAGAAGTTAACTACTCCCTAGGAAAAGAAAAAGAAATATTGCTGATTCAAACAAGATTTTATCTGCTGAGATTGTTGATATATTTGTCATGAACTTGTAAGAGAAAAAGGCTGATTTTGTAAGATGGGGAGGAACATGGGGCAGTGGTTCGGCTTAGTGAATGTCATTTGTGCTTACAAGACAGGAAAAGACAAAAACCATCAGTCAACAAACTCCCATTTAACACTAAACTCTCTTGAGACTCACTTGTCTCGGACTTGGCCAATTCTTTAACATTGAATGCTTTCGCAAAGAATGCTGAGGACAATAAAACTAAAGGGGGCAGAGATAGTAAAGTTTGGATTCTAAACAATAAGAAAATAAATAAGATGGGATGTTGGCCTAAGACAACACTTGCTGATGAAACTGTCAAGCTGTAAGATCAACATTTGTCAGCTGGGTTTCCTCTGGAATTACTCGACCATGAGATTTTATCAGGCGATTGTTCTCAATCCAGTATTTGTTTCATAGAGGACTGTTTATTTTCTTGCACTTTTGATTAGTGGAGTCCTCTTCATTGTAGCCTGGTTGATTCTGGATGATATCCCAGCCCAATGGGGAATATTTGCACCACGCTGTGACCGAACAATATAGGGTGTCAGCGTTTCTTTGAAGTTCCTCTGGGTATACTGTTGCTTTACATAGCAAAAGTCAATATAATGAGTAAAAACAAAATTTGGCCCGGCTGTGATGTTTATTTTGGCATAGTTTGTCAAAAGACCACTTTTTTTTATGTAAAGTCACTCATTCTGTTCCCACACACAGACCATTAGTAAAATCAGGGCTGTAACCATAGATCTTAAAGGAGATTTATTAATGGCCGATTCTTAAAGGGATAGTAAAATGTAAATTCATCATCATTTACTCACCAGTTCCAAACTCAATGACTTTTTTTCTTCCCTGCAGACTATTATCCTCAGTCACCATCTATTTTCATTGCATCTGTGCATTCACAGATATGTAGACTGAGACATTCTGCCTAGCATCTCCATATGTTTTCCTTGGAAAAAAGTCATGAGTGAAAATAAATGACAACAGAATTTTCATATTTAGGTGAACTAACCCTTTAATTCAATATGTATTCTATGAAAACAATTCTTATTATTACACTATTTAGCTTCCCAAGTAAATTTTTCTTGGTATATAATGATATTTTTTTACTGAAAAACTGGACAAAATACTGAAAGTTATTTTTTGCAGTGCATTGACCCCATTCCTGCTTAAAGGAATTGTTCACTCAAAAATAAAATTCTCTCATAATTTACTCACCCTCATGCCATCCAAGATGTGTATGACTTTCTTTTTTCTGCTGAACACAAACAAAGATTTTTAGAAGAATACCTCAGCTCTGTTGATCCTCACAATGCAAGTGAATGGGTACCAAAATTATGAAGCTTCAAAAGCACGTGTTCACAGGTCTACATGTCTTCAGAAGCGATATGATAAGTGTGGGTGAGAAACAGATCAATATTTAAGTCCTTTTTTACTCTCAGTCTCCACTTTCACATTCTTCTTCTTTTGATTTTCACGATTTGCATTCTTTGTGCATATCGTAGCCTACTGGGCACAGAGGATAATTTATAACCACCAAAAACGAGTATGTGAACATGGAGATTGATAGTAAAAAAGGACTTAAATATTGATCTGTTTATCACCCACACCTATCATATCGCTTCTGAAGATATGGATTAATCCACTGGAGTCGTATGGATTACTTTTATGCTGCCTTTATGTGCTTTTTGGAGCTTAAAAGTTCTTAAAGGACTATCCCTTTAAGCGAATGGCACACATAAGGTGTGGTTGTGTATGGAATCCCCAAAAGGAAAGGCCCCTGTTTTTATGAATGAGTCAGTGAAAAGCAACTTCTCCATCTCGTAGAATGGATGCATGGTGTTTTTTGCTTTTTTAGGTAGATGCATGAGTGTATCCCAGGAGTATGAGGTGAGCTGGGGGTGAGGTGGTGGCTCACATGGGTCAAAGGTTCAACAGAAGTTAGAGAAAAGGACTTTATCGTTACTGGTTTCTTTCAGGAACTTATCCTCCTCTATGTGGTTAAAAACCTCCTTAACAATTATAGAGCGCTTAGGAGCTAAATATAGACTCGCTGGAAGTTCTCTATACAGAATAAGTGAATTGTCACCATGTGGTTTTTCCGTCTCCTCTAACCCAGCGGCATGTCTAAAGCCTCATTTTATCTTCCTGTTTGTCAGAAGAAAAATGGAAAATTGTTTTTCATTAAACACGTTCATTCTCCTAAACCGGTACTGTTTTCCCTGCTGAAAAAAAAATATACAACTTAAAGTAACCTAAGCTAGTTTGCTGGTCCTAGCCGGTCTCCCAACAAGGCCTGACCGGACTGTTGGCTGGTTTTAGAGGGGTTATCAGGTGGTCAGCCTGGGATAGCTACTGGTCATCCAGCTGAACCAGCTTGGCCAGGCTGTAAGACCAGTTTAAACCAGCTAAGACCATCTTAAACCACCTAAAACCAGCACAAACCATCTAAGGCTGGTT
The DNA here is from genome assembly GCF_019703515.2 of Myxocyprinus asiaticus. Classification (NCBI taxonomy): domain Eukaryota; kingdom Metazoa; phylum Chordata; class Actinopteri; order Cypriniformes; family Catostomidae; genus Myxocyprinus; species Myxocyprinus asiaticus. Next base: position 13,938,439 of record NC_059381.1, read on the forward strand.
TAAGATTATTTTTTTCGGCAAGGTTTTTGTCCTTTTGCTTTGTTTTTAGAGCAGGGGAAAATATGCATAATTTATGTTTCATAAACAATGCAGACCAAAAAAACAGCACTTTTGAATACTTCCCTAGAGTGCTTGTGTTCAAATAAAAACAACGAATATACTTTCCCAACACTGTTCTGCTGTTGTAAAGGTTTTGATGGGGTGCTGTTCCAGGGCTGCTCTGGACGGTGTCCAGTGATTGTCATTTGTGATTAGAGGGAGGTTTTCACTCTTGATATGATCAGCCTGGAGGAGATAGACGAGACACTGAAAGAAACACACAAGACTTCTCACGTCGCTCCCCCTGTTTGTCATTTTGAACTCTCAGGCTATTCAACTCTGGCACGGTACCATGAGCAAGCAAATGATCATATGAGCACAGTTATGCCCAGAGACAAATCATATGGCCAATAACGCATACTGCTATGACAGACTAAATGTAGATACCGATGATCGTCATGACAACAGACACCACTGTAAATGAAATAGAATGTTAATTCACCACATACTGTAAAAAGCAGCAACCTGCAATTGTTACATTTGAGGAGCTATTTCTACCTTATCTAACCCTTAAAATTACTTGTGATGGTATAACCTAATGTATGTTAATTCACTTAACACTTGATGTATGTTACCACATACACTACCGGTCAAAGGTTTTGAAACACTTGACTGAAATGTTTCTCATGATCTTAAAAATCTTTTGATCTGAAGGCGTATGATTAAATGTTTGAAATTAGTTTTGTAAACAAAAAATATAATTGTGCCACCATAATAATTTATTTCATTATAACATTTTGTTTAGTCACAACATAATTCCCATAGTTCCATTTATTTTATTCCATAGTTTTGATGACTTTACTATTATTCTAAAATGTGAAGAAAAAAAAATATAATAAAGAATAAGTGTTTCAAAAGTTTTGACCGGTAGTGTAAATCAAATTTTTTAGGTGAACATTTTTATTGTATATTAGGTATATTGTTAATTGATTGGTTGATTTATTGATTGATTGATTAATTGATTGATTGTCACATATAGATTTCAGAAGCACACCACATATATGATATGCTCTTTGTAACTTCATTATATGGATCTCTGGAGTACTTCATTTTGTTTGATTAACTGCAGCATTCTGAGGTCAAATATTTTTGTACAACGACGCAATAGTGTGTATTTTCTCATATATTTGACCTTAGCCTCACGTCGGGGTCCTGATCACCCTGTTGAGATTTATTTTGCAATAATGACTGACTGACTGTACATGACCCCTTATACTAGCTTGTCAATAACATGTAAAATACTGAAAAACTGAAAAAAAAAAAAACTAAATATATGCTTCATGTGGAATCATTTAAACTAATTGGTTTTATTCAAGTCAAAAATGTTATTTAACATCACTGAATCAACTTACTGTAAATTTATTATGTTACACAAACAAAACCAGTTTTATGGGTTAGATCATCTAGAAATAGTTGCTTAAGGTAACACTTTCAGGTTAACACTTTTTACAATGTCGGCATAAAAAATACCATTTATAACATTTTCGTTTTATATCAATAATAATAATTCCTAGTGTAAAAGCTCATATTTCTTGAATGAACATACTTGTAGTTTTACAACCATAACCATATATCATTTGAAATGACTGCCAATTGTTTTACATCACTCTTGCATTCAGTACTTCTGATATGTCAACTTCTTAAAGATTTATTTTACCCTCTCTTTATCATCTTGGAAGGAATTTTTATGTGATGTATCTACACATCTTAATCCGTGTAATCCTACAGATCATCCTGGATGATGACTAAAGGAACTTCTAATGCAGCTCTTCAAAGTGAATATAATGCTTGATCCAAAGCAAAAACTTTGACACCATAAGCCACAGTTTCAAGCCCCTAAGTCTTGAGGCGTGCTGGCTTAACAAAGGCCGATCTGTTTTAAATGTTTTGAGATAAACTTTGTTAAGATATAATTGGATGTTATTTTATTAAGGTAGCTCCCCACAAGAAGGCAATAAAAGTTCTTTCCGCCTGGAAATCCATACTGCAGGCTGGGCTAAAATTACAACCAGAAATAAGATTAAGCAAACAGCTTCTATTCGTCCCAAAGCAGTCATGGGGCCGAGGATCAACCCCAGGCTCCAGGCTTCGGTTTTTAGCCAGACATGCACCATCATGCTCCCTACTTAAATGCCATTATTTTATCATTTCAAAGCATTTGCATTTACAGTGCTGTGTAAAAAGTCTGACTATGTTAACTTCTTTGTGTAAAATGTCATATTTCATTGCTTCCACTGAAACACAGAAGATGTCCTCTGGAACATTCTCAAATCATGCTTATGTTATGATTACATGGATCATCAGGTTTTGCACAAACTTGAGGAGTCCATGCCAGCTGAACAAACTTGAAGAGTCTATGCATGCAGTCAAAGATAAAGGGCAACATACCAAATACTAAGACATTCTTAAATTTTGTTAATTCTTCAATTCAACTTTTCACTCAAATTATGCTGTTTCAGACTGCTTTAAATCATAAAAATACAAAATGGAAGCATTTTCACAAGTGGACAAAAAGTGATTAAGTGCAGTTAATAAGCCTGCCATACGCCCACCACTCATCACAATATACCAGCACAGTTTTTTCTCCATTTCAGAGCATTTAAGGGGCATGGACCAGGAATGTATAGAAGCACACACACATATACACACACCCATACACATATATGCATCAGCCAGCTCATCACCCACTGCATACCTCCCGTCAGGCAGGGACTGGGGGGGGTGTAGGAGAACAAGGCTTCCTCTTAGAGCCTGCAGCTGAGAAAAAGAGGAGTGTTACGCTTGCTTTCATTGCCGAGGGCCCCACAATGGTTTTATCTCAGTCCTGTGGTACTGCGCTAGGGTGATTTCTTATAAAGTGAAGTGCGGTGAGATTAGATACAATGAAGGTGGAAGGGGAGAAGGAATGGGGCGTTTGAGTAGGGGAGATTTCTCCAACATCTAAAGGAGCATGGTAACGGCAGTACAGCACAATAACCAATAACAAAAATAACAACGACAACACACCCCCTTCCACCACCTATGGCCCCCGAACATGTTCTCCAATCATCTTCACATGCTTTTCAGGACACAAAATAAATAAAGAGAAATAAAGAGATGGAGCGAGAAGAGAGCTTTGGCAAGACGTACGTGTTAATATTTCAACTTCCTTGCTCTCAATGCTCCTGCTAGCCATGTCTGAAGAACTCAAGAGAGGGAACTGCAAACAGTTATCAAAGAGTAGAGGCAAAGATAGTGCTTAGGGGTGAGGAGTGACGCTGGTAAGGAAAATCAAACACGGGTTTAGGAGAAGAACGCTGGGAACGGTTATCCAATGGTTTGCATGATGTTCTGTGCTTTTTTCTCTTCGGTTCTACTTAAGGATGTGTAAAACAACATTTTCAGAATTGACTAGTCGGGTTGCCTGAATTACTTAGTCAACAGGGCTGTGAACATCATAGACACTGAGGAGGACATGTATTAAATATTAAGATTAATGCTTGACCGATATGGGCTTACCAATTATTGATTATTAATTTATTAAGAATCCCCCCCAATCCTGAATATGTGGTTATATTCTTAATGGTTGACTACTCTTTCTTAAGGAAGCCCTGTGTAATCAGACTGTTTCAGATGTGTTTCTTAGTGACTGTCTACATAAGATGTGTTCTTGTGTTCAAAAACAAATAGTCATAGCGCACACAACAGAGTGCAACAGTTGGAATCTGGATGTAAAAATCCCATTAATTTGTTCCATAGGTGAATTGATCTTTACTGGTTGCTTACAAACCTTTAAATATAGACATGCTGTGAGCTCCGAGGTTGTTAATCGATGATATTTGCCTCTGTTGAAGCCATCAGTCTGTGTTATTTCAACTTCATTGTATAAAAGTTGTGTTTAATAGCGGTATTCCCGGTGAAGAATTACAATTAGGGCTGTTAATCAATTAAAACTTTTAATCAAATTAATTACATGGTGTGCTGATTAATTAATAGAATTAATCACAATTAACTGCATATATAAATATTTGCTGCGAAATCCCCTCAAATAACAATAATTCAATATATCAGGGGTGGCTGTGGCTCAGGTGGTAGAGCAGGTTGTCCACTAATTGCAGGGTTAGCAGTTCAATTCCCAGCCCACATGACTCCACATGCCAAAGTGTCCTTGGGTAAGACACTGAACCCCAAGCTGCTCCCAATGGCAGGCTAGCACCTTGCAGGCTGCTGTCATTGGTGTGTGAGTGTGAATGGGTGAATGAGACACTTTGGAGAACTGCTAAGGTTAAAAAAGGTGCTATATAAGTTCAGACCATATAATGATTAAATAATTAGAAATAGTTATATTTAAATATTATTAAATATTTTATATTATAAAAATAATAATTCAGAAATTAAAATGCATTACATTATTGTGGCGAGTAAAGCATTGATGAGACAAAAACTGGCTTTAGAATCCAATATATTGTTTAGTTCCATATTGTTGAACATAAGCCAATCACTGGCCAACAGTTCACAGCAATCCATTTTGCAATTGAATTCATCAATCATTTCAAAATTTATTATAAAGTTTTATCTAAGGAAGCGTCAATGTACACCTGCGTCAGACGGATGCTTTTGGAACATCTCACTTTGGTTGCATTGCATCATAAACATACTGTTTTTAGGTTGCTGTGTCAAGTTAAACATAATTTGAAACGTAGAAAAACACGTCTTGTGATCCCTGGGTTCGGATTTGCGCTCCATCAAGCTGTGTCTGAACGCAAGAATGCATTCGTCCTCATCTTGTGCTGTCTGCTGTCGGTGAGAGTGGTTTCTTCTCTGTATAAGCTGCATGTTGCCTATACAGCTGGAGTTTTGCCTACTGCCACCTGAAGAAAACAGCTGGTACTTCAAGCTTGAATGATAAGAATATTCCTTATTACAGTCCGGGGACATGATTAATTGTGTTAATTTATGCGTTATTTCTTATATAATTAATCACACTGAATTAATGTGATAAATCAACAGCCCTAATTACAATATACATGGTCCAGCAAAGAAAGATCCACCAATCTGAGAATCGCGGTGAACATAGCCCGCCAAATGAACCCGGTAATGCACTGAATGATGCAATCAAGTCAGTCTCCTTACACAATCAAACTACTTGTATGTTTGCAAATTTCTGAATATTTTGCAATAAAATTTAAATATATTGTTCCTATGCTTATAATCAACAACTTTAAATCAAAAGTTTTATATTTTTTGAAAGTTTTTAATTCGACATAGACATCCATAAAAAAAGGGCGTCTTTGTCTCCTCACCAGTGAACCGCCAATAGAGTGTATATGGGCCGCCGCGTTATGCTGTTTTACGCTAACCTTGTAGGCTCACCTTGTTAGAAGAGCTCTGGCGTTAGTTGACACTAGGAAGTGTAATCAAGCTTGAAATCATGATCGTTCCCAGAGATGTCCAGAGCAATGGCAAGATATACAGTGAAAAAGGAGTTACATTTTGGTCTGTTCTCACCCAAAACCGAATGGACTGATTCAGAAGATATTGATTAAACCATTGGAGTCTTATGGATTACTTTTATGCTGACTTCATCTCCTTTTTTGGAGCTTTTGGAGTTCTGGTCTCCGTTCACTTGCATTGTATGGACCTACAGAGCTCAAATATTTTTCTAAAAATCTTAATTTGTGTTCTGCAGAAGAAAGAAAGTCATATACATCTGAGATGGCATGAGGGAGAGTAAAGGATGAATTTTTGGGTGAACTATTCCTTCAAAGGAAGAGGTGGGCCATATGGACAGCTGTCTTGTGTGTTGAGCTTTTAAAAATATTTGACAAGCTCTCCAATTTGCAGATGTCTTTAATCCTTTAGTGATAAAGGAAATAGGAATCCCTAATGGCAGGTCCTCTTGGGACTGGTAGACATGCCCTGGGGCATTCAGGGAATGCCAGGACTGCTCTGCTAGGCCCAAGCAACAGCCTCACACTTGAGGAAATCGGTGGGTGACTTTGAGCGAGAGATTTACAACCCCTATCCTTAGGCATACCGGTGATGACAGGGTGCCATCGCAACCATCATTCATCACAGAGAAAAAATGATCTGGGCATTACAGCGTAGACGGGGAGTAAACCATTAATCTTGGTGGTAATTATGCACAGCACCACTGACAAACCCAGTGGCTGTCACTCTGCCTGCTGAGCAAGGTTGGAGGGGCCTGAGTCGGGTGAATTATGGCCGCCCAACACCTCCTCATCCACAACCAGTTGTGCTTGTGTAATTCACAGTGGAGGATGGTAAATGGACATGGTCATTAAGGAGCACTCTGCAGTACGAAAACTGACGACATTGTCTCGCTCCCTTTCTCAGGCTGTGGTAGGGATGGAAGAGGGAAACTGTGAATGATCTATTGCATCTAATATTGCCAGGTCTGAAAAGGAACTGATGTGATCTGATTCACAGCACACACTTAAATGCAGAATTAGAAAAACAACAGAGAGACACTTAACTGGTTGTAGCTCAACAAAATATGTTACCTAATATTTCCCTGTTGCTGGCTGTGTAGGGGTGATCTAATCCTTGCCAGTTTTCTATATTCAGGAACAAGTAGAAATAGAACATCATTGACACACCTCATGTTGTGACAAATGTTTATCCTTCTTCCTTGGAACACAAAAAGATCTCTTTTGTAGAAAGTCTTGGATACTCTTTTCCATATAATGGAAGTGAACGGGGACCAAGGCTATACAAATTCACAATTCAACAATACAATTAAAATATGGCAAGAGATTTAAAAGCAATGGCAAGGAAAGTTTTTCAACAAATAACGAATTAATTAAATCTCGGTCTATTCTAAATATCATCGCTATAGATTTGCTTCTGAAGATTTGGAATATAGCATACAAGTCAACTACTTTTATGGCATTTATTTGCTGCTTTATTGTCAGTTTTGGAGCTCGCCAACCCCAGTCCCCATCCAATTTCATTGTATGAAAAGAAACTTAGTGAGTAAATGATAACAGACTTTTCATTATTGGGCATAAAATTGCTATAACTGATGTCTCCCCAACATAAAATAGACATATACTGTATATAATACTGAAAATGCCCAGTATATCCTGGCCTGGATATGTTTTTCCCACACCTAATTTGTGACTTTCTAGTGTACATTTTCTCACACCTAAGTGATGTTGCCCTGAGCCTTATTTTTATGAGTCTGGCAGATACATTTCTCCACTGTGATGAGCCCATATGCAGAACTCATTTATATGATCCAGACGTTTTGTGGACTTTGTAACACCAGGATGAAATATTCTGTGTGTACGTGTGATTTTGCACTGTGGCATTTCATCCCTAAGGACATACTGTATAAATTAAAAAGGAAAAAAACAACAAAGTCTCCCCTTCTCCAAAAATCGCATGGAATAATTTATCCCTGATGCCTGATAATTTGTGCTGCATACAACTCGTCCAGAAACAATAGACTGGTTTAAAAAAAAATAAAAAATACCCAAGTGACAGTGAGAATAATCTAAATGAAGCAGTTCTATATGGTTTGCCCTTCAAAGAGCCCCTCGTTCAACTGAGTCCTGAACAAAGCGGGAGGGACAATGCATAGAAATTCCTCTGTTCTGCTTTTGCCCAACTGTGGTAAATGTGATTACTTTTGTTCTAAAAACCCTTCTACATACATTATCGTCCCTTTGTATAATGGTAAAGCCTGTGTCATGTTTCCATTTTATCCTATTTATTTATTTATTTGCTTTGAGGACAAATGAACAAAGATTCATGTTACAAATAAAATGCTTAATATTTGCAAAATTGTGCATTAAACAACATAAGTGTTAAAGTTTTATTTTTTGTTCTCTTGATGACAATAGTTAAGAAGGTCAAAGTTAAAACTGTATTAATGATCAAGAGGATCTCAACAAATTAACAGAGGACAACAGGAGGTCATTTTTGCATTTCAGTGGATTTTTTGTGTTTTTTTAGACAAGACTAATGCTGATAAAAATTGAAATGTTTATGTATTGATTCCCAGCACTTAGAAGCATAACCATAAGTTGGGAAAATGGGGAAAATTATCCATAAATAATTTCAATAATAATTTTTTATTCATTCAGTGGTGTCTGTTGCTTTGATTTCTATTTCTGTAGGGAAAATTTAGTTTGTTTGTAGATCACGGTCCAATTTTTTCTCATTATTTAAGATAAATTGTACATTTTCATCTCTAATCACTTAGATATAGGTTTTTGACAAGTTTTAACAAGTCTAGAAAGAAGTTAGAAGTTAAACTCACCAATTAATTTGCTTGAGTTTTTTTTTTGTAATTTAAAAAAAAAAAAAATTTAATTTCTTTTGCAGCTTTCCTAGATCATTACATCTCATCAAATTATTACATTACACTTCTGCTGCACTTAATATGATGAAAGACATGCAATATTTCTCTTTCTCTTTTTAAAGTCTCTCTCTCTCTCTCTCTCTCTCTCTCTCTCTCTCTCTCTCTCTGTCTGTCTATAGATGCCCATATCCACAGGTCATCTGCTGTCTTCTTATTCTATATACATATTCTTTGTATGAATCGAGAGCAGCCCTGCTGCCTCTTTGAGACACATAGTGTGGGAATTTCTTTGGTGTCAATGCTCAGTAGTTATTGAAATCCCTGTAAGCTTGTCTTAAAGATTAATTGAAGGGTAGATCGATCCTGATCACGGTGTCTTTAAAAGAACAAAATCCCCCTCAGTGGGGCCGCCGGTCTTGTTAATGTTTTATCAGGGGAGTTTTGCCCTTTCACCATGTGTCTTTTTGTTCATACATCCACCATGGTGAGTAATGGGAATCTTTAGTGGGCATGGAGGGGGCTGAGGTGTTTCAAAAGACAGAGAGAGAGAGAGAGAGAGAGAAAGAGAGAGAGTTCCACACTAACAACCTGTCTCTTTTTATCAGCAAGTACATGTATTGATGTTTAAGGGGTAGTTCGCTCACCCTCATGTTGTTCTAAACCTGCATGACTTTCTTTCTTCTGTTGGAAAATTATTTTATACAGCTTCCGAAGGCAGCATTTTCCAGTTTTCTGATGCAGCCTGTGTCTTCAGGTTACTGTTTACACTTGCCGTGTGAGCCGTGCATGCCATGCTACGTTCTGCTGCATGCCGTGCTGCGTTCTGCAGTCGGCGTGAGAGGATTGATGAGGCGGTCAGACAACCACGCAGAGCACGCTAAACTCAAAGCCTGTCTCCTGATGAAGTCACACAACAGCTCTGCTCACTCCTCAAACACACACACACATATGTGAAACGGGTAATTATTTTTGGATACTTTGTTGGTTTTATGTTAGTTCTGTTAAAGGTATTGTTAAATTAGCACAATCCTCTGAGTAGCAGGCTAGCAGCTACAAGTTTGTTTACAAATGGTAGCTGCTGACTTCTCGCGTTTCTTATTGCTTTGTGCATCATAGGTTTTTGACCAATCACAGGCTGCAGCACCTCCCACAGTCCCTCTACGCCCACAAAAGTACCTACCCCAGAGTAGGAGCTAAAAATGTCACTTAAAATGGCTACGAGGAACCATAGTTCCTCAGGTGCGAAAACAACGAAAAATACTAGACCCAGGGAAAAGTACCTAAAACATGCTATAGTCCCTGCAGTGGGATAGGGCCTCATGACAGAGGCAGCTTACTCTCCCAAAAGTCGGAGGAGCTGCGCTGAGCGAGTCAGAGGTCTTAGTAGATTGGCTGCCCTGCTATGTGCAGTCCAGCCTCAGAGCCGTTCATCAGTTCTTGTCAGTGAGGTCGGTCCTATTTGTCACCAGGCACATGACAAGGCTCCTTGTGAAGTATAGCTGACCCCCTGCAGTGGGCCAAGTGTCTCTCCAAATAGAAGGATGACCCCCAGAGCTTCCCCCAGCACTGTGAGGGCAAAAAGGGCACAGTTTGAGGAATGGGGGGTGTATTAAGGGGTTCTGCTGCCCCCAGATTATGCTCATGGGGGTTCTTTGGGTTGACCTGCCCCTGACCCACTGTGTTAAAAAGTTAGCCCGCCAATGACTCCTCCACAAGTCTGACAAAATAGCAAAACCCCAGAAAGACACTGGGAGAGTGCGAGACCAAGAGAAAGAAAAGTGCCCCTCCAAAGGAAAATCGGATAGCCAACAGTATCACCAATTCGCAATATATTATGTAGAGAGGGGTTGAGGGAACAGCAAAAGGCAGACAATGATGAAAAAGAATCAATGGCAGCTTTTTCAAGTTTTTTGCCTTTTAAATTTCATCTGTGTGCTGGGTTATGTAAAAGACATCCGCTGTCCGTGAGAGCAGGTATGTGCCGAAACCCTGGAAGGCTGACGGATGAGCTCTCTTTGAAGTTGTGTTTCTTCCTCTCTCTCCAGAGCTAAAGAGTCACACAGTTTTAACCTTCTTTCCAAAAAAACTCTTTGGTTTTCCTATTACGTGTTATTTGTGCAACCGCAATGTTAAATATGCTATATGTAATATTTTGACTGTACTAAACCATACTATGTCATTAGAGAATTAGGAAGCATGCTAAGTTGAAATACTTCTCCGATAACAATGCTACAGCTAGTATACTCTACTTTGAAGTTTCCATTCCAGGCCGGAATTTCTGTTTATGTTTTGGCCTGTGTGATCCCACCCACTGCCCACTCACCAACAGTATTTCGACACTGCCGGGTAGCCAGATTTGAACAAGTTTGCAGGCAAACAACACTGCGTGCTGCTGCCATGGAAGCCAGCAAACGAACTGGATCAGAGATAACAGATTCCATCTGACCTAAAAAGCCTCGCCATCCCTCTAAAAACCACCATGACCAGAGGCGTAGTAAAACAAGGATAAATATTGGATATGCCTTTGGAATTTGGAGACAGCTTAAAGCCTAGAAATCCTTTAAAACGGATGCTGAGTTGGCTAATTTGCGTGTCAACATTCTGGCAACCCGCATGAGTTTTGAGTCTGTGGCGGGGCAGACAACTCTCCAATATTTTGAATTTGGACTGCAGTACCCATTTCAAACACTTGTTGTCAATCTTACATATAGCACCTTTAACTCATCATGTGAATTTGGCAGCAATGATATTGTTAAATATTTTTTATGTTTTTAAGACCATTTGTTTTCTCAGCATTTTGTGTTTTGTCCTTCATTTTAAAATATAATGGTTTATCGGCATTTCAAGTTTTTGTCAGGGGCTTGTGTTTTCCTGTATGTTAAACATTTAGTTTAACGTTGTTAAATGTTTCATTTGACACAATTTGTATTTTTGAAAATGATTTATGTTTTGTTGTCCGTTAAAAACAGTATTGTGTTAGGTAGTAGTCCACTACAATTTATATTTTTTTCTCTAAAATGCGTAGAAAATTTTACATAATACTTTATGGAAAAGTAATCAAATGACTAATTACTTTCCTTTTTTTTAAACACTTATCACAGAAAAGTTTTTGTTTTTCCATGCAAAAACTTCAAAATTATGTCTGTACAATATTTCCTCCTGTCACTGAAACACATATACATACATATGAACATATTTCATTTTAAATGTATTCTACATAAATTATATTAATTTTAGGAATATGAAACCAAAGTTATTTACTTTAAAGTAAGTGTTTAAACAGTAACTGTGATCTGATTACAAGAATTTAAAATGTAATGGGTTATATTACTTTTTGGCAAAAGTAATTAGATTACAGTAACTAATTACGTTGTAATCAGATTACACACAACTCGTTAAAAATCGTTTTGTGTTTTTCCTGGCGACTTATGTTTTGCCATCTGTTAAAAGTTTTTGTTTTGCTCTATGTTCTACTTTTTATGTTTTGCCAAAATGTTTTTGCAGATTAATTGTGTTTTGTTGTCTGCAAAATATTGCTTTGCTGGTGATTTGTGTTTTGCCATCTGTTAAACAATGTGTATTTCCGGCATTTTGTGGTTTTGCTGCCTGATAAATGTTTTGTGTTTTGCCATTACATTTTATTTTGCTATCTGTTAAACATTTTGTGTTTATGCACGCGTCACCATTAGACCTGAGGATTTTTTTTATTTTTTATATTTGGGGTGCAATTCAAAGAAAGAGTCGTTATTAGATTTGGAGGTGCTTTCCTGTATGTTTGTATTTATATTTATGCATTTTTTTCAACATTCACACATCTTGTGAATATCCCCCACTCACTCCAAAAGGCTACTGGAGTTCAGGGAGATGCTGAGCAGATGCAGCCCTCTATATCAGCAGGTGGAGTCTGCAGTGCAATTGTGTGACTTTCACCCTTCCCACTCATCACTCTTTACGATCAAACCATCAGCCACACCATCGTAACAAACCTGCTTTAACATGCACATGACGGCCTGCATCTGTTGGCACGGCTCCTCTGATTGGCACTCTGAGCCACTGCTCATTGAGGTTACACCCCTGTTGGCAAACTAATTATAAACAAACGATAAGTCAACTCCTGTCAACGCAGAAATAAGAACACAATGTTGAACCACTCGCCTCATTGCTCAACAACAATCTTGATCTTTTGGCTGCATGATCAACAGCAAAACTGGTTTGAGATGTGTGCAAAGGGAACTCAACACCGTCTTTGCATTTTCAGTCTTCCTTTTGTGTTCGCTGGCAAGCCAGAGCTGAATCACATTATCACAACAGAGGGAATCAGTCATATTAAGTCATCTTGCTGTCACTCGCTTTAGAAGCTCAGCTCCTCTCAGCTAAGCAAGCGTGTCGGGACGTAAGATCCATGTTAAATATGATTTGAATGAGGAGCTTTATTTTGTTTTTTCTCCTGCTTGTCATTTATTTTTTGTGTGCGTGTTTATTTTTCTGGGTCGCAATCCCACCGGGTTCGGGCTGCGTTATTAAGCTGTATTTACAGGTGCTGCCTCCAGTTCTGTTTTGATTTAGAGTCTGTTTGTGTGACATAATGACCACAGGCACCTCTGAATGCAGTTTTGGGTGAAAGAAACATTGGGTGCCATTAGGGGAAAGATGAAGTCAGGCCAGTTTTCCCACCATGCCTGCAGGAAATCTGGGAAGTAGTATGACATCATTGTTTTAGTTTGAGCAAAGCGAAGGTGACAGAGACAAACTTCACAAGCCTTGCTGAATGTTACCTGATCAAATTCTCTGACAGGATGACAGCATAAATGCTGTCAAAAGCATAAATGTGTTTGCTCCAAAATGCAGATTTGCAGCAATTCAGATGGCTTTATTTGCTTTGCTCGCTTTAGGATCCAAACCACAGTGTTAAAGAGCTAAAAAAGTAGCTGTCAGTTTGTGCCTTGAGGGAGACAATTTTGTGCAGTCTAATTTACCATGTGTTTAAACTGGCAACCTCAGTTTATAATCTCGTATGGGCACTCAGAAGGTGATACGGCTGCACTTCACAGATGCACCGATGAGCCTTTTCAGTGATGTGCCACTTCTTTTCTTTTCAGTCCGATACTAATGTCAAGGATATCAAACGGACATCAATACCAACACTGAAAACTAGAATGGAAAGGTTTTGTGTGTGTGTGTGTGTGTAGGTGGGACATTTTTTTAGGTTACAAACTGGTAATTACAAGGGTATTATATAAATGTGGATTTGTGAGGGTTAGGTTTAGGGGTAGGGTTAGGGTTAGGGGACAGAATCAATAGTTCGTACAGTAGAAAAATAATGTCTATGGAGAGTCCTCATAAGGATAGCCACACTAACGTGTGTGTGTGTGTGTGTGTGTGTGTGTGTGTGTGTGTGTGTGTGTGTGTGTGTGAATTTTTTGTGTGTAAAACGTAGAAATATAGCTATTTAAAGGAATAGTTCACCCAAAAAAAGAAAATTCTGTGATCATCAACCCACCCTCATGTTGCTCAAATCCCTTTAGCTATTTTTATGTGAGGATCAGTATCGGAAGTACTAATATTTAAAGGTCGATACACCCATTGATAAATACATAATAAAATCATTTGGATTTGGATAAAACACAGCAAAACACAGGATTGATATATTTATTTGAGGATTGATTCTCTCAAAACAGTCAGTATCAGAAGTATTGATATTTTAAGGTCGATCAGCACATCCCTAATTTTCAATGTGATAAAACTTTACAAACATACAGTATGCAGTGGCTATTTACTCTTTTTGCTTGGATCTGTTTAGTAGTGGGTCTCTTGGTCCATTCTCCACAGAGATGGTGAAAAAAAACCTCTCCGGCAGCATAAATACTTAAATGGCCCAAATGAGATCAGGAATCTCTTGGGGGAAAAAAAATATATGCACTTAAAGTGAGAGGTGGAAGGCTAGGTTTTCTGAAGAGCTGTGCACAAGTTCATGGCAGGACTGGGGTTTGATTGACAGTCCCCTTTCCCTTTCATCTCAGATTTCACAGATGCATTTGGGTGTTTCAATGACAACACATCTTTATTCTAAACCTCTCAGGCACCCACCCCCCTCCCCATCTAAATATGCTCCTCAAGCTGCAAATTGGCATTCTGGGACAGTTATTTCTCTCAGCCAGAAGTCTTCTGTGCACGGAAAAGCCTTTGAAAACTTCCCCTCTGCCATTGTAAAGAAAACGTTCATTTTAGAAGAAATGCTCTCTTTCAGGGCCAATGCCTTATGGAGTTACTGTGGAATGGAACCCATTTTAATATGGCCAGTAGAAGTCTGCAGTGATGTTCTTTTGATAATATTGCAAAGAAATGCAAGACATGTTTTGTGACATCATTGCCTTCAATTATAATTCAGTCATTATTGTTTTTAGTATTTTATTTTAGGCAGTTGTTTTTCCATTACTTTATAAAAAAAATAAAAATAAAAAAGTGAAGTGTGTAATTAATACATGACCTCTGACAGCCATTGGCTGGACAAACAGGTTGTTCCACCCCAAACTCACACTATTGGTTGATCTAATGTTGCAACGGAGCCACAGCATTTACTATTTTGGGGGAAATCATGCTATACGGCTTACTTATAGTTGAGTCAGCACATTTGGCTTGAATTGGTGACAATATTTTAGCATCGAAAAAATTACTTTGGCTTTAAAAAAACAATCCCCTGCCAAAATGATGTGCTCAATATTGTGTCCTCTACATGTAGGTGTATGGATGTTGTGTCTATTTCTGCATTCTTAAAGAATACTGTCATGTATGGTACGGAGGAAATGTAATAAAAACATAATCTGCCGGCTTTCTGCAATTTGCTCTGAAGTTTGGGAGGTATTCTAGAAATGTTTTCCCTTGATTTCTCTCATGTTTTTCAAGTAGAGGTATGAGGACTGGCTTGCAGATAGAGAGGAAGAGGGTTAATTTTGTTTGCAACAGTTCACGCTTCCCCTTGAAGTGGAAGACAGTGGAAGGGAGTGTCCAGATTTATGTTGCAAGCTTTGGCCATGGTAGCTGCTCTCACCGTAGCAGTTGACCAGCAGAAGTAGATAGAGAGCGACTCAACGAGAGAGAACAGGCAGTAAAGAGTTATAAATCACAACAAAAAAGTGACTTTAGATGTACATGCACAGCCAGCCTAACACATTAAACTGGCTATCTAAATGAAGACATACCATAGACACCTATTGTTTATATATAAATCTAATTATTATTACTAGACTAACCCTACTCCTTAAAGAAAACCTTTTGCAATTTTAGGATTAAAACATTATTTACTTTATTTATTAATCCAATTAAGGATGTCCCCAAAGTTATGTTTTGTGAGATTTAGCTAACTTCTTTGGAATGCCCCAAAATTATATAGCTAAGTAAACCTATAAACACAAATCATGACATATGATGTTTTAGAGCACTCAAAATCCATTGAACTCCAGTGGTTAAATACATGTCATCTGAAGCGATATGATAAGTGTGGGTGAGAAACAGATCGATATTTAAGTTCTTTTTTTACTATAAATCTCCACTTTCACTTTCACATTCTTCTTTTTTTGTTTTTGGTGATTTGCATTTTTCGTGCATGTTGCCACATACTGGGCAGGGAGGAGAATTTAAAGTAAAAAAGAACTTTAATAGCGATCTGTTTCTCACCCACATTTATCATATTGCTTCTGAAGACATGGATTTAACCACTGGAGTCTAATGGATTATTTTTATGCTGCTTTTATGTGATCTTTGGAGCTTGAAAGGTCTGGTCACCATTCACTTGTATTGTGTGGACCTACAGAGCTGAAATATTCTTCTAAAAATCTTTGTTTGTGTTCTGCAGAAGAAAGAAAGTCATACACATCTGGGATGGTATGAGAGTGAGTAAATCATGAGAGAATTTTCATTTTTGGGTGAACTATCCCTTTAACATATAGGTCCCCTACACACCTGTACCACACATAAGCCTCACCTTTTTACAGTTCTAATTCAAAATCTCTGTAAATGTTCCACATTTATTCATCCTTTGTCATACTTTCAGTGCTATAAAATATTCTCATATCCTTGTACTGACTGATATTTTTTTATTTGGGAATGGTCCTAATCATAGGTTGTCAAGTGAAAAACTGACAAGTCAAGTGCTGACCAAAATGTTATACGAGACAACGTTTCTGTTAGGTGGTTTCAGACATACAAAAATGCTATTGTTTATTAGGTAAAATAAAGAAAACAAAGACATTTGTTTAGATTATTTGGTTTGTTTTCAATAATATGAGGCAATAGAAGTCACTTGGTAGGCCTTGCCCTTGAGCAAGACCAGGTGCTCTGTGTTTCCTGATCTGGCCATACACAAGAGTAATTATGTACCCAGCTTCAGTGTTGTATGTCAAGTGTATATCATTATAATAATATTTTATACTGAATATTTTAATGCCTTTTCGATGGCTCTTAGAAAGTGCAGTGTACCCTCAAACTTGCATTTGTACAATAAAAAACTTTTACTGACTCGGTCATTAAAAAAAGCACCTGGGGTAAACAAATCAGCTGAATCAAGCAGCAAATCAAGGATGCTGTAAACCAAGATTTATTTTCAATAAAGCACTTCTAGAAAATTCAGTAGGTTTGTTCGGAATCCTTTAATCACATCATCACTCTCCAGCTCTGTCGCCCAGGGAAACCCATTTGTAGCCGAGCCCCATAGTGATTAAATGATGTGACCATTGTGTACTCAAGAGCGCTTCTCTCTGTGGTTTGTGTTTATCCAGCTGAAGTCCAGCAGAGCTGTGCTTTCCCCCAACAGAGACAAAAATAAATCATTCAGGCCAAACGCATGCATTTCCTGTATCCCCTGTAAAGAGTGATATAGAATCGCAGTATTTACAACAACAAATGCGACCAGGAAACACAATCATTTCAGCACTGTAAAAAATTATCCTTAAGTCAAGTAGGCTAAATAATGCTCAAAATTAGCCAACGATTTAAGTCATGGCAACTTAAAATAATTAAAGGTATAGTTCACCCAATAATGAAAATACTATCATCACTGACTCACTTACATAACTGTCTTCTGTGGAACACAAAAGAAGATATTTTAAAGAATGCAGAGATCCAGGATTTCCATTCAACGGCAGTTGATAGTAACTCACTTTAATGCTTAAAAAGGTGTCTTAAAAGAGTCTTAAAAGTAGTCCATGCATCTCATGCATCACATTCCAAGTCTTCTGAAGGCATTCAATAGGTTTTGTTGAGAAACAAACCAATATTTAAGTTATTTTACAGTGAAACTCTAGACTTCTGCCAAAGCTCTTCTTTGCATGTTCATGAGTGCATGAGAGAAGCTCGTTCACAATGGCACTGTGTTCAAATGAAAACTTATGCTGTTTTTGCTTTAACAAAGTTTCAGCATGAGCCATTGTGAATAAGCTTCTCTCAATACATCCAAAATCCTCTTCTTTTCTATGATCACCTGAGATTTCACAAATATGTACACACGTTTTGCTTGATAATGTCTAAATTTCACACTTTGTGCATATGCATACTAGTCCTGTTTGTCGCATTCCATTGCATCTTCTTTCTGGGTGAAAATAGCATCCATTCAATTCGGTGAGTTTTAGAGTATGAGGAGAAAATGATTCCCATTTCTTTGCTTCAGCAATAAACTGAGATGTCGGATATTCATCACATTGCCAATTTGAATGTAGCCAATATCTGTGTAATGGGATTTAAAGCTTGATGTATGCCAGAGTTCTGGGGGATCCCTGCATTGAAGCCCACACTTATTCAAGCAGGGCGATTGTGATGTAATGCCTCAATATTGATAACTGCCCTCAGAGCAGTGGACTCTAATTGCCTATGAAAATATTGAGCTGTAGGGCCGTCATTCCATCTCTTCTTCTCTCAATTCAGCTGCATTCCATCCTCCTGTCATCTCCGCAGCATGATCGTGAGATAAATCCACCATCTCAAATGGATTCCAGTTTGAGTGAAAGCCTCTATTGGAGTGAAGCTGTCAAAGCAGTCTCTCAACATTCAATGATATTAGAGCAATCTGGATATTCCTTCATGGTATTCATTCCTTCAGTATCCAAGTCGTTATGCAAAATCTTCTCATCTGCTCTTTGATTCTCTGAACATGCATTTAAAGCTGCATGTTGTTGTCAGTTATTTTGATGTGCTTTAATTTGTAACCACTATATGAAAATCTGGGGTCAGACTTCAACGTAAACTTCTAAAATGTGAAATGTAAGATTATATGTTAGTGTTTGCCAGACTTCTGTGACCCACTTTTGTTTACTTTATCACTAATTGGAGAATGGAAATGCATTTGGACACAAATGTCAAAAATACAACTTATAGTTCAAGGGATAGTTCACCCAAAAATGAAAATTCTCTCATTATTTACTCACCCTCATGCCATCCCAGATGTGTATGAATTTGTTTCTTCTGCTGAACACAAGCAAAGATTTTTTAGAAGAATATTTCAGCTCTGTAGGTTCATACAATGGAAATGAATGGTGGCCAGAACTCTGAAGCTCCAAAAAGCATATAAAGGCAGCATAAAAGTAATACATACAACTCCAGTGGTTAAATCCATGTCTTTAGAAGGGATATGATAGGTGTGGGTGAGAAACAGATCAATATTAAAGTTCTTTTTTACTATAAATTCTCCTCCCTGCCCAGTAGGTGGTGTTATACATGAAGAATGCAAATCACCAAAAACAAAAGAAGAAGAATGTGAAACTGAAAGTGGAGAATTATAGTAAAAAAGGACTTAAATGTTTATCTGTTTCTCACCAACACATCACTTCAGAAGGCATGTATTTAACCACTGGAGTTCTATGGATTACTTTTATGCTGCCTTTATATGCTTTTTAGCATCAACATTTTGGTACCAGTTCACTTGCATTGTGAGGACATACAGAGCTGAAATATTCTTCTAAAAAGATTAGACTTAAGTGTCCATATACTTTTTGGGGCCATTGTATGTCAAAGTTCCTTGTTCCTTGTGATCTGGCATCAGTCACTCTGAAGAGGAAGTCAACCTCTGACTTTGCAGTGTCTTCAGAAAGCACCCTGACCCCTGTATGTGAGGATCTGACCCATAGTGCTCTTTTGCTGACCACAGAACATCCCTCAGGCTTCTAATGGGGAGTAGTCCAGTTTTTAACCCTTTCCTTTGCCATTTTAACATCTATTTTATTGGGCCTCCAGGCACTTTCTCTACCTAACTTTTAACACAATAAATGGTTTTGGATTTGTTTCTCAGAAACAAACAGCAGTTTCCACAAAATGTATGTGAGCTGCATTGGATATGTGGAATCCGTGGAAATCAATTTGGTTGCAGAAAGAATAGGGGTTAAAAAAAGGGGGTTCACAGTTATTATCCAACATCTCTGGCACTCATCTGGTTCTCTACGCAGTTTGGTAAAAAGATTTATATTTCCTTATGAATCCCGTACTGTGAGTAATCAGGTCCCCATAGTAACGGCAGAATGCCATCATTGCAAACAGCCATTATGGATGTTGTAAACGCTCAGGGCACAAAGGGGACCAAAAGGAGCGTGTTCCATTTATCACCAGGTTTGAGATCTGAAAGAGAAACTGTCACTGTTACCTCGGCGGAGGTCGTCACGGTGATGTCCCCCCAAGGCGTGGACACATTATTCAAACGCAAAGAATCCAATAGATATGCCCCTCTATAAACACTTAAACATGAAGACAGTGAGGGAGAATTGATCTTGAAGTGAGAAGCCCTGAGAGACCCAAAACACCCTTGCGAGATTTATATGTTGGTAGGTCAGAGGTCAAGCAGCCATTAATCAAGGCCAAAGAAAGGGATTATATAGCCAGGTCTCGCGGGCAGATGAGAGAGCGGCTGATTGAGGCATTTAAAAGAGTGTGTTGTGTCTGTCTTGGATTACAGAGTGCGGGCCACAGGCTAAACATCCATCTGAACCACGGCACAGTGCTTACACTCTATAATCAGCTGGCCAAAAGACCTCTACAGTGATCAATCATACATCACAAATCCCCCATGGAACACACGGGGAAAGTCAGTGAAACTGCGGTTTAGGAAAACTTTTAAAAGTTTAATGCTCATGGGAGTGGACAGTGCAATGTGTTAGTTTATTTTGTCTTGTGCGCTTAAGAAAAATCTCCTCCACATTGCTTTATTAATCTATCTATCTACAATGGCCCCAAAAATAATTTAATTGCATTTGATGACAAAATATCAAACCAAGTAGCATCTGCAAACAAAGAAATGCTATACTTTTTATTGCAATTATTATTATTATTTTTTACAATTACTTTTATCAACTGGTCCTAATTTTAGTAGATGTATTAAGTCAGTTTTCTAGCAGAGTAACCATAGGTGTAGTTCATCACATTAACTATGGACTTGTTCCACTAAAATTTGACAACCAGAAAGAGGACAATTGCCTTTCAGACCTTAAATGGAACGGTGACTTTTCGCATGCACAGGATTTAAGAGTTTTCTTAAGTTTCAGTGTTTTTCGAAAATGGAAACGCATTTTTTTTTTATTTTTTATTTTTTAATGTATCCGGATTAATGTGGACTTAAAGTATTTGGACAAAAAAAAAAAAAAAACGTTTCCATTTTTGAAAAATGCTCTCCATCCACACTGAAACTTATGAAAACTCTTAAATTCCCTGACAGTGTATGCGAAAAATCACCATTCCATGTAAGGTCTGAAAGGCAATTGTCCTCATTTTCCATCACCGGACATCAATTCCAAGTGAACTTCCCATTGCCTCTGAAGGAATGCAATGTGAAGGTTGTACAAAGTAACATTTATCATTGGGTGCGTCTCAGTCAGCTCCCTAGCTCCCTATGTCATGAATCAGTATATCATGAACATGAATTCGGGCAAGGGTGTTCATCCATTCAAACACTGGAACACTTATGATTCAATTACTTGCAACACGATAATGAGCTTGCGCATTCAAGCGCAGCTGTTATTAATCAGCACCAAATGACACTGCCTGTTATTCAATATTATTCAATATATTCAAATTTACAGAGTTATCATGAAAGATAAATTACTTTAAAAAAGAAACAAAAATATAAATGAGTGTATTTTAAACCTTCTTCTAACAACTCTAATATTTAAAAGATAGTTTCCCTTTCATGGTCATTATGGATGAAAGACATTACAAATAACATCTTTTTAAAAAGAATATTTAGAATATTTGACATCATACATTTACATTTGTGCTCACCTTCTAACGACTTGAAAGACTTCAAATGACATGACAATGTTTCTGGTAAGGATTTTATGGTGCATTGTGGGATTTTTTAGGGAGCGAACATTTCAGTGCCTTGAAACAATTTTGCGATTGTGACAGCCCTTAAAATGGCCGACTCCCTGATCAGTGCCCTGACTAATGAAATAGGGAGCTGATTGAGACGCACCCTTTAGCAATGCTATCAAAGTGAATAGCATGAACAACAGCCCCGCTTCAACACGGGCCGCCATCTTGATTGTTTTGGATTAATGGATCACATGACTGTGTCACATGACAACAAATATGTCATCGTTTTCAGATTTCTCCGTTTTCTCTGTCCACACTACAATGTGATGACAGCATTTACTAATTTATCCACTTGGGAGAGCGTTTGCGCTGTCAAAAACGCTGTGTCAGTGTGTGGACAAAAGGCCAAAACTTAGAGAAAAAGATGCATTTTCAAACGAAAACGTATTAGTGTGGACGTGGCCTTTTGGAGCCTATCTGTTTTTAATTATTAAAAACAAACTTAAAATGTTTTACTTGAAAGGTGTAGGCCTACATGTAATCTTTCTTTAAATAAATGGCACATAGTTTAATATTTAGTTATCTAATGCAATTACATTCAACATTTTTTAAGTGTGGCTTCAGTGTCCAAATACTTTGTGGCCACTGTACAGGTATGTGTCTTTACAGGAGCTTCATAGTGCATAGGAGGTTTAATTTGGTTTGGTTCAGAGATGTGACCACACATAGGCAGGGTTGGGAGGGTTACTTTTTAAATGTATTCCACTACAGATTACAGAATACATGCTGTAAAATGTAATTTGTAATGTATTCCATTAGATTACTCAAGGTCAGTAACATATTCTAAATACTTAGGATTAGGCTACTTCTTCAGCACTGGTAGATTTTTTTCACTTGTTTTGACTATAAAAACTCTGCTAGTACCGTAAGACAAAATACACATGTTAAAAATACATTCTCTGAAAAACCTAAATATCTTATGCAGTGTTGTTTCTAAAACAAGATAAATCAAACTGATCTTGTTTTAAGGATTTTTAGATATTTTTACAGGAAAACAATACAAAAATTATTATCAAGATAAGATTTTTGCCTTAATATCAAAGGTCTTACAAGAAAAAAGAAATTATGATCCAACATGAATTTTCTTGATAAAAAAATATAATCGTGCCTGGTAACGTGCATGTAAAATGGCTAGAAATAGCATTTTAGCTTAACGTAAAGCTGACAATTTACACAAGGGTTATTTCTATTTCTTGTGCTCCAAACTTACTTCAAACTTACTTCTCTGTCTGCTCGTATGAATGTAACACATCATAAGAAAGTGTCTCACTGCTGTTCAAACGCACTTTGGATCACATCATTTATATGTATAAATGTTTTCCATCTGAAAGGACTAAATATTAAATGAAACAAATGACAATAAAATGCAAAGTAATCTCTTCAGTAATCAAAATACTTTTGGAATGTAACTGTATTCTAATGACCAATTATTTAAATTGTAACTGTAGTGGAATACAGTTACTTATATTTTGTATTTTAAATACATAATCCCGTTACTTGCATTTTATTACTCCCCAACCCTGCACATAGGGCAATTCTCAAAAAAAAAAACTTGCTTGCTATGTTGCTTTTTTTTTTTTTTTTTTTTTTTAAGGAATGTTCTGGGTTCAATACAAGTTAAGCTCAGTTGAAAGCATTTGTGGCATAATATTGATTACCACAAAAATTTATTTCGACTCGTTCCTCCTTTTCTTTAAAAAAAGCAAAAATCAAGGTTTCAGTGAGGCACTTACAATGGAAGCGAATGGGGCCAATTTTTTACATTAAAACACTCACTTTTTCAAAAGTATAACCACAAGACATAAAGGAAATGTGTGCAAACATGCTTTTAGTGTGATAAAATCACTTATAAACCTTTTCTGTGTAAAGTTATAGCCAATTTTACAACTTCATTACCATAATGATGT
Organism: Myxocyprinus asiaticus; assembly: GCF_019703515.2. Lineage (NCBI taxonomy): Eukaryota > Metazoa > Chordata > Actinopteri > Cypriniformes > Catostomidae > Myxocyprinus > Myxocyprinus asiaticus. The sequence continues at coordinate 13,962,097 of NC_059381.1, forward strand.
AATGTCAACAAACCCTAAAACGACTGTAAAAATGACAATTTAAACATCTTTACAAGGCATTAATGCAAGTACTTTTATAACATTTTAAGCTTTACATTTCTGTGTTTAAACCCTCCAAAAATTGGCCCCATTCACTTCCATTGTAAGTGCCTCACTGAAACCTCGATTTTTGCTTTTTTTAAAGAAAAGGAGGAACGAGTCGAAATACATTTTTGTGGTAATCAACATTATGCCACAAATGCTGTCAATTTAGCTTAACTTGTATTGAACCTGGAATATTCCTTTAAGGGTATCATTGATTATTTGTCTTTTCATTCATGTAAAATAATAATAACATTATTATAATAATTACATGCGACGGTCAAGCTTCTTGCGCTATTTCCAATGGTATTATGTAAAACGACCCCCCCTACACACACCAACCCCTGCTGTGTCTTCATAAGAAACAGTACAACTGAGGAAGGGGGCCGTGGTTCGGATAATAAACATAATTTTAGCACATCGTTCTGCTTGAGATTAACCTAAACAGTTATATGAAGACCACGTACACATGTACATCCATATTAGTATGTTTGTGCCATGCCTCATGGCTCATTTCATCACCCAGCATCATTGATTTATAGGTTCAGCTCGTGCCCAGAAGCGGCCATAACCCATGCCCTTTACATACATCAACACAGATACATTTGTACATTGAGTGACCATAACTACGCACATTTCTCTTTCCTAATATAGATTGTCCCCGTGTTGTGCAACTCATAAACACTCAAGGGGGAATTTACACTTGGTCAGTACATGCGTTTTTATCTGTTCATGTAAAGATCAAGTATAAAAACCCTCAAATTTGCATTCCAGACGGATAACAATCCGATCATACAAACCACCTCAGGAGGACATACTGTATACAAAATGAGACTCGGCTAAGTGTAAATGCAATTGATTGTTCAGGCCAAATATGTAAACATTTCTCCTCCCAAACAGATCTACGTCAGCATACAGAAGTCTGGGAGAACAAAGATGGCAAAGAAAATGCGGCACATAACAGCCATTGCCTTTTGTAACACAATTTTTGCAATTTTAGTCACCTCGTGTTTTAAGTTTTTATGAGCCACATCCTGTGCAGCAATATTTCACAGTTCTGCATTAGAACCATCACGGAAGTGAACTCTGTTATATTAGCATATATCGGTGGAACAGTAGATTGGATTTGTCTCCATTGCTGTGGAGACACATTTATGTGACTAGGGCCAGAAACATACTTCACGTAAATACGCATACGCGGATAAGATCGCTTGGCCAACGCAAGCGTCTGCGTTCACATACTTAGAATATGTTTCGGCCTTGAGTGTAAATGGGATATGTACTCAATCGGAAAGCAATCCGATCAGTAAAGACGCATGAAGTGACTAAAGCTGAAAGTATACTTCGGTTTTCAGTTTGCCGTTACGCCTCTTGTGCATTGCATGTAATGTAAATTTAGTTATCAGAAGGGTACACAAACTGAGCAGGTGCCTGGAATTTACTGCAATTAAAGCTCATGTAGTGTGCATGTGTTGAACACGTCCATATAGCACCATGATCAATGGAATATTCATTGGAAGGCTAGAACGCGAGACATAATGGCAGGTGAAAAACAAAGCATATACTAGGCTCCATAGTTGCATCTTCCATGGTTCAAGTTCAAGTGAAAGAAGTCTCAATTGAAATTTGCATGAGTCATCAGTGAATGTGAAAATGTGCTCTGAACAAAATTGCCAATACTGGTTGGACTACCTGGTGATGAGGCTGTTGGTCTCCAACCCCCCCACCCCCCTCCTCATTACAGTGTCGCTTACATCCACAAACACAGATATGTGCACCCCATACTCACTCACTGGAGCCCAGTCACACTTGCTTGAGGTTTATTAAATATCGTAGACAAACAGCTTTGATCTGTAATGCGCAGCGCGCGGCATTAATTATGAATCGTTCCCCCCGCCGAACTGCAGTGAAACACCTTCAAATGCTCAACGAGCAATGCAGTATTTTCGTAGGCACTGAGGATGGCTCCAGGACTGCATGTACATATGCATTTATCTGCAAGAACAGAATGAGAAAGCTTTGAAAAAAAAAAAAAAACTTCTGCCGTGCATCCGAAGTATTCTGTTTCTGGACCGCTGCCAACATCTCCTCTTTACCCACAGTTACTCACACTGCTAGAAATCTCCTATACCTCACTAGAAGCCTCTTCCATGCGGACTGTATTCATAACTCAGTGGACAGATCCCCAACAAGCTAAGACAGCCATGAGATGTTACAATAAAGCTACACAACGTCAACCAATAGGCCGGGGTGTAATGTTGCAGAAATGACCTAGTTCTCTCTGGGCTAATATGGATTCTGTAATGCTGCATGCTGCTGTAGAAAACTGTCTGCAAGGCCTCCTCCATAGTGGCCATGTGTGATTTACTTTTTGATCGTTGGCAGATATTGCATTGGATACTGTAAATGGCAGATAATGAAACAAAATATGGTTAGGTTGTGTAAATGCATGTAAATGGAGTATTTGTAACAGAATTGTTTCATTATTGGTCCTCTATTTCAAGACAACAAAAGCATTACGACAAAGCTTGTGATATCAGGGATAAACAACAACATATTTATGGGATCCATTACCTGTTTACATACAAGCAGTTTGGTTTAATTTAGCATACTGAGATCTTGATATATCTCCCAGTGTGGACAAACAGTGTAATCAGATAATCCCAGACTACAGATTAAACAACCAAGTATTAGATATTGGCCACAGGATTGAAGAATAATCACTGATTGAAAACATCCATGCAATCCTTCAAAGGATTATTTCCCAGAATTACAGTACATGAAAAGCAATGATGTGGAATCAGAATCACAAATTTAAAATGCAGCATAATTGTCCAGGCCATGCTGCAGTGGGTGGTTTGCAGCTGCGGCCCGTGCATTTTCAGTCTAGGCCTTCAGTGCGATTCATGCCATTAAGAAAACACAGTTTCACAATGAATAAGACATTGTATGCCATGCATTACGTGGCAGTCAACTAATAATACCAATTTACATTTTAAAAACACGTCCACGCACGAAAGCCAGAACCAAGGAGGTCTAATACTAAGATAAAGCTGTCTAATAATATTTGCGATTAAAATTTTGCTTGCAATAAATTTTGTTTCGTCAGGGTACACTGTAGCTTAGTTTTCAAAACTTGATCCGACACTGAATGCTCAAGCAGCCTAATTTACACTTAGAAAACTCCTGATGTTGCTATAACAATGCACAAAGCATTACCAATATGATTGAAGTGAAAATCAGCCCTCCTTTCCTGTTTAATTAATCAGTCGCACGATCATGCAGAACATCTCAGGTTTTTTAAATCCATAAGGATCTCTTTCTCAGTGGCAATAACAGCAGTGACAGCTGACTCGTGTAAGCTGCCCCCCGGACAGACGAGATCACTCTTGTATCCGGAAGCGTAATAACGAGGTTGCTGCCCTGTATTGGGCGTTGCGCAAGTCGTCAATAGCCCAAGTAATAGGCAGATACACTCACTTAGCACTTTAATAGGAACACCTGTACACCTACCTACTCATGTGATTATCTATCAGCCAATCGTGTGGCAGGAGTGCAGTGCATAATATCAAGCAGATACGGGTCAGGAGCTTCAGTTAATGTTCACATCAACCATCAGAATGGGGAAAAAAGTGATCTCAGTGATTTCGACCGTGGCATGATTGTTGGTGCCAGACAGGCTGGTTTGAGTATTTCTGTAACCACTGATCTCCTGGGATTTTCACGCACAACATTCGCTATCGTTTACTCAGAATGGTGCCAAAAACAAAAAACATCCAGTGAGCAGCAGTGCTGAGGACAGAAACACCTTGTTAATGAGAGAGGTCAGCGGAGAATGACCAGACTGCTTCGAGCTCTGTACAATTGTAGTGTGCAGAATAGCATCACAGAATGCAAAACACATCGAACCTTGAGGCGGATGAGCTACAACAGAAGAAGACTAAGTGCTCAGTGAGTGTATATAAAATGCCATGTTGTTTATAAATAGTACCCAAAAGAGAATATTTCCTAAAATACTGAAATCTACAGTATCTATCTATCTATCTATGTATCTATCTATCTATCTGTCTGTCTTTAAAATATATCTTTTATCATATAATTGTACTCCTATTTCTCTCTTACTTGAAATAACAGGTTGGTAATTCATTAGTGGCACCATGTGCTCACTTTGAAGGTCACCTTTGTTTTACCAGATGTGCATGCAGTGCTCCTTATTCAATGAAACATTGTTTCTCTTACTCCGATCTGCTTTAGTGGTTGTTTGTGGGCAGGCAGAGCAGCACAGGAGGGGTTAATGTTCCCGTCTTGCGTCGCTGCTGAACGCGCCAGTGTGCGCGTCAGTGGGAGTCCCCTTCACTGGGTCCCTTTGCAGTAGTGTGGAGTAGACTGGATAGTTGTAGACAGAGCCGAGGAGACGCGTGAACAAACAGAAGTAGTGCCATAAAGTGAACATTTGACACTATCGCAAAGCTTTTCAAGACTTGTCACTTTTGCCGCGTGGATCCGTCTTTTACTGCCATCAGAGAGAGACACACACCGACTGATTCTAACGCGCGTGTGTCAGCTGGCATGAGCTAACCTACCAGACATGGAAACCAAACCTTTCTTGTCATTGGGTAAGTTTACCCCCCGACTGAAAGATGTTTTCTTTTTTTCTTTTTTCTTTTTTTTTTTTTTTTTTCTGTTGCACTGGAGTTTATTAGGATGTTATAGAGTTAAATGTTGATACTTTCTATTCCACCATGAGTAAAAAAAAAAAAAAAAAAATAAATAAATAAATAAATAAATAAAATTATATATATATATATATATATATATATATATATATATATATATATATATATATATATATATATATATAAGCTAAGAAAAAAACATTAAAACTGAGCTCATTCCGCACATCCCCAGAATTTTATGCAGACACAAGTCAAATTTTGCATGCAGGATTCTATCGTAGCGAAAGGAAATTGATGCAAGCATAATCCATAATGTAGCCTACAGTATGCAAGTGTATTGTGTGGATAAGGTTTATTATTATGATTATTATTATTATTTTTTAAATCAGACTCAATGTAAACACAAAAGTTGGGCTCTATAGCTTCAGTGCTGAAGCGTCCAGTAGCCTAGTGACACGCGCGCAGAGAGTGACATCTCATTCACTCTCGCGTCTGTATTCTTGAAACAATATCAATATATTGATTTGTCTGCACTGCTTTTATTGGGATGTTCTAGTGTCGTGGCATCTGTCATCGTGGATGTCTTGTACGATCGCGTGGATCCATGCACATCTGTCATTTGTAACGCTTGCATTGCTTATATACGCGCAGACGAGTGTAGAAGTTTTTTAGTAGGCTATTATTTTAAAACGCAAAGCAAACATCGAGCATTTGGGTACAGTTTAGCGAAAATATAAACGCAACTTTTTCGTTTCAAAGCGTAAGCTTTATCACGAGCGCAAACCGCGAAATCATGCCATGCAAAAAAGGCTGCTTCACTGCTTATTTACTTTTTTAATGTAAATTTGTCTTTACCCGCGAAAATCCGAAACTTATACATTTTTCCTTGCATTTTGGTCTCAAATAATGCTCCGTTTGGTAATGAGACAGCAGGAGAGTTAAGTGATTCGGGTGTGAACTTGGACTAACTTTCGCCTTTTCTGTGAAGAGTGGAGTAGTTTACTGAGGAAAGCGACTTAGTAATAGTTATAGAGCAAGTATATATCCTTTTCATGCCTTTTAAGGTGATTATGAGTGATAAGTAAATTAGTTTGTGTCCGAGGAACGAGGTTTCTAAAATGTTTGTTTTTTTAATCGACGGCTGAGGCGAAATGTAGGTGTGGTTTCCATACGAATATGCTTTGTGTGACGCCCGCGAGAGCTATAGCTGTCCATTATATAAATAAAACATATTTAAGGCGGCATGCCTCTGAATTTGATATAAACACATATCTTTCAAAAAATGATCTCAGTGGACATAAGCCAGCGCCGGCCTCCTGAATTCCAACGGTCATGCAGTGATTATGAAATCATTGTGCAATTTGCTGCAGTAGAGATAATGTGATATCAGTGTGTGATGCCAAAAATAGTCAGGAGATTTACATAACGTCATATATATACATACATACATACATACATACATACATACATACACACACACACACACACACACACACACACACACACACACACAGTCCTCTCTAAATGCATATGAGCTTACTCCCCATGCATGGTTATAAGTTCAACAGTCACACACGGTTTAATTCACACACACAGAGGGGCCCCCATCCTGTAAGTTAGGGTGACTAACCAGCATGCTCTGTGCTTTCACTGTGTAGCTGCAGGACTGTTATTGTTTCTGCAGCTCTTTCATGCTGGAGTCATGTTACACCTTGACATACATCATCACCCCAACGCTACACTGAGATGAGAGACAGCAGGAATGCCGGGCTTCCCGAAACCCCCAGTTAAAAGCGAATATTCCCAGCACAGTACCAGAAAACCACAGAGCTGTAGGCCATAATTTGTATTTTATCTATTTTATCCATCTATTTGTAAAGGTGTCTTTGGGCATTTGTGTGTGGCTTTTTATGTGGGGAAATCCAGGCATAAACGGCAGAATTAAATAATTAGGATGGTGTTCTATTGGTGTATATTTTGTTAGTTACGGTCTAAGTTTTTTAATTTTTTTATAAATGGTTCTTATTAGTGCTGTGCTCTATGAAACACATAATTTGTGCATTTAGCTTATCACCTTTAATTTGCATTCATCTTGCAGACCTTTTACATTTTTATGACAGTTTTTATTATCCATAATTATTTAGTTGTTAAAGTTTAAACTATACCCCGTGTGTTACACTGTAAGCCAGTGTAATTATCAAATATCTTTCATTAACCCACATTAGAGAATTTAAAAACTGCATGATTGCGGGCATACTTGTTTCTAGGAGTGTAGGCAAATTCCTGGAATATGATTTGTGAGTTTTTATATATATATATATATATATATATATATATATGTGTGTGTGTGTGTGTGTGTGTGTGTGTGTGTGTGTGTGTATATTAGTGTTGTCAAAAGTGCCGGTACATCGGTACCAAGTCGATACTAAAATAAAGAAGATGTAACGGTAGTACTGAGCACCGACTCAATCACTTATCCATTGTGAACCACGCAGCACATGTAAACAATATATTTATATAATTAAATCACATCATTTGTGCTTTAATCTCAACTCAACTTTATTTATAAAGCATTTAAAACAACAGAGTTGACAGAAGTGCTTCACAGTAATAAAATATAAAACTTAACATTTAAAAATGACCACATACACAAACACCAGTAATCTAAAACGCAAAATACAAACACTCCAAAACTGTGTCCTACATTTAATTTGTCAGACTCAAAGGCAAATGTAAAGAGATAAGATTTCAGACGTGACTTAAAAGTAGCCGTGTCTCAAACTGTTTATCCGGAAAGTGAAGCTTCCGGCAAAAAACACACATCGCAGTAAAAGCACAATTCAGAATAAAAGCTAGATGCCTAAATGGATGAAATAGTGATAGAAATATATTACAACTGTATAGTAAAATGTAATATTCACTGTAATGATAATAATAATAATTAAGCAATATATCACAAGCAAGATATATTGTTGAATAAACCTTTGGCCAAAAAAAAAAAAAAAAAGAAAATGCAGTGACATGTTGAAAAGTTCTATTTTCACTTGGTAAAAAAATTAATTGATTAGACACCATTTTGATGATGAAATTAAATTCAACTAAAACATGGCATTCTGGAAAATAATAAGGAAAAACAAAAAGGAAAACATGACTTCGTAAAGAATAAATCAGATTTCAGTAGGGTGCTACTTAACACTTAAGCAGTGCATCCTTGATTGAGAAACACTTGAAGGAAAAATTCATTTCTTTTAATTTATTTGTTAAATTGAAATGTAACTTTTTAAATGGGCTAAACGGGTGTGTTCAGTAGCACATTGTCATGGCATATTTATTCTGTGGTACTGAAAATGGTATCGAGAACCGTGAAATTTCACTGGTATCGTTACCAACTACTGACATTTTGGCAGATAGGTTGTTTCAAGCATTTTTGAGAACATGCCAAGTTCTATGTGTTTAGTCTCAGTTGCTTCTGTCTCTTCATGTAATCCCAGACTGACTCGATGATGTTGAGATCCAGGCTCTGTGGGGGCCATATCATCTATAGCAGACTCCTTGTTCTACTTGCAAAAGGAATATTCTGAAATATAAAATTGATATTTCCTATTGACACACTAAAGCAAAAGATAAAATAACCATCTTAAGACAAATGTTTCTGTGAAAGATCTAATGTGCCTGAGACCTTTGCACAGTACTGTATATTTTGTTTTCTATGTATAATAGTATCTAATATATGCGTATCTAATTAGCTTATCATGGAAGACATAAAAAAAATCATGAACTCAAAATTTCAAACACAAGACATTGCTGCTCGCAAGCCGACTGCTATTTCCTGCTGTCAGCTGTACCTGTGTTGAAGGTTGTGCAGCTGATACACTGAACATCAGCCTCCTGCCCCAGCCTGCTAAATTCAGACACATAATAATGTAAACAAGAGTGATGACTTACATTTACACATGCTTTTGTGGAGGTAATTGAGCAGGGGTTGGAATTACAATGCTATAGTTTTATGATGTTTTGGTTGTTTGTACAGTGTGCAGAATGGGCTTGGTTTATGAACTTTTTTGCAGTCCTACTGAAGGCGCAGGTGCTAAAACCTCATATTTGTCTATTTTTGCGCACAAAGATGTAATGAACCCTTAAATGGAAATCACAGAGGGAAGTACTGGGGACTAAACTTTTTTGGGTGAGCTATCCCTTTAAGCAACTTGTTTTTTGGGGCTGGAGATCAGTAGAGGTGGGTGAGGTGGTGCTTTTGAGTGACAGATGGTGGGGTTTTCTTCCACACCCATCAGTGAAGTTCATGGTCTTTATTGAGAAAGTGACATTCATAGTTGGGGGGTGCATTCCACTGTTGGTCGTAATTCAGGAACAAAGGTGATACTGGCCATGGGTACGTTTTAAAGAGCTTGGATTGGGGGGCTGGGTGGGCTGTTTACCTCTAAAAACCCATACAAGTTGTTTTGTTTTTTTTATGGTGGGGCAGTTTCAGGTTTCTCGCCGGATGCTTTTTGCCCCCTTTTGTGAGCTGGCTGCAGCTGTCATTTTTATGAGAGAAGTTTTATAGAGAAAGTTAATGGCTTAAAGGGATAGCGCTTCTGCTGTGTCTCTTTTTCTCGCTCCCAATATTCCAGTATAAATGATTTTCCCCCCAAATCAAAGGCCATTACATGACTTACTTTCTTGCATTGAAACACAAAAGGTGATGTTAGGTGGAATATTAGCCTCAGTCACCAATGACTTTTTAATTATATGTAAACAAGTAAAACAAGATGCAATGGAAGTGAATGGTGACTGAGGAAGAAAGCCATGGAAGGAAGTCAGATCTGGAACAACATTAGGGTGAGTAAACGATGAAAGAATTTTGTTTTTGGGTTACTAAAGTTATTACTAGACCAGTCTTAAAAACACGTTTTTCAAAAAAGACATGCATCGATGATCCTTTAAAACTCTTCCACGACGCAACAAAGCTCTTTTTTCATGACTGTCAGTCCTGGGACAAGATTTCATTTAGTTATACAATTCGGTGTGCAAAAGTAGTACTGTATACCAATTGTTTATGATAGCCATGTGTCAAACCCTCGTTAATAATTTGTGAGTTTTCAGCCCCCGACAGTTGTATGTGTTTCATCTATAAGGGGAGCTGTGGACTATGAACCTCAGACCTTGACCTCCACTCCCTACATGTTTGATTAGCTGAAGAATTTGCCTCGGGCTTCTATAATTGAGTTTTCACAATGTTAATATAGGTGATAAACTCTGAACATCCATTATACTGTGAACCCTTATTCATAGGCTTCCATTATCATAGTCTGATAGGTCCGATGTTCTTTTTATGTGTGATTAATTTACTATGTAAAGGTAACAAAACTTTTTTTTTTAGTCAGCTCAGGGTAGTAAGGCCATTAAAGTAGGCCATATTACTTGCGACTTGTCTCACATAGGCAGGACTACAGCATAGGTTTTGGGCTCTATAGTAACGTCAATTGGCAAAGAACCGCTCATTTAGACAGGAAAACCATCTAACTGACATGTAAATGGACCAATCACAATTAGTTTTGTAATTACTGGCTGTTTAAGGCCGTGTTTTTGGAGTTGTATCATACCATAATAAAAGACTGGCCTGGGGGGAAAAAAATAGTTTATATAATGGCGCACGTGCATTTGCACAAAAAAACACATGGAAGAAAAGCAGAAAATGTGTAGAGTCTAAGTACAACACAGAAAACCTCATTACAGAGAATTTCAAAGCAGAAAATGCAGCTCTGGATATCTGCTTTACTTTCTGCTACGTGCCTCAAACAAAACTTTAAAAGATTTGATGTCACTAACCTGGCAAACTTAGGCAAATTCTATGATAAGTGCTCATAGTATCAACGCAGAACCTTGTGAACACAACTCTGCTTCCAGACGGACTGATAAAACGTCCTCCTTGCGGAAGTTCCATCCAACCAGCCAATCAGAAGTTGATCGAGAAAGTGTTTTCCAGTTTAGAGAACGAACTGCCGGCGGTCCGTTGGCGTGCTGTCTGAGGCTGAGACTACATGCGAGCTGTAATTTAAAAGACTTCTGAAGCCATAAGTTAACACGTTATTTATTGTAAATTTTCTTCTCTACCGCTGCTCTCAAACCTCATTAAAACATGTCGCGTTAAGACATTTCAGTGATGCTAAACAGTGATGCCATCACACGACTGATCATGACGCAGCAAGTTTAAATCATTCCTTTGTAATCTTTCCATCTTTATTTGAATTATAAAGCTGTTTTTTAGAAAAATATCAGGTTTTGCAAGACTTTTTGGAAGTAAAAGCAGCATTTATGTGTAATTTCCCAGGGCTCTTTGATGCTAAATAATGTGCATGAAAACATGTAGACATGTTCCCCTGCAGAGTCAGTCAAATCTGATTCTGGGATATCTCAAACACTGCAAATCTGAAATCAGAAATTTAACACCCACAGAGTTAAAATCAACAATTCCCTGTGTTTATATGGAAACCACCAGAAAAGTGTTAAATTAACGCTTTCTAAAGTGTTGAGTTTTTGAACACCGCAAAAGTGTTAAATGACAAACAGCTTGAGTGTAAAATTTTAACACCAGTGTGGAATATAAGAACACTGAATTGGAGTTGGTAAGAGCTTCTAATTTAACACCGAACCAGAGTTAAAGTAACACTGAATAGTAGTAGTTTGTGCTCAATTTTAAATTTACACTCAAATAGTGTTGATTATACATTATAGTATGGTAGATATTCCATATAATAGGTTAAATATGCTCTCCACACCCATCCTCACTCCACAAACCACTCCATAATACAACAACTGAAAGAAAAAATAAATGTATTGTTTTTTCGACATGCTGTACAATTTTTACAGGGCACTCAAAACACACTGTATATGACTGCATGAGGTAAAAAATAACTGACTCATCCAAAGCAAATGTCTGGTACAATATAGAAGTGAATTTGTTCCACACAACTTAATTTCAAAGGGCTTATAGTACCGCAGTGGACTAGGCAGAATTGAAAAGTTGAGCTCTTGTTTTTCAACATATAAAGCATGAAAGTGCTTTACAAATGTAGTCTCCATTTCTTAAACAAAGTTAATCTTGTTTCTCAGTAAATAGGCAAACAGTCTTACTAAACACTGGCATCTTATCAACAAAATCAGTGCCAACAATGATATTCAACAGTTTCTTGTCCATTAAAACATAAAAATGCAGATTGTCTGCTTGCTGGTCCCTGAAGAAGGTATGGCTGCTGATGTCCCTCATTATTCTCAAAGTGTTCCTCTAGGCTCCTGCAAGATACAGGAAGAAGCAAAATAGCATATAATGAGTTACATTAACAGTGTTATTTTTCATATTTCAATAAGTATTGTAATCAGCCTGTGAAAAACAAAACGTCATACTTTTTATGAAGTAACGTGAGAAATATTGAGCATGATTCAACTCACTAAAAGATAAATGTAAATATGGTCAATAACATTGTACCTGGACACTCATCCAAGGACTCAGCAGTGTATTGGTTTCTGGCAAACTTCAGGAAATGTTTAAGCACTCATTAGAGAAATCACTGCTTGTCTGAAGTTTTTACTTTATTAGAAAGGCGGCCACTTTTTAAGCAGTTTGGCAGATGTTTCTATTGCAAAAAGGAGGATGAATGCTTGAGTATCTGTAAATTCAGAAAAATAAAAAAACATTTTACTGCAATTCAGTGGATTCAAATTACAAACATTTCCATGAAAATCTGTTAAATTATTTAATCAATGCTTACATGTATTGTTTGTGAATCAAATACCATGGTGAATAATTGATTCAGTTATATGAAACTTTACAAAAACTTAACTTTCTTAAAAATGCTTTATGCTTAAGCTTAAAACCAGTATTTCAAGAACTTCTTCTAAATGACAATTTCATTGTCACTGGTGTGGTTCAATGACATTATCTCTTTAAGGGATAGTTCACCCAAAAATACAAATTCTCTCATTCGTCACTGGTGTGGTTCAATGACATTATCTCTTTAAGGGATAGTTCACCCAAAAATAAAAATTATCTCATTGTTTACTCACCCTCATGCCATCAAGGTGTGTATGATGTTCTTTCTTCAGCAGAACACGAACAAAATTTTTTAGAAGTATACTTCAGCTCTGTAGGTCCATACAATGCAAGTGAATGGTGACCAAAACTTTGAAGCTCCAAAATGCACATAAAGGCAGCATAAAAGTAATCCATAAGACTCCAGTGGTTAAATCCATATCTTCAGAAGCGATTTGATAGGTGTGGGTGAGAAACAGATCAACATTAAAGTCTTTTTTACTGTAAATCTCCACTTTAACATTCTTCTTGTGTTTTGGCAATTTGCATTCTTTGTGCATATCACCACCTACTGGGCAGGGAGGAGAATTTACAGTAAAAAAGTACTTTAGTATTGATCTGTTTCTCACCCACACCTATTGTATCACTCCTGAAGTCATGGATTTAACCACTGGGATCATATCGATTACTTTTATGCTGAAAAATTGAAAAATTAAAATTTTCTTCTAAAAATCTTTGTTTGTGTTCAGCAGACGAAAATAAGTCAAAGACATCTGGGATGGCATGAGTATGAGTAAATAATGAGAGAATTTTCATTTTTGGGTGAACTATCCCTTTAATTTGATTTCATCCGTACTTACCAATGGGATCACTTTCTGCTCTTGAATCCTTGTGGCCATCCTGAAGGCTAAAAATAAAAACAAACCTCAAATTAATTGGTTTCTGAGTTCCATTTTTAAGATGAACACAACCCCATTATCATGGTCACAATCAGCAGCTGTTAAATACATGCAACTTAATGAATAATAAAAATAATAAGGGTTGCCAACGGTGAGGGGGTCTCCCTTCAACATTTCAGCATTTGACAGAATTACTTGTGTTAGGAAACAGGATGTTTGCCAGCTGGGGCTTTTGAAGCTGCTTTAACACACTGTCTAGCTACACTGGGCGTGCATGTCCATTGACGCGACACAATGGCTTAAGGCTGTCTACACTGGACACGCTGGTCGAAGCAAATGTTCTACCGTTTAATTGTCTTGTTGGCAGGTGTAGTGACAGTGCGTGCAGCATAAAAAGGAGCATGGCATACATTTTCTCTCACAGCTTCATTGATTATACTGGGATCTATCTGCTTTTGACGCTATGTTCGCGTCTGGTGTAGGCAGGGAACAAAGAGTGCTCATTTCGGCCCAAATACGAGACTTGACGGATAATACTAAACTGTTGGCAACATTAAATAATAAATAGTATGTTAACTTGATTCTAAAATATGTGGCTGCTTACAGTGCACTCAAATATTCCTAAACTAAGACAGATATATGGTGCAAACTAGGTGGAATTCACTCTTTTTTTTTTTAAGGCAACCGCGTAAAAAAAAAAGTTGCCGTAACATGCCCGGACGTACACCAGAAATAACTAATTAATGAGAAAAATGCCTAAATAACATAATAACAGATGTTAAAGATCTCTTTAATACACACTATTTTATGGCTGATAGTAATGGTCAAGGACATTTTGTAAATTTGTTGCTGTATCTGAAATAATTAAACTAACATGCAGAGAATAACACATTTCTTTCTAAAATGTTTAAGAAACTTTTAAATAGCTCTACTCACAGTTGCTGCTCTCTGTGAAGCGAGGGAAAATGCCGCCTGGAAACGTCCTCGGCCACGCAGCACTGCCCAAATGCCTGGATATTAAAAATAAAGCTGACAGGTGTTGGATACCTGTAACTCTGTGATTTTACACCCACAATACCAGCTTCTAACACTGAATAATGTTAATCTCACAAAATCTAACACTAGAATCTCAATACTTTACTCTGAAATGCCTTAACAGTGGAATTTTAACACTGGTGAATTTGCTCTGCGTGTACAGTAAAGGTTGTGCGGTGTAGTTGATGCTGGGTTGTAGAAGAGCAGGTATGGCTACAATACTAGCTGTGTAGCGCAGCTTGGATGGCGTTTCTGTCAGACATCAGCTTTGGGCTAAATACTGTGTTGTCTGACACCTCACTTGGTGATAGTCAGTGGTGGGCAGTACTTAATACATGCTCTGGCTATACAGGCACTCTTTCTTATTTGTTCACAGCAAACTTGTGTGAAGTTTCACATACAGTACACTAGTGAGGCTGTACAGGGATCAGCACAGGGGTCAATGGTGCTTGCAGTTTCCCTGTGTCAGTGCTTCAGTGACATTAGCCTTTATCGTACAGGTGTTAATTGAAATGCGCTGACAAAAATGTGAAGTAGTTTTATACCTCTTCTCTTTCTGAGAGCAAAGCACCACGTGGTTTGGGCTGTGTTGAAGCACAGTAAGGACTTTATACATTTCCTTGTGTTCCTGTGGCTTTTTTCTAGCAGTGCTAGCACAGAGTCCATGAGAAATGCAGCGTGGTGCTGTCTGAGCCATGAATGGAGAGGAAATGTACTAGAATGTGTGTGTATGTCGGAGTGTGTGCGGTGGGCTCTGCCCACTAATGCCGCAGCTTACACTAGAGAGCTTAAATCAACCCTGCAGATTAGGGACCATGATTGCAATTATGATAATCCATATCCATTACAGCAACCAAAATACGATGACATAGATAAGATGAACGGATTTGTATGGAAGTAGATGGCAACTGTGTTGAAGTGCATGTACTGTTCTTTTCCACGTTAGTATATTTGGGTAAACCATATACACTACCGTTCAAAAGTTTGGGGTCACTTGCCTGTAAAGTTTCTCATGATCTTAAAAACCTTTTGATCTGAAGGTGTATGCTTAAATGTTTGAAATTAGTTTTGTAGACAAAAACATAATTGTGCCAACATATTAATATATTTAATTACAAAACTAAAATTTTATTTAAAAAAAAGTTTTTGAAATGGATGATTTGGACCGAATAATTAAGAAAAGCAGCCACGAAGTGCCCAGCATATAGATGGGAACTCCTTCAATACTGTTTAAAAAGCATCCCAGGGTGATACCTCAAGAAGTTGGTTGAGAAAATGCTAAGAGTACATTTCTGCTAAATCTAGGCAAAATGTGGCCACTTTGAAGATGCTAAAATATAACATAGTTTTGATTTATTTTGTATTTTTTTAGTCACAACATAATTCACGTATTATTCCATAGTTGTGATGACTTTACTACTATTCTAAAATGTGAAAAAAATAAAGAATGAGTAAGTGACCCTAAACTTTTGAACGGTAGTGTAGGTGAGGGAGAAAATAAACATTTCATAGTATTGAGATATATGACCTCATAATGCTCAATATTCTAATGGCAAGAATCAATATTTATAGAAACTAGAGCTTTCAAAATGATACATTTTTCTTAATTGTGATTAACGTAGTTACAGTTAATAAAGCATAAACCAACAAACTAGTTATTTCAATTAGTCAACCCCCCCACTTAGACTTTGGGAAATGTTTAATGTTACTGGAATTGGTGCTATTTTAGTGCAGTTCTATCTTTATACTGTTAAAGGTTTTGTTTGGAAAATGTAAACAAAGCATTATATTGTTACCTATTGTTTTGATTTCTTCCCTAAAAAGGAAATAAAGTCATTTTTTACAAGAAATGAAGTATAGATATACATAGTCAAATTTCAGCACATTCAAAATCTGCGATTAACTATAAAAATGTGATTAATCGCGATAATTTTTTTTATTGACTATTAGCACTAATGGAACATTTTATCACATTAATTTTTTTGGGGAAAAAGAGATTGACCATAGTGCTGCAACTAACGATTATTTTGATAATCGACTAATCTAACGATTATTAGAACGATTATTCGACTATAATTATTGCAACGATTAATCATTAGCTCTTAACCGACTATTCAGCTTGTAATTATAAGGTTTTATTAAATGTGCTTACTAACAATAAAGAGGATAAAATCATCTTTTAAAAATACCTCTAAATGACAATCACTGAATTAAAGGAAAAAATATACACAGATTTTGCTGTTTCGGAAGGACATTAGTGCTTTAATTCACCAAAGTGGCATTCAACTGATCACAAAGTATAGTCAGCACATTACTGATGTAAAAAAACAGCACCATCACTATTTGAAAAAGTAATTTTTGATCAAATCTAGACAGGCCCCATTTTCAGCAGATATCACTCCAACACCTTATCCTTGAGTAATCATGCTAAATTGCTAATTTGGTACTAGAAAATCACGTTAACTGAAGCTTAACATTGTCTTTGTGTTTGTTTTTGAGTTGCCACAGTATGCAATAGACTGGCACGTCTTAAGGTCAGTTTTAGATAAAAAATGGCAAAAAAGAAACAGCTTTCTCTAGAAACTCGTCAGTCAATAATTATTTTGAGGAATGAAGGCCATACAATGCTTGAAATTGCCAAAAAACTGAAGATTTCATACAAAGGTGTCCGCTACAGTTTTCAAAGACAGTTAACAAGGACAGAAATAGATGTTTAAGGCCCAGATGTACAACTAAACAAGAGGATAAGTACATCAGAGTCTTCAGTTTGAGAAATAGATGCCTCACATGTCCTCAGCTGACAGCTTCATTGAATTCTACCTGCTCAACACCAGTTTCATATACAACAGTAAAGAGAAGACTCAGGAGTGCAGGCCTTATGGGAAGAATTGCAAAGAAATAGCCACTTTTGAAACAGAACAACAAAAAGAAAACGTTAGAGTGGGCAAAGAAACAAAGACATTGGACAACAGATAATTGGACAACAGATAATTGGAAAAGAGTGTAATGGATCTTAACCCCATTGAGCTTTTGTGGGATCAGCTAGACTGTAAGGTGTGTGAGAAGTGCCCGACAAGACAGCCACATCTATGGCAAGTGCTACAGGAAGCATGGGGTGAAATGTCACCTGAGTATCTGGACAAACTGACAGCTAGAATGCCAAGGATCTGCAAAGCTGTCATTGCTGCACATGGAGGATTTTTTGATGAGAACTCTTTGAAGTAGTTTAAGAAGTTCTGAAAATTGTAATGGTAATTTTTCACGTTATTAATGTCCTGACTATACATTGTGATCAGTTGAATGCGACTTTGGTGAATAAAAGTACCAATTTCTTTCCATAAGAGCAGAATCTGTTTTTTGCGTTTGAACATCATATTTACGGGCAAATTGGCAAATTTCTTTAGACATTTCCATTGAAGTAAAGAATTGTGGGTTGTGAGTGCCCACGAAGGATACACCTCATGCATCCTCTGAATTCCCGTGAAAGAAGGTCGCATTCGAAGGCTACATTCGAAGTGTCCTACTCGCTTTTCTGAAACGAGACCTCGATGACGTATTTGGCCGAGAAATGCGACCTCCGGAGGACGCAGCCTTCCAAATGAGACACAGCCTCTGATTCAAACTGCTAACCTGAGCTCCTGAGTTCAAACCCTCAGTTCCTTTCGGGTGATTCATGAAAAAGACCCGGTTCAAAAGAGTAATTTGTGCACGACTCGGTTTGTTGTTGCGTGCAGTGCAGCGTGCTCGTCATCACAACAGAATGGGTGAAAAGCGGCGCGAGTCACAATGGCACTTGCTCTAAAGATGTGTTCGATAACTCACAAGTTGATATCTGATGAAACCGCAGATGAATGCACACAACCCGACTGTCACCAATGGCGACTAGATTTTAAATTATTGTCGCAATCAATTATTTTTGGTTGCGTTTGCGACCATTTTAGTCGCAGTCTGGAGCCCTGAGATATCGATTTCATATTTCATCACAAGGTCCCATCTGATTCCAACTTTTGGTAAACCAGGTGTTGTTTCACACTAACTATCCACAGCTCATCCGAGCAGTGCCTCTGGGCCTGTGAGGGTGATTTACAGTTAGTGAACGCCTCCCTTCTTCCTCTGTCCGCAGACACACTGTCTTGTTGACTCTGAACCTCTAGGTTCTCACCTGGGTTTCAAGGTACTTAGAGACACAACAAGATTTTACTCACCCTCCCTGCTACAGCCGAGTAACTGAGTAAAAAAAACAATACATATTCATCTGTGAGTTAGAGGAAGTTTTCCCATTAAAGTCAACATGATACCAAAATTTACCCTACTTAGTTTCTCAATACACATTCCTGGTCTTTTTGCACATGATTCATCAGTGCAAGCTATTCCAAAGATATAAAATGTTTGTAATCTTTCATGAAAATGTACAAATTTGCTCCGCTTTTGAAACAACATTCTCGTATGCATAAGGCATGTTGGTTATTGGATAACATATAGCAAAAATATCGAATTAAGCATTGCTTTAAAAACTCGAATTCAGATCGGCACACTTTTATCAATCCAATAAATTCTGGATGGAAAAACTCAAGTCTTGCCCTAAAAAATTTACGTTGCTCTTTTAAAGTTAAGTATGTCTACTTGTGATATAAGACGGTGGTTGGAGGAGTGTGGTCCCATTACTGTTTATATAAATCATTCAAAGTGAATGCTAGGCATTAATAGAGACAGTGTCTCTTTCACAGAACCGGCTGTCCAGCGCCTCTCTGGTGAGAAAGGGTGCTTTCGTGCCTTCTGACTACCCCACCTTACTCTCGCTCTAGCAGCAGAAGAGCGTGCTTCTTATTACCCATTTGTTGCGAGTGCCGCTGCTTTTTGTCAAGTGGCTGTTGAGCTGAGACTCACTCCAGCTGAGAGGCCTTTTAATCTTGGAGGTGTGCGAGCCACTTCCTGTCACTTCAGAGTGTGTGTGTGTGTAACGATTGCCTTCTGTTTTATACTGCAGTGATTTTCATCCATATTTAGGTGGACTGTTCCAGGAGATACTTGAAAAGGTTTCAGTTTTTGCTTTGTTAAACCTACAAAACACAGAATTATGAATACATTTTTTTTCAAGAGTGGATTTGTATTTTATAATTTTTTTTTAGAATGGCCATGAGTTACCCTAAATGCAACACATTTTTGGTTTGGTGTCAATGAAGGGGTATTTCAGCCTTACTGATTGGGCTGTGGGGGTTCCTGAAACAAAAAAAGATTTGGAAGCACTGTTCAACTAGGTAGGTAGCCTATTTTAGCACTCACTAGATTGTGGGAAATAATTTTGGTTTGGCAGTTCTTCCTAAGTAGTTGTTTGCATTGGAAATGCATTCAAATTTTAGCTTCTGCTCAGTGGCGTTTATTTGGCAGCGCTCTGGGGCTGCCAAAATGAACTGAGAAACGTGTTTACGGTGGAGTGCCTCTGGCAAACTCTTCTACTGGGAGTTAGGCGATACGGTTTTCAGGTAGACAGGAAGACTGGCTGAAAGATAGGCAGATGGGCAGGCACTGGCAATTTATTTCAAGTCAGTTTGTTGCATACCAGAAGGCTTACATCCCTGTGACTGCAGAAATGGCATCTGACAAGTTCAAGTGTCACATTTAGGATGGTTTCTTTTGTTTCACACTGGAATGAAGAACGTGAGACAGCTACAGATTATAAAAGCCAGATCAAAGAGTGACTGCAGGCTGGAGGGTGTGTGTGTGTAAGAGTGAGTTTGTGATGTTCTGGCAGAGTTTGAATGAGAGAAGGCTCATTTTAAAGACCACATGAAATCGCTTGACGAGCGCAGTAATCTGTGTTGTATTTCTACTGACACAGGAAGTTTGGGCAGGACATTCTGAATGATTTGTTTCTTTTTTTAAAACTGGCAATAGGCTTTAGTTATGTCACAGCCATGAACCAAGATTTGCTACTTCCTAGTCAGTTGCGTGTGGTATTAGGCGGAGGAACATTCTTATTCTAGAGAGCATTTGATTGGACAAAAATCTGTGTAGGGCAAAATAATTAAACTAATTTTGGTCAGCTTTTTTTCCCAGAACAGAAATTTTTTTTAATTTTGAATGAATATACAGTATCTGCTAAGGTTTTTTTCAACTTTTAGGATATCAGCCAATCCAGATTTTGATTTTGACATTAAGTGCTGTTAAGAGCCCTGTTGCATGCCGTCTAGGAGACTTTAGGTCAGGGGTCATGGCTAGGTCATAGCCTGTGGGGCGTAAGCAGCGCTGGCACACAGAAGCATGTCAGGGAACAGCAGGATTATGAACAATCACAAACATCTTGCTGTTTATATCTCTCAGGAAAGCAACCGCAGAATTCCCAAGAGAGTGGAACTTGCAAGTTTTGGGACTCTAAGCAAAACCTAATTTTTTTCCCTATCCCTTTTACTCTTCTTTTGTGTTGTGTGTGTATATATATATATATATATATATATATATATATATATATATATATATATATATATATATATACCATTAATAAAATTTGGCCACTGTGAGCTTCATTGAAGTCTAAGTTATCTGTGGCGCTCATAAAAAGGTACTGAAGGAGGTGTTGGAATGGAGTAGGGCTGGGACGATTCATCGACGTAATCAACGTCATCGATTACGGAAATACGTCGATTTGCATAATATGCTTCTGCGTGTAGCAATGGAGTAAATAAAATGGCAGTGCCCAGTTTAAGTATGGATTCCCCCGAAGAACAAGCTGCAGCTAAAAAATACTCGCCTACGGTCATCTAAAGCGTGGGAATATTTTAGCCAGAGACCCAACAATGTGGTGCTGTGTAATCTATGCAAATTGGAAATGGCTTATCACAGCAGTACAACCGCCATGAACGAACACTTGAAGCGAAAGCATCCCAGAGCGCTTTGTCAAGATGGCAGCAAGGCAGCACCGTAAGTCCTGTTTACTTTTAGTCTCCACCCAAGCATGACATATTAGTATTACAACACGTGTTTCTGTTAGTAGTAGTCACTTTAAATTGATTTTCTAAATGTTTCCTCATCGCCCCCATGTTAAAAGTAATTTGTGCACCTCTGCTAATGTAGGGTGACCATACGTCCTTTTTTTCCTGGACATGTCCTCTTTTTCAGACCTTAAAAAAGCATCCGGCCACGATTTCTAAATTTGCGAAAATGTCCGGGATTCGGCTTTAGTTGCATTATGATGTGCATCTGGTCTAATACTTCATTGTGTGTGCGCGCATATTTGCATTGCTTTAACCCCTCTTTGTAAGTCCCGCCTTCTCGCAAAAAAATTGGTCAATTATAAAAGGCTTGCAGCAACTATTGGCCAAATTCCTGCCTGTCAATCTCTCCGTGAACGCGCAAAGCGCTGCTGTGTTCGGCATCAAACAGTTGCTTGACAGCAACAGCTGAGTGGAAACAATGCCCAAACAAAAGTGCAAATTTACAGAAGATTTGCACAAAAAATTCCCATGCTTTCGTCCAGGTTGAGATCCGTGGGAAGCAGAATGTATGACATGTAAAGCTGGCACTTATATGTCAGTTGCTAATAAAGGTGCAAGTGATTTAGAAGCACACATTAGCTCTGAAGCATAAAGGGTCAGCAAAAGGTGAAAGTTCATCAGGTAAATTAACAGACTGCTTTTTGCGACCAGGTAAATTTGTCATCACATTGCTTCATTTTCCATGGCCATTCAAAATAATACTAATAGTTAATAAAGGTACACTCATGGCATCAAATATTTTATTTTAGTACATGGACATTCAAAAGAATGTTGGACATTTTTATTTATTTATATATATATTTATGTTATGCTAATAGAGTGTCTTTTTCACTGTATTAAAGTTTGCATTCATAGTAACACTGTTTTTTGTTGCAGAATAATGCCCTGCAGTACACACTTTGTTTCTTGTACATTTGTTTGTGTTTAAGAGAAGATGATTTAATAAAATATTGAAATATTAATGAGACAAGTTTTGTATATTTATTTTGGGTTAATTAATTGTTATATTAATCAAGTAATAATTATAACAAATTTTTAGAATAATCGGAAAATTAGTCGTTAGATTAATCGACTAATCAGAAAAAGAATCGTTAGATTAATCGATAAAAAAATAATCGTTAGGTGCAGCCCTAGAATGGAGATTACAAAAAGAGAGGATGAGAGAAAGAGAGCACCAAAGAAAGGGTGGTAGTCCTGTAGCGGTTAGCCAGGGGGATGGGGAATGAAAGGTGGCACATCTGGAGTTCTTCAGCAAATATTTTTCGAAACATCTGGAGAAATCTCATTTAAGGGTCCGCTCCTTTTATTTAGCCTTTTTTCTCCTCTCTGCTCTTTTTTCGGGCTCTTCAAAGTCTAAGGAATGTCTCTGGCATGTAAATGAAGGGGGGACTCATATTACAGTACGGGTTGAGTCATTCCAGACTTTATTGTGGCCTAAATTGGGCTCCTATACCTGGTTTCCCTTTGTACAGGCGGGCTAATTAAGTGACACCAGTGTAACTCAACTCCCCATAAACATCCACCGAGACGGTCGTCTGTAACAGTATCAACCACAACAACAGGCATTGACACCCTTGTTGGAAGAGCATTTCACATTATTTTGTCCTTTTTGCCATTTTTGTGTGAATTTCCCAAAATGATTATGTTTATCTGTTTTAGTCTTATTTAACCCCAAAATCAAAAGTTTAAAAAAAAGTGGTTAAAAAAAAGCTTAGTTGTTGCAAAGTCATGCAAAATAAGATATTTGCATTGTGGCATAATTTTTATTACAATTAAGCACATTTTTAAGGGAAAATGTGCTTAATTGTCATTAAAATTATGCCACAATGCAACACAGTCTTAATGATTCTAAAATAGGCTTCGTCCACATTATGGCTATGACAATTTTTAGGGAAAATGTGCTTAATTGTGCCAGACGTTGTAATTTTTGAGCACTTACCACAAGGCCATGGCTCTGGCATGATTGTTGGTGCCAGATGGGCTGGTCTGAGTATTTCTGTAACTGCTGATCTCCTGGGATTTTCACACACAACAGTATCTAGAGTTTACTCCGAATGGTGCCAAAAACAAAAAACATCCAGTGAGCGGCAGTTCTGTAGACGGATACGCCTTGTTGATGAAAGAGGTCAATAGAATGGGCAAACTGGTTCGAGCTGACAGAAAGGCTATGGTAACTCAGATAACGCCTCTGTACAATTGTAGGTAGCAGAATAGCATCTCACGTCAAACCTCAAGGCGGATGGGCTACAACAGCGGAAAACCATGTCGGGCACTTTATTAGGACCATAGTGTTCCTAATAAAGTTCTCAGTGAGTGAATACTGGTACTGTTGTGTACATTCGTTATTATTTATTATTGTTATTAATAAATGTAACAATTTATTGAACGTTAGTGTCTTTTATCATATTGCTGTTTTCTGTGTTTTATAAAATCAGAAATCCAAGGGTGGCCATGTGATACAGTGATTTTACCCCAAGTAAGGTTTTTTTAAGCAAGAATACCCCTTAACCATGGTTAAATCACTGTAACACATTCCCTCTCATGAATTATATCTTATTTTATGGAGTGGCATATGTGATCACCAACTTATCAAGAATGTTATATATGCAAGTGATGAAATGTGGCTTATTAAATTTATTATGATTCATAGATTTGGCCAAGTTATACATAGGTGTTTTGGGTACTGCCACATTTACAGGGCTTTAAGTGAAATATATTTCCCTTTACCTTTCCGACTCTGGACTGTCACACCTCATTAGTTTGGAACTTTTCCTCTTCCGTTATGATTTTTATCACTGTCACTCCAGAGCCTGCTTACGATGGAATTCTAAAGGAGTGTTTTTATTTATAAAAGCCTATTTCAGTTTCAGCGCTCTCTTGTGCTGTCTGTCTGTCTCTCTCTCTCTCTCTCTCTATCTCTATCTCTGTCTCTATCTCTGTCTATCAGTCTCTCAGTCTCTTCTGTGAGAGAGAGAAAAAATACAGGCAGTTGGTTAATCGTGTCCCCCTCTGTCTGCGCGCAGAGCTATTTTCTCTGTGTTGCTGTGCAGATGGCCTACATCTTTCTGCCTGACTGCATCGGGAACAGCAGGGAGAGGCTGATGCACATCATCATCGAATATGTGTGTGTTTGGGAGTGTATGTGTGTTGCCTGTCTACATTATTTAATTCCCAGTCCTTGCTGCACACACCCCACCACAGCGCAGCACAAATCAGGATTTTTCTGTCAGCGTTCCTAGAACACGACAGGCATGGCGTGTATCGACAAATGCTGCTATGAATTGAACCAAGCGTATTCCCCACCCACAGAAGTGGTTTTGGGCCAAGCGTTTCATTCTAGAAATCTGTTTTCATACATTATCTATAGATTAAGGAGAGGAGGGATTGAGAACAAAGCTGAAGGTGTTATATTCACAGATGTGTTTTTTTTTTATTTTTCTTAAGTAAAATCTTGTGGCAAGCTATTGGGTCAGCTTTAACCAAAACCAAAATCAAATCGGTTTTGCTGCTTTCGTTCAGGTTTTAGTGCTCTTATTCTTCCTAAGCCAAAATGACATACTGTCTCTCTTTTTTAATATCTGTTATTAGAGTTCTTCTATTTTTTGTCTTCTTCAAGGCTATTTTTATTTATTTATATATTTGGGCTCTCCACCCATGCGTGAATACTTACTGAGCTTTTCCAGTCTGCTCGCATCAGACTAAAAACACAATGGTGTCGGTTTAAAAATGCAAGAGATGGATCAACACCCGACTAGTTGATAAGTGAGGTCTAGAACTAGATTTTTTAAAACAAGTTATGATATTTATAGTAGCAGTGCTTTAATGAGTGTGCTGACAGTGTGCTGTGCTTTAGCTGTTAGACAGTTTGCACAATAAAACCTTCTCTAAAAAGTTGCGGATTTAAATTCATCCCCTTTAAAACACTTACTACAGCCATACATACAGTACTCAGACGGATGCCTTTGGTTATTGCATCGCATATCACACTGTTTTTTTTTTTTTTGAGTGTCCCACCACAGGCATTGCGTTTTTAAGGTGTTGTGTCATGTTAAAAATAATTTGAACTTTTAAAATCAGGCCTTGAGACCTCTGCATTCTGTTCCTTTCAGTTGTGTTTCATCTAGCTATTTTTGAATGCAAGAACGTTACTTATGTGAATGCCCCACAAGGGTAGTTTTGCACATCCCTAGTTTAAGCGTTTAAAAACTTGTCATATTTATGACATGAAAAGTGCTTTCCCTAAGGGAGACATATGATTGACAGATCTGACAGAAAACATTGACCCAGCCTGACCTTGGTCCACACCCTGAGCATCTAGTGTTACACTAGGATGTTCACGTTTGAGATATACAATATCCATAGTTGTCTGGTTTGGATTTCTGAACCGATCACCAGTCACATTTGTAACTCTGATTGCATGATTTGGAGCTCTGTAGGCAGAGTTTCTTGGAACTAACCAAGCTTATGATGCTTATAGTGCATTTGATTGGCAGTCTCACACATTTTTCTGCCGGTTGTTGGCGTAGACCCGTGACATTTGCCTCTTGTAAGATGCCACCTTCCATTAACTACACTTTCTAGACACAGCTGCTGTGTTTTCTGTTTTCCTCAAACACATTCAGTCACCATGTTTACCTCTATATGACTTGTGCTTCAGATGTCAATTGGTCACACTTTATATGAGTGCATTGTCTTGCTGTGTAGTTACATTAGTATGCGGGTAGTTGAAAAATTGATTTTTTTGTTAACATCAAGATTTTAGGTTACAATTTATTTTTAATGTACAGTGCATTCAGAAAGTATTCAGACACCTCAATTTTTTTTCTTCACATTTTGTTGTTGCAGCCTTATGCTAAAATGCTTTAAATTATTCATTTTTTCACATCAATCTACATTCCATACCCCATCATGACAAAGCAAATACGAGATTTTTGATAACTGCAAATTTATTAAAAAGAAAAAACTGAAATATCACATTGACATGAAGTTTTCAGACCCTTTTCTATGACACTTGAAATTTAGCTCAGGTGCATCCAATTTCTCTGGATCATCTTTGAGATGTTTCTACACTTTGACTGGAGTCTACCTGTGGCAAATTCAATTGATTGGACATGATTTGGAAAGGCACACACCTGTCTAAATAAGGTCTCACAGCTGCAAATGCATATCAGAGTAAAAATCAAGCCATGAGGTCAAAGGAACTTCCTGCAGAGCTCAGAGACAGGATTGTGTCGAGGCACAGATTTGGGGATGGCTACAAAAAAAAATTCAGCTGCATTGAAGATTCCCAAGAGCACAGTGGCCTCCATAATTCTTAAATGGAAGAAGTTTGGAACAACCAGGACTTGAGCTGGCTACCCGGCCAAACTGAGCAATCGGGGAGAAGGGCCTTGGTAAGAGAGGTGACAAAGAACCTGATGGTCACTCTGTTTGAGCTCCAGAGATCATGTGTGGAGATTGGAGAAACTTGCAGAAAGACAACCATCACTGCATCACTCCACTGATCTGGGCTTTATGGCAGAGTGGCCAGACGGAAGCCCCTCCTCAATGCATTACACATAAAAAAGCACCTAAAGGATTCTTAGACTGTGAGAAATAAGATTCTCTGCTCTGATGAAATGAAGATTGAACTGTTTGGCCTCAATTCCAAGCGTCATATCTGGAGGAAACCATCACCTGCACAGTACCATCCCAGCGGTGAAGCATGGTGGTGGTAGCATCATGCTGTGGGGGGTATTTTTCAGTGGCTGGGACTGGGGACTGGGTATGGTTGAAGGAAAGCTGAATTCAGCAAAATACAGAGATATCCTTAATGAAAACCTGGTCCAGAGCGCTCAGGACCTCAGACTGGGCCGATGGTTCATCTTCCAACAGGACAATGACCCTAAGCATATAGCCAAGATAACGCAAGAGTGGCTTAGGGACAACACTGTGAATGCCCTTGAGTGGCCCAGCAGGAGCCCGGACTTGAACCCAATCGAACATCTCTGGAGAGACCTGAAAATGGATGTCCCCATCCAACCTGACAGATCTTGAGAGGATCTGCTGAGAAGAATGGCAGAAAATCCCCAAATCCAGGTGTGCAAAGCTTGTCACATCATACCCAAAAAGACTTGAGGCTGTAATCGCTGCCAAAAGTGCTGGTTTTTGCTTTGTCATTATGGGGTATGGAGTGTAGATTGATATGGGAAAAAAAATAATGTGAAGTATTTTAGCATGAGGCTGCAACATAACAAAATGTGAAAAAAATGAAGGGGTCTGAGTACTTTATGAATGCACTGTATAAAGCAGGGGTGTAACGATTCACTTGTTTTTCGATGCATTGATTACTTATCCTGCCGATTCATATGCATCGATCTTGAAACATGATTTTTGAATCGAGAATCGCTAGTGTTGGCCAATAATCGATTAAAACAGCTAAAAATCGAATGAATCGCAACCAAGCAAAATAGTATAAAATATTTTAGATTATATAAATATTAACTTAGTTACATGTGTGAATGAATATAGTTACATTACCATAACTCTCATTGAAACTTTTTCTGAGTAGCTTTCAGAGGCTTTCGAGCAGCCATATCACCCTACAGCTCTTGCCTGGTTGCCCACTATAGCTAAGCAGGGTTGAGTCTGGCCAGTACAGGATGGGAGACCTCCTGGTGAAAACTAAGGTTACTGCTGGAAGAGGTATTAGGGAGGCCAGCAGGGGTGCTCATGCTGTGGTCTCTGTGGGTCCTAATGCCCTAATATAGTGACAGGGATACTATACTGTAAAAAGGCACGTCTTCCGGATGAGATGTTAAACTGAGGTCCTGATTCTCTGTGGTCATTAAAAGTCACAGATGGCCAAATTCCCCCATTGGCCCTTCTCAGTCATGGCCTCCTAATAATCCCCATCCATTAATTAGCTCTATAACTCTACTCTCTCCTCTCCACCAATAGCTGGTGTGTGGTGAGTGTACTGATGCCCTATGGCTGCCGTCACATCATCCAAGTGGATGCTGCACACTGGTGGTAGTTGAGGAGATTCCCCCTATACTATGTAAAGTGTGTTGAGTGCTTAGAAAAGTGCTATATAAATGTAAGGAATTATTATTATTATTTTGTCTGAGCTCTCCTCCAGAATGCCATTGACTATCACATGAGCAAATGACATCTCGCAATAGCGTTCTTGTCTCGAGTCGCAAGCGCTCAAACCATTTGATACAGCTGCCAACTCATTGCATAGCTCTGCTGAAATGTAATGCTTTAATTGTTATTTTCTATAAGATAAAATAGTGCCAGTTGACTGGTATCATTGTTTAGTTGAGAACTTGAGAACATTTAAGTTGAAGTCATCTATTTGATTGCTTCTCTTTTCTTTGAAACCGGATGTAGTCAGAAGATGTTACTTTAATGTAGTAATATTTGTATTAATTCAATGATTCAGGGTCCTCACGGTCATGGAAAATCTGGAAATGTCAGGGAATTAAAAATGTGTGATTTCAAGGCCTGGAAAAGTCATGCAAATTAATAAAATCTTAAAAATCATGGACTTTTTATAGAGAAATATGTAATACTTTTCTAGTTATGCTCAGCTCTAAAATATTTGATTGGCACAGTGCACTCTTTGTTGTACTACAAGTAGCCTGTATGTACAAATATTTAATCTATTTTCTTTCAAGTTACTTTTGGTGCAATAAACAAAATTAAGTAGTTTGTCTTTCTTTTTCTTGCTTAAGACACATTGAGGAAGTATTTAAAGGATACTATATATGCATTGAAAGAAATACAGAATCAAATCGTTAATTGAATCGAATCATTACATTGTGTTTCGAATTGAATTGCATTGTTCTGAATTAGCAAAAAATTGCTTTTGAATCGAATAAAAAATCTGTGAACTGTGAATTAATTAGCATTCAACCCAAAGATTCACACCCTTAGAATAAGGAAAAGTGGACATTTTATTAATCATTTAACAATCCCAGGAGATCAGCAGTTACAGAAATACTCAGACCAGCCCGTCTGGCACCAACAATCATGCCACGGTTGAAATCGCAGAGATCACATTTTTTTACCCATTCTGATGGCTGATGTGAACATTAACTGAAGCTCCTGACCTGTATCTGGTTGATTTTATGCATTGCAATGCTGCCACATGATTGGCTGATTAGATATTCGCATGAATAAGTAGGTGTACAGGTGTACCTAATAAAGTGGTCGGTGAGTGTATATATTCAGTATATTGGAAGAGTCTTAAGCAGCATGCATAGTCCAGAAGTTCAGCTATGAGAGTCTCTATCCCTGCCTTCTCAGACAGCTTTCTCTCTCTCTCTCTCTCTCTCTCTCTCTCTCTCTCTCTTTCTCTCTCTTTCTCTCTCTCTTTCTCTCTCTTTCTCTCTCTCTCTCTCTCTTTCTCTCTTTCTTCAGTCTGAGAGAATGCCACTGACCCTGTGTATTCAACCCCTCCAATTCACTGTACACACAACACACACACACATCATTGACTCTTTCACACCTCGCTGATCTGGACCCATCCCCGTCCCTCAATCCCTTACTGAGCTCTTCACAAAACACAGATAAAGCTGCAGTCAACATTTGTTTTGTAAATGGCCACATGCAGTAGAAATGTAATCCTGCCTACAGTTGAGCATTCAGTCATGTCACTTGACCTAGTTTTCCTTCTCTTCCTCTCTCAGAATTCCATCCTCCTTCAGTTCTCCCTCCTCTTTTTCACTCATTCCGCTCCTTCCTTTACCTTTTATTCAGCCTCTGCAAAGATAGAACACTGTAGATATTCCATACTTATCTGTATGCTTTTCCAGTCTCCAAACTTCATAGTATGCCCATCTGGTGTGCTTTTTTATCCTGGTCCAGGTTACATGGAGAGTTTTCTGAGAAAATAGATTTGCTGTCATTATCACTTACGTTAAAACAGCATGCTTCTCATTTGTCATCTGTGTCTGTTCAGATGCAATCACAGGCTGCCGCTGAAGTGCCGGCAACCTGCGTGGTTTTGTAATCATGACTGTTTACATTGCCTGCTAATGTTTGTGTCATTAGATGCATTGGAGATACAGCCTTGCATCATCTTTTTCACATAATCTCACACACACACACACACACACACACACACACACACACACACACACACACACACACACACACACACACACACACACACTATCTGTTCTCTAAATCTCTAAACTAAACAAAACTCATCATTTTTGCCTTTTTCCTCAGCTTGGTTTTCTGCATTGTTGACAAACTTTTTTCACACATAATGGTAAGACATTAGTCACTATACTGTACATGTGTTGACACTCAAGAATAGGGCTTGCACACATGTTTTTAATTTATTCATTCTCCCATCATGAATCATAACTAATAGTTAAAAATCATGGAAATTAAAATAACCTTAAAAGTCATGGAATATACATTTTCCTAGTTGTAGTCTCTCTAAAATGTTTCACCGGCTAGATATTGCTTGGGTAAAGTTGATCGCAAGCCAATGTAATGTAGGATTTCTGAGTAAACCTTCTTTTGAGTTAGTTCGTTTCAGTGAAACTGATGCACTGATTCAAACTTGGTCTAAATGATTCATTAGCAAATTGGTCTGAATTTGAATTTTCTTCAAATCCTTATACAGTAAGTACAAGCGATTGAGAAAAAAAAAAAAAAGTCATGCAAAAGTCATGTAAATTTGTTGATCAAAAAGTATGGAAACCCTGTAATAGGATATTCCTTTTACAAAAATACTCTTTAAAAAAAAAAAAAGATTTTGCTTCTCTTTGAAATCCCTCATTAATACCAAAGCAGATTTATTGTTTTTTACAGTCAGCATTTGAAAGGGAGATAGACCTCCAGTGTGCAAAACCTTATGAAATGCACATATGTTGACGTCCACTCTCTGATTAGTCACTCCAGGAAGTGATTCAGAATAACAGCATCAGTTATGAGCTCCATAGGGGTCTTCTGGAATTCTCTCTTCATCTGTCATTTCAAAGCACATGCTTGCAGGCTGGAGTGTTTGCTCAGCAAACTGTTTGCATTGCTTCTTCTCCGAGTCGGGATTGAGGCTCGTGCCGCTCCACTTGACCTGCTGGGTGAGTTTCACTCTCATTGTAAGAGCTACGACTTGACACAATCGACACACATGCAGTGCAAATGCTCTGATTTCTTTATGTTTGCATACCTGTCTGTGTGTGTGTGTGTGTGTGTGTGTGTGTGGCGACATATGCAGGATGTGGACACAGGTGTTTGTTGACATACAGAGATTTAAACACTGGATACTTCTAATTTGGTTTCGGGCATTTTAGCTGTCTACAGTAGTTAGGAAAGTGTCTCTATAGTCGGCCAAATAAAGTCTACATATACCTTCCCTCATTTCAAGTTATCCATGTGATAGAAATGCTCTTTTATTAAAATGCATGTCTTGCTGCCATTCTTAATGAGCATTAAAGGAATAGTTCACCCAAAAATGAAAATTCTCTCATCATTTACTCACCCTCATCCCAGATGTGTATGACTTTCTTTCTTCTGTTGAACACAAACAAAGCTTTTTAGATATGACTCCAGTGGTTTAATCCATATCTTCTGAAGTGATATGATAGGTGTGGGTGAGAAACAGATCAATATAAGTCCTTTTTTTACTTTAAATCTCCACTTTCACTTTCACATTCCTCTTCTTTTGTTTTTCTGATTCTTATTTTCTGTGTATATCACCACCTACTGGACAGGGAGGAATTTATAGGAAAAAAGGACTTAAATATTGAAAGGACTCTTTCTCACCCAAGCCTATCTTTTCGCTTCTGAAGACATGGATTTAACCACTGGAGTCTTATGGATTACTTTTGTGCTGCCTTTATATGCTTTTGGGGCTTTCAAGGTTCTGGCCACCATTATCTTGCATTGTCTGGACCTACAGAGTTGAAATATTCTTCTAAAAATCTTTGTTTGTGTTCAGCAGAAGAAAGGAAGTCATACACATCTGGGGTGGCATGAGGATGAGTAAAAGAGAGAATTCTCATTTTTGGGTGAACTATCCCTTTAATGCTCTTTATTGTCCTAACCAGCTGTGAACGTGGCAAGCGGCAGGACATTTTGAAGATCACTTGGTAGGCAATGTCTAGCTTGAACCTTTCATTTTATGCATTTTTAATCTCATTTTAGGCTTGTTTAAGTCATGTTTGGCTCCCTGTTCAGACACCATGAGCGGTACAACCAACATGATCACACAGGAAGTCGGCATGATGTTCCCGAAAGTTCCGGTACCCTAGGATCAGCAACAGCATGCCGACTCACTGACATGCCCTATCTCCCATCGGACATATTTGTAACAGCTCATCAACAATTACTTTCCCTCAAGGCATGACTGTTAGCGCTTTGCGTCAGTTGCCTGGGAGACCACAGTTCAATCCCCATTCAAACGAGGAAGTAATCACGTTTATATAAACAATCACGAATGTGATAATGAGGTTGTTTTTTTATCCCTAACAGTGCATTTTGTCTCTACTAATGGTTAAGGATAGATTTGGGTTTTGTTTGGGGGGTAGATTAAATAAAATAAGCATTTCTCTTCACTGTTTTACACCCTGTTCAGCTGTAAACAATAATTTTTACAACTGGCTTCTGGCAACCTCTCCTGGTGTAAATGGATGTTACACTTGTTTATATGCTCTGAAACACTTACCGCTTTAGCCTCTTGAGGCAATGTTTTCAAATTCAGTCAACGTATACCGATTTCGGCTAAAGAAAAATCAGCACACGCTTGCTGAATGTTATGTGAGATCTGGCTGGTACAACACATTGACTGTAAGATTGGATCAGACAGGTGTTAATTACATGGTATATTGTCAGTTGGGTCCCAGCCTTCAAAATCCAGGCAAAATTAAACCAATGAGACCAAGTTCTAAGTTTTTAGATGTCTCTTCTCTAAGAGACATCTAAAAACAATTTCAAATAATTTCCGGTTTGATACCAAATCCAGTCACAATTTTGATCAGTTTGAGAGTTTTTAATGACCCACTACAAAAAGCAGAAGATTAGGACTAAACAACCTTGACTGTTTGGTGACTGCAATTTGTTTTGCCTTAATGGCAAAATGAGCAGCGATTAAGTGTCTCTAAGCTGTATTTGTCATGTAGCTATAACTATATTGTTTCATAAGGTACCAGCCAAGACCTTTCTTACTGATGTGTTTGCTGGTGCATGTGTTTCAGTCTATATAGTATGAGTGTGTGTAGTACATTTCCCGTCAAACTGTCTGTTTACTTGATTTTTTTGTGTTTAAACATGCAGAAACCCAGCCTGCCGGGAACCAATAGATAGCAGTGGGGTTAATGTTCTGTTTAATGCTGTAGCTTGCAGGCAAGCTAAGACCATTTAGAAGTGTAACAGGATGTATTTGTGGAGCACAGGTCATCTTCTATAACCGCATGTCACCCTTCTAGTTCCTTCAAAAACACAATGTTTTCCCTTGTCTATTTATTCCATACAAGTTTCAAAATATGTCCAGTTAGTAAGTCTGAAGAGATAGTACTTCTATCATTTCTTGCAATCAGACTCTAATCATGTGTTCAGAAACAGTAAAGATTGGAGTTTGGCTACAGGATTTTAAATGCTTCCTTGTCTCTGCTCTCATCAAAGAAGCCCCTTTCTTCACTGAGTCCAATCATACAAATTTGATTATGCCGTTTGCCCAAGGAACTTTTTGAATGCTGGGCAAAGAGTGAAGTCCTTGTTTCCCCCCATGCCCTGCAGCAAGCCTGGCCTGACGTGCATAAGCCATCTTTTAAAATTTCCCCCTTAACCTCGTTTCCAATGCCTCCTCTTTACTTCCTGGCCACTCCCCTCTTGTTCTGTCTCTACTTATTGCTTTCTCTCTGTCTCTCGTATTTTCAGTGGCCTTAAAGGCAAGGGTGTGTTTTTAAAAGCAAATACTGCAGCATTCGACAAGTATCCAAATACCAATTAAAGTAAATCTTCCGAGTTACATATGAGTTAAGCTCTATTCACATATGCATCTGTACTATGTTTTGAATTTCCACTGAAAATTATTTTGCCTTTCAGCCAAAAATGCATTATGCAGTTACAATGGAAGTCAATGGGGCAAGTACTGGAGTTGCCCCACAGACTTACATTGTAAGTTCATTTCTTTAAACGTTTTTCATATGTTTTTACAAACTCAGTTACTAGTTACATTATTTTCTGTTGTAATAGACCTTAGTCAGAGTAGCGCCATATTTGATTTTTGACGGGAATAAAAACGAGGCTGTGAGGGATAGACTTACAGTCTCTTCAATGGCATTCATTCTATAAAGCTGTAAAAAGATTATAGATCACATCTGATTTTCACAACTTGTGTTTTCTGGAGTTTTTCTGATTTTGTATTTAATTTAAGCAACGGTACCCATTGTACAGACTGTACTTCTATCACTCACTGCATCATTTTCATTCACTTCAAAAATGAAATATGATACTGCTTAGGGGTGGGTATAAATAGAGATTTCAGATGCATCACAATCTTCATTTAAACAATCTCAATATCGATTATTAAATCCTAAGATTGATCTTATACTCTTTGCACAACCCTTTACAACAATGAGAGGAAATCGCTCACATTTGCAACCAAGTTTTGCGCAATGCGACTAAAATGCATATATTTTTCAACTGGCTGGTATATGTTTACTTTTCACTCACCAGTGATTGTTTTGTATAGTGGTGGAGTTTTCAGCAGCAGGATCCATTCACTGCACGTTGAGAGTAAAAGTTGTTCCATGTAATGTGTTTGTGTCCAAAGACAAGATCCACACAACACATTTGTCATTGAATAATGTCTTTTTTAATACCCTTTCTGTTCTTTACAGTCAGTTGTTGATCAAAAACAAAAAAAATAAAATATTTAATTCTAATCACACAAAGTACAGATGATGTAACTCCATTCGAGTCCTCTTCCGTTAACATGCGCTCATTTACAGACATTCTTTACAGAAATGCCTTTTTTTTTTTTAAAGAAACAGTACCATTTTTTAGCACGTGTTCAACAAATCAATACCTATAAATTTTACAAATTATGCAATTAAACAATAAACATATTACAAAAATAATATATGCAATATAATATATCATATTTATTGATTGAATACATGGATTTGTTAAAAAAAAAGCTAAAATGTGACCAAATTGATGAAAAACTAATAAAATCGAATCAGTAAAATGTATATTTTTGTAATGTTTTGTAATTTTTGTAGAAGGTCCTCAGTACAATTAACAGCATTAGCTGGGAGAGAATTTCTTTCATATGTAAGCAAAAGGGATTATAACTGAAATATACCCATAAGAATCTAATCTAATTGTAACTGAATCGAGAGCTTGTGAATTGGAATCTAATCGAATCGGGAAATCTGTATCAATACCCAGCCCTAGTGCTACTCTGTCTAAGGTGCATTGACAGCATGCTACAGATGCTGTGGATAGAGATTAACTTGTATCGAACCTGTAATATTCCTTTAACATCTGTCACTTTCATGTTTTCAGTTGGCTTTCTGTTGAGCAAACTACAGACCGAACTAACATATAACAGCTTTATCTCTGCTTCCTCTTTTTGAAACCTCGGCACAACAACATTCAGATAAACAGCACTCAGACACAGCAATAGTTTTTATCACCATCCTCAATGTGTCTGTAGTCTTGAGGTTTTCAATGCCACACTGAAGTGTCTGCTCAGTCCATGTCATGTTGAGAATGGACATTCAATGTGAGAGAGAGAGCGTAACGTCTGTGGTCCCTGCTGTTGGTGGCACAACCCTGTCACACCTACACAGAACCACACTCAAACAAATACTTTGTCATTTTGAGAATAAGAACTGAGACTTGGAAAACACATCATTTCACCCACCCGAGGACATCCACCTATGTTAAAGGGGTAGTTGACCCAAAACTGAAAATTCTGTCATCATTTGCTTACCCTTTTGTCTTTCCAAACATGTATGACTTTCAAATCTCATTCATGCATGTGCATATTCAAAGGTGGGGTGTTGTGTTTGTTTACGAGACACACGAGAATCAATAACATTTGATTGGACTGATGCCAACCCTGGTGCAACATGTCTTGAAGCACAAAGTTTGAACATGCAAATACTTGAATGAGATTTTATAGCTACAACGAAGGGGAAGACTTGGAATATAGTACATACATTGTATCAACTACTTTTATGATGCTTTTATGATGGTTTTTTGTTTGCTTGACAGCCCTTTGTCACTGTTTGCTTTAATTTGATGGAAAAGAGCACCTCGGAGAGCCATATTTTTTGGTCTTCAGGCTTTTAATGACATTAGGTTGAGTAAATGATGACAGAATTATAATTTTCTGGTCAGCTGCCTCTTTAAGCTTTTTTGAAGGCTCTTGCAATTAGATTTGTAGTTTTTTGAAGGTTAGAATGTTTAAAACAGTAACTCTGAAGAGGAAATCTATAGCTAGTCAGTGTTTGGGCAAAAGTCAGATGTGTTTGCAGCTTAACATAGTTCATGGGTTCCTGGTGATAACCACAGCTGTTCTCTAGTACTATGCATAATATGGCTCGGCTCTTGAAATGCAGTGGCAGCCTGAGAATGTGAAGGCCGGCACAGGAAGCTGTGTTCGTGGTTCGGGGTTGATAAGTCATTAAGGTTGGGTAGTGTAAATGTGGTATTTAATTTAGAGAGGCAAGCATCTGATGATATCAGCTTGGTGGGGTCTGAGTGGCCTTTGACTTGACACTTAAAACCACTGTGCTCAGCGTGGGGCCAACCAGGCAGTCCTGGTGTCAGTCCTTGTGACCTGTCCCTTTTTTTGATTGGTCAGGCCGGAACACCTGCGGACTCAGCAGTGGCCCTTGTTAAGGGTGGAATTTCAGAGTGAGGTAAAGTTACGGCCCCTGTGGGGAGATACACAGAGAGAGGAGAACGTGAAAAATACGCTAAAACCTCACCTAAAACATACAAATTTCAGGTAAGGGTGGGGGTTTTGGTAATTTTGACTACTTGATTATTCAACAAATAAATCAACTTTGTACTTAAATCTAGGACATGAGACGGACATCTATGGCCGGTCCATCACATCACATTGTTTTCTTCAGCACCTTGTGCCATAAGCTTCATGTTTTTGATGTTAAGTACAAATTAGTTCTTCTAAAAAAGTATCTCAACAAGCCTCCATTGCGCTCCATCTATCTGTGAGGAAAAAACGCATCCTGTGCAAACACCCCCTAGTCCTCGCCGGAGTATTGAGAATTGCCCTGAATTGGAAGTCAACATGTACAGTTAATGCAGAATGATATATTTTCATTTCACCAAAATGATTCATTTTCCAATCACAAAAATTAAAAATAGAACATTTTGTTGATGTGTTGTTTCGAAGTTGAAAAACTACAGTCATATAATAGTTGCACACTTGCGCACTTTCACACCGACTATGCTTAATAACAACATGTAAGGTCATATAAACGGTTTAAACATAAACTGATCGACACGCATACATTTTTACCCATTACCCCAATTTAGCTCTGGGCAGCTTATCCAATTTGCGTAAGTGTTATGTGCATGACTGTTTACGTTTTGACGTCAAAATGCAGAGAATAATCTGCTGAGTTTAATTTTCATGTAATTAAGTATTTTTTTTTGCGTTATCTGATTTTTTGAATACGTTGATTTTTGATAGTAATCAGCGTATTGGTAAATGTTAATGCAGTATTGTTTTTTCATGATCATTTATTGCTGTTAAGTCTGTGTAATCCATCCCTTCTTTGAAGATGTCTTTGGTTTTATGTTCACTTTCATCTCGACCTCTGGACAGTGTCCTCCTTTCCAATCCCTCTAGAAAGCTCTGTTTCGCTGACTAAATGTGAAGTCAAAACACGTTACACTCCACAGCGTCATATAGGTTATATCAAAGGAGAGAGTGAGACGAAGACTGAAAGAGAACAAAGGGTTGATGGAAATGTGCAGGGAAAAGGTTTCCTGTAGAAACAGACTGGGCTTGTTGATTGGGCACATACAGAGCAGCAATACAAGGCTTGACATTTCCTTCATGCTGACCATCTTCCAGGAGATGGCTTCTTTAATGAAAGAGCGGTTGTGCCTGTCTGTCATTGATTCCCTGAGACTGGGTGGCATTGGGGTTTAACCAGGAGACCCAACACAGTCAGGCTGTCAGCGCTGATGGGCTTTGATTAAAGCACAGTGGAGGTTGCGTCCGTCCAGTGTAGAACAACTGTCAGTACGGTAATTTAATCTAATGAGAGGCTTCTCGGCCTGATTATTTCTGTAAGTGGAAAGCAAACATCTGAGGTTCATTTCGGACACCACAGAGGAATACGCTCATTGGCCTTCTTAATAAGAGCATGCTTGCCGCATGTTTCCACAGCGAGAGTGTGTTTGGTTCATCGGTGTTTGGTAATTGATTCATCAGTTCAAAAGTTGTTTAAAAATTAATCCTTGTCCTTTGCATTAGATTGAAAATACGCTCCTCCAAATGTTTCCACATTCAGAGATGAGGCAATGTCCTTAACATTTCTAGCTACTGTTAGAGAAGACAACACAATAGGCTTTTTATGGCTGTGTGGAATGCACTACACCCATGCTTCTCTAAGCACTCAAGGCCGCTTCTTGGGTCCGGGAAAAAAGTGAAAAGTGAATAATCTAATGGGCAATCTAATGTAGTGTTGCAGATACTCAACATAAATCTAAACCCATATTCAGCTCAATCCAATGGACAGCTTAAAGAAGCTCTGAACCATTTAAATTAAAACATTTTTAGCTTGTCGACTGAAACCTAGTGCAGCTGCTCTGAAGCTGTTTTTATTTAACATGGCTATACTTTGATGTTGAACACTGAAGCAGCTTCTAAGCAGAACCATCTCAATTTAACTCCGATTGGAACTGGAATGTTTCAAAGAGGGAAGCAGTTCCCATCTCATGAAGGGGTCTGTGACCTTCTCTGGTCCCTGTGGTCTAACAAAATGGGAATTTTCAAGCAGTGCTTTAAATAGCATTTTATGATATTTTATGATTTGGGCTTTTTTTACGATAGGCTTTTTGACTTTATTTATCATCAGAGACAGTAGAGAAAGGATGGCTAATTATTGGGTATTAAAGGAGAGTGAGATTGGGACATGATGCAGGCCAGATTCAAACTTGCATCTCCCACAAAAGCACCATTGCTCAATCACTCTAAAGCATGTGAGCTTAATCTGGAATACTTGATTATGATTGGTCAAATTGGACATTCCACGGCCAAATATTTTTGTTTAATGACACTAAACTGTATAATTGACCACTTTCCCAGAAAAGTGATTTCCTACATAGTTGTGCTTTTTTTTAAATTTATTTATATTTTGCTCGTATCACTCTGCGTTTTCTTTCCTCTCACATAATAAAATAATTTCAACTCATCTGCTTCATGTCAAGATCCTTATCACCCTATCAAGGTTTTTTTTTGTGATAATGACCGGCTGACTGTACATTATCCCTAACTTAAATAACATATTTATGATATACAAGGCCCATTTTTTACAGGCTCAGTATTCTATACAGCTGCGCTTAATCAGAGCAAT
Source organism: Myxocyprinus asiaticus (assembly GCF_019703515.2). Taxonomy (NCBI): domain Eukaryota; kingdom Metazoa; phylum Chordata; class Actinopteri; order Cypriniformes; family Catostomidae; genus Myxocyprinus; species Myxocyprinus asiaticus. The sequence continues at coordinate 14,002,159 of NC_059381.1, forward strand.
GTCATAATTAGTCGGTCCAACGCATATTTACTCTGCACAGATTGTCAGGGAAGATATCACTGATTGGATACCGAGACTTGTCCCCGAAAGTCTTATCGCAAAAGAGAGATTAAACTTGACTCTAATCAGGCATTTGTGGCAATCCAAGACAGAAAGCTGCAGTCCAGAGGAGCTGTTAAAAGACAGATTACTTAATCTTCATATTCATCAAGCCTGTTTCAGTTACAATCACACGGTCACACAGCGTTGTTTAAACAAAAATCTCTAATTAAAACTCATAAATTAATGGTCTATACACAGAAATGCTCGTCTGTCAGTGGCTTCTTATTTAGAAATTAAAGTGAGAACTATAATATTGTGGGAAATATGATTTTAATTGAATAGATTATGTGGCCATAAATAGTACATGGCTACTGTTCTCTCTTAATTTAACTCACTGTATAAACATCCAATAACTTATGCATACTTCTGCACTTTCTGTTAAACCTTTGCCAAACTTCAGTGTTCAAACTTGTAGGAAAGGGAAACAGGACTTGAACATTACCCAGACCGGACTTGAACCCGGGTCTCCCACATGAGCACCACAGCTCAAAGTCAGGTGACCACAAGGCAGCAGATCCAACACATCTGGAGCATTTTAAAGAGCTGTTTTTTTTTTTTTCTCATTAAATTTGTTATTTGGAAGTGTGGTTTAGAACTTTTTTTTTTCCCCCTCTTCTTTTCATTTTTTTTGTGATGGTTCTTGTCCTTTCACATTACCCATGTTTTAGGAAAGGCCGAGCTTGACTGGGAGCCTAATTTCATGTGTTAAAGTGGTAATTTTCAGTGACATCGCTCAGAGCAAGCAGGCATGTGTCACTGTCCACCCTCCACTGGTTACACAATACGTAATCTGCTGTGCCGAGATGAAGGTGATTCACTTCATCTAGTTTTAGGCAAGAGCTAATGGGCCTGGCTGACCAGTAGAGCTGGGGAAGGAGGGAAACGCCACAGGGAATTGCCCCATTGAAATGTTCTTGCATTATATTGCATAATTAATTTGGCTACACTTGCTGAAGTTGTCTGTGGTTTTACACTCTGGATGAAATGTTTTCTTAAGAAGGGGTGGTTCTAAGTTGGTTTTGCATCAGGTCCCAGATTTTACATTGAACATCAAGTTCTGACCCTCTGCCAAAATTGATTATCATACAAAAATGAAATTAATTATAATGACCATTAACTTTATAGGTGCAACAATATGCAAGATTATTAAAATTAAATAGCTGAATAAGAAAACTGACAATTTCATAAATGCATAAATAACAGCAAAAGTGATTTGCCAGCCTGGAACACATGGGACAATCACTGGGACAAATATTATATTATTATTGTTCAGCGACAGGTACATTTGCAGCAAAATACCAAAAAAATGTTTTGGACACACAACATTTGACGTCAACAACTAAACATATTCGAGGCGTTTTCTTGTCTCTTTTAAAAGTGTATAAGCTTATTTATTTACTGTGAACAATTATATAATTAGTTGCATTTTATTATTTGCATTTATCATTCTTTTTTTTTTTTTTCTGCTGTCCACGACCCAATCGGAACAGTACTGTGACCCATTTTTGGGTCATGACCCACCAGAGCCACTGTACTAGAAAGCAGAGACTCGTTTCTCATACCTTACCATTCATTTCACTGCAGTTACCAGACTTTTCCTGTGTAAATGCATTGGCTTCCACTCTAATCTGTACAAATTCTCTCATAAGCAATGACTAGTCACCTGATTTATAATCAGACTTATGCTCATACGTTTAAAGTTTTCCAATAATCTCTTGTGATTTTTCACATGATGCTGATCGTTCATTGATGCATATTTCAGCTACTTCGGCTCAGTTCGTCTCTCTGTTCGTATCTGTAATACCAGCTTATTGGTTGCATTTAGATGGAAGAGCTTTAAAGGGATAGTTCACGAAAAAAGAAAATTCTGTCATTTACTCACTCTCATGTTTTTTTTGTTTTTTTGTTTTTCTAATCCGTATTACTTTTTTCATTCTTGGAACACAAAAATAGATGGTAGAATGTTAGCTTCAATACTGTGAATGATGACTGAGATGAGATTAACATTTTGTCTAACATCTCCTTTTGTGTTTCATGTAAAAATAAAAATGTCATACAGGTTTTAAACAATATGTGGTTGAGTGAATGAGGACAGAGTTTATGTATTCAGTCCAACTGTCCCTTTAATATTCAGCACCTTTCACTGTTATTAACAAACACAAGCTTGAATGTTCCTCCTGCTCTTTTTGATCCTTTTTTTTTAAAGATAAGCACATATCATCTACATTCCCTTGCTACCATCTCATCTTAAAGGGCCCTCATCCATCTCTAACAATTCCTATGCTTTTATCATTTTCAAACTGCTGCAGAAGGCGCCTAACAGGCAGTCGTCCGTTTCCTGTCCTTCCCATCCCCCACAACCAGCCCCTCCTCCTATTGACCAAAGCATCAGCATCCCAGCCGGCTTATCATGGGGAACTAATTTAATATCCCTCTGCCTGTTTTAAATGCCATTGGCTGAGCTCATCTGGAATGACATGTTTTTCATGGTGGAAGTAAAGGCGCTTTATTGAGCAGGGACGAGAGCGGGGGGATGCGGATGCCCTCCGCTCTTCATGCTGGCTCCGATCTGAAAGGTCTATGAGCTTTTTAAGATCATTCGGTGCACATTCTCGCTCATCCTATCCCTCATTGGCTCTGAGTCATCGCACATCCTTAGCTGACTAGTGAAAGTAGACTACGGCAAAAGTTTGATCCTCAAATGTCAATTTATGTGCTTGCGTTAAGAGAATATTTTCATTTTACACTCTCTCTGTCTGCCTTGACCAGTTTTATAGGTGGGGGAACATTATTACAGATATTATATTGTAGTTTCAAGCCTTGTTTCAAAAACATTTTTGTTAAAATACTTCTTTCTATTCCAAAGGGATAGTTCACTCAAAAATGAACATTCTGTCATTTACTCACCCTCATGTTGTTCCAAACCCGTTTGACTTTCTTTTTTCCGTGGAATACAAAAGAGATGTTAGGCAGAATTTTAGCCTTTAGTAACCATTGTATGAAAAAAAAAATGCAATGAAATTGAATGGTGACTAAGATTAAAATACTGCCATACATCACCTTATGTGTTCCACGCAAGGAAAAAAGGGTATTTTGGATTTGGAACAACATAAGTATTACTTTATGGGTGAACTATCCCTTTAAAACAGTTACACGAAGTCCTTAAACGTAAGTCACACCCCTTGCGAATGCCATTCTGTAATCTCTAGCCACATGGGCGATGGTATCAGCTAACTCATTGTGCCAAAGAAAAGGTCCCAGTGTAAGGAATAACCCAAGACCCCTGAAATACACAGCATGGTGTCCTACCACAACCCCTGCAGGCAAGCCTGTCTCATCTGGTCTTTTAGCCCACACTGACTCATCTGCCTCCGATCTCACCCCTGCTCCTTTCTTAGCTCTCCCTGGGAGCTTTTACCCCCTTTCACCCCAGCCTGCAGGGCCGGCAGCCGCTGGGGTTGTGGGTCACATAACAGAGCAAAGCTGGAAATGTGAGGGGTCGGCTGGGGCTTACCATGGCAGAGAGAGAGGGGCAGTACATGAGTACTGGCAAGTCAAGGGTGCTGCTCCTTTAAAAGACAAGTTTTAAGTGTAAAGGGCAAATAAGCATCTGCTTTGACAGGCCTCTCTACTCATTGCTAGTGGTCTCATGGTGAAGTGGGCAATCAGCAGTAATTCTGTACAAGTGCATCGTTTATATTCGACATGTAAAGTGTACTATTCCGTGTGCTGTTATGGGGATAATATTTGCTCTGCAATGATGATACGTTAGATTTACTTGTATGAAATAAATGATTTTTTTGATTTCATCAAAGATAATGAAGATGAGATTAAAAATATGCATCATGGTGATAATTAAACTATTTTAATGAAAGCATACTGTTGATGAAAATTTGATGGGAAAAAGCACTGCAAGATGTTAATGCACTAACAATGTTTTTAAAAGAAGACAAATCTAGAAATAATATGGTAGATTTAGATAACCAAATCATAATATTTTGGAGATAGCACTGCTTGAGATGAAAATGATCTTCTTTGCTTGCGGGTTATTTAGCTAGTTGTATTATGCTCAAACGCATAATATGAGATTAGTCAGCTATATCCACAATTCAAAAATAATATTTATAACTTACATCTGCACAAAGAATAATGCGAATGCACAGGTGAGCTTGAACTTGTAAATAAAGTGCTAGTCAGAATGTGTAACTCAATTTGTATGAGTATGCAGTTGCTGTAACAAACACACTTAACGTAATGGAATATCCTACACAATCTAAGGCTACATTCACACTAATCCGTTTTCTTTTTAAAAAAATTTTTTTTTAGTTTCCTAACGTCATCGTTTTCCAAAGTATGCAGTAATGAAGAGCATTTTCTAAACGCTCGGTTTTTGGTGGAGGAACACACTGATCTAGTGTGGATGAGAGGCGTAAACATAGTGAAATGAATGCTTTTTCAAACAAAAACACCATATCCAAACTAATTTATTTAAATTTGTAACCCTCATTGTCAGTTTTCTAACATCATCATTTTCCAAAGTATGTGGTTATGGAGAGCGTTTTCGAAAGTCTCCGTTTTTGGTGGAGGAAAATTCCGTTCCAGTGTGAATGAGTGGCATAAACGAAGCAAAATCAATGCGTTTTCAAGTGAAAACAGATTAGTGTGGATGTGGCCTTAAACACTGAAAATGTCTATCAAACAGTCTCTAAAGCATAATTCATTTAAAACACAATAACTTATAAACAGATATTAATATTTCAGTATTCTCATTATAATGTGATTACTTCTACTACTTACATGTTGTCAACAGTTGTTCACAACATGGACAGTTTTAGCTTCTGTTTTAGTTTGCCACGCTTTTGTCATTTTGCACATTATCTCCTAATAAAATGTTTCATAGACTAAAATGATATGCCATTTTATATGCCAAGTAAATGGACTATATTTAATGAATTTAACATGACAACATTTAAAGCTGAAATATGTATAATACTTCTATCCCAGCTTAAAAATGCAGGGACAACTATTAGTAAGCCATTCATATGTTAATTTTTAGAAAACTGTAAACACTGTGTCTCTGTGACACTATAAATATTCCTGTGTTTGTTTTGAGCGACCCACTTAAACCCGGCCCAACAACATTACTCAACAAATGGGGGTGGGACTATCTTATTGTTTGAACAACTGCAGACAAGGGGCATATTCAAAGCTGTTTTGCAATTCCGTTCGGTGGCGCTTGTGTCGCAGACATTACATACTTCAGCTTTAAAGGACATTTTTGCCAAAAGATAAAAACTATGACACTGTTGATATGTTCTTTTTGTAGGGTTCCTGAAGCCCCAGTGCTCAATTCCGCCACCCCCTCAGAGAGGACGAGCAGATGTGTGTACATGTTTCAGCGGCATGTGTCCTCTTCATCAGCGCAGGCTTTCTACAGGTAACACACACACACACACACATGCATGCAAAAACCAGACTCATGATTCCATTCTAACAACTGCAGAATCACTCATGTTCTCCACACAAAGTGCTTAAGCTTTCAACAATAACTCAACATTTAGCAGCTTTGTAAGCCCACCATAAAATATTCTGTCTTTGTGTGCGTCAACTGTTCCCATGAAACCGCATGGCTCTTTCTTTGAAGAAAACTCCAGATATAAGCATAAATCAATGCATTTCAAGGGATAGTTCACCCTAAATGTTAATGTTGTTCCAAATCTGTATGACTTGCTTTCCTTTGTGGAACAGTTTTTGGTGAACTATTCCTTTAAATCATATTTAGAAATCAGATTTCATCCTAAACAGATACTCGCACATAACTCACGTTAAATATGGCTGGTCTTGTATATAGAGTGTGCAGGAAACAAGACACATCTTGCACCATATGTAACATACACAAACACACCATCTAATCGGAATTCGTGTCTATTCCCCACCATGTGTTACAGTGCTGTTGTGTATGATTTACAGTTTGTTATGGTGGTTTAAAGGGCTGATAGACATGTTAGCACCAGCTACACAATCAGCTGGTCTTCCCCTCTCATCACCTCTGAGTGATCCTCATGAGGCAGCACTGACAGTAGCATAACTACACATTCCAGCCGTCATCCTGTGGTATGTGGCGGATTGCCCACTATTACATGTAGATATGTTGGTGTATATATAGGGTCAGTCCTGCAACTGAATATTTGTGCCAGATAGATTGTCAGAGACTTCAGCTACTGCAATATGCCAAATATCATCCGAATGGAATTTTTGCAAGTGTATGGTCCTGTTATACATACTTAACATGCATTTTTGCATTAGCAAACTAGCACTTATGGAGGCGATAGAGTTAGCTTTAAATGTGCTGTTACATCAGATTAGTTGTTATTCAGGTATCTAGTTGTAAACATATCAACAGTTTAACTAACTTTTACCAACTTGTTCAGCCAGATTCTCTTCAAACTGTTGCTGCACCATGACATTAGTTGACATGAAAGAGACAATTGACGTAGAAGGTCACAGTTTAAGATATAGCGCCTCTTCTGGCAACACTTAGAATGCAATGCATACTTGCATTGCATTATCCCCACTGAAAAAAATACTTAAACCAGCCTAATATGGTTTGCTGGTCTTAGCTGGTCTAGTTGCACCAGCTGAAGACCAGCTTGGCCAGGCTGGATTACCAGCTAGACCAGTCAGGACCAGAAAATAAATGTCCTATATTGATTTAAGCTGGGGTTTTTTGTGCAAATGACATATGTTCTAATATTTCAGATGTGTGAAATCAAGCTTGTATATTGAGAAGCCTTTGCGCTCACGTACTTGCTTAAGTTTTTGTCTGTGCTTATTCTTCATTTCTTTGATTTTACTTTTAATGTGGAATTGATTTTGACTGAGTCACATCTTGGAGTATTTATCTTTTTAATTTTTTACAAAAAACCAACAGGTGCAAGAGAGACACAAGTTTCAGTTTGATCCTTCATGTGCCAGTTAGATTGACTGAATACATGTTGTACTTTCTCAACCCTAAATGCATGATGAACATGTTTCAGCAGCTATTACAGACAATCAGCATGTGTTGCTCAAAACAAAGAACTATTTTTATATATTGTGTATAGAGGGTTGTTTGGCTTAGTTGGTTTACTCAGAGCCATTCACTACCAGATTGTTCTGACATTGCTGTTTGTAAAACAAAATATTTAATGTTTCCACAAACTGGCTTAATGGTCTTGAAGCACTCCTGAGAGCTTTGGCTACGCAAATGAGTTTGCCTATAAAAATGATTTCTGTCTACATATTGTCTTTTACACAGCCCATAATAGAGCTTGTGGAGAACCAGACTTTAAAATGCTGCATGGTGCAGGGCAGGCTGTTCTTGAAGAAACGTTTACTGTGGAAACCCTGCGGGCTGGTGTGAGGCGGCAGAGGAGGTTAGCCTAACTGGAGTTGCTCGTTTATAGAAGTAGTAATAACCGTGTTCTAAACAGGGAAGGTGTTGCCATAAATCTCCTCGGTCTTGTTCGGAGCTAGAGGATGTGTTCTCATTTGTACTTGTTGCTTGTACCGTGGTTTCCAAAATCACACATTACAGTGAGCAAGCTCTTCAGTTCCTATAGCTCAACTGGTAGTGCATGGTGCTAGAAATGCCAAGGTCATGGGTTTTGATTCCCATGAAACAAACATATTTAGAAAATGTATACCTTTAAAGCACTGTAAGGGGACATTCACACAGGATATTTTCTTGTGTTCAAAAACTGCGTTGCATTGCAAGGAATGGAATAGAATGCCTCAACATGCTTTTAAATGTGGAACTACTTCTGAAAATGTGGCGTTCATGACACTAGACACTGAAAAAGCAGTGAAACAGGTCGCAACGGTCGAAGACGTTCATCTAGCGTATGTTTACATAGACCAACGATTAAAAAACAGTGCTTTGGATAATAGCGCCTGCCGTATGAAATGAAAATGAAGAAGTTGATGGAGGATGGGTGTTCGGTTGGGGGACAGGGCGCTGCAAGCGAACGTTACCCAAGGAGGTCTGATTCCCTTAACTGCACAGCTCTCACTGATGTGGTGACAGTTTGGCTTCCAGTGATTTTACATTGTTTTAGTTTTAGTTTTTTTACACAGCCCTACTGGAATAAGACCGTGAGAAACACAGCATCCTTATTCAATTTCAGCATCGTTTTAAATGCAATCAGTTTTTTATGAATATAATTTTTTGAGAAAGGCAAAGAAAACCTTTTTTTTGGAAAGGCGGTATATGAAGTGTGCAATAGGAAGCACTTAAAAAACGGCTGTATAGGGGCCTCACAATGCCGTCCTTGTGCTGTGATTTGGTCTCTCCTTGCTGCAGCGAGCGGAGGAATGGAAAAGATTATCCACAGGAATGTCTGGGGTGCCCTCAAACCGAGCGGACTGCGTGATTGGCCAATGGGAGAGCTCAGCCGAGTGGCGGGCTAATTTTTTCCTGATGATCTCAGCCGCCTGTTCCATAATGGAGTCTGATTGCCAGCAATGAACTCACATATGGTCCATGTTTTGAGAGACCCATTGATGGGACCTACTCTGTGGTGGGCAGAGGGAGAAATGATAGCTGGCTCTGCCTTTGTTGTTTCATTAGTGTTGGGTAAGGATGAGGGTTTGAGACCTTTAGAGCCCTAGCGGTTAGGGATGGGTCATGATTGTCGACTAGTCATCGACATCTCTGTAAAACTGTCTCTGAAAAATTGCGTCTTTAAATGTATTGACTTTAAAGCACTGATGCTACAGCCAAACGCATGCAAACGGATGTCTTTGGTTTTTGCATTTCGTCTCGCACTGCGTTTTTATAATGGCATGTCAAGTTAAAATGGTTGAACTTTTAGAAACGTGTCTCGACCCCTGCATTCTGTTCTATTCCATTGTGCCCCATCCAGTGGTTTTTGATCACAAGACCGCATCTATATGTTTTTTCTTTAATTAATCATGTTTTATTGACATCACTTTGCTTAAACAAGCTGCAGTTATGCCCAAAGTATTACTGTTGGCCCCACTTTATAACAGACTTAATTACATTGCTCGGGTCACAGTTATCTTACGGCTTAATAAATTCTCCCAATTAATTTGGAGGCTATTTATTGTGCTGAGTTCTTGGAAGGAACTTTCGCGGCCCCATTATGGCAAGTGGCAGCAGAATTAACCCCATAAATTACAGAGGGAACATGGCCGACTCATTTAATTTGCAGTGGGTGTGTTTTAACACCCATGGAACCTCGCCATTAGCCGACAGCGGGGAAAAAAGCCATGTGGTTGGGCTTCAGAGATTGAAGCACATGTTTGTAGACCTTGTGGTCAAACGGAAAGGGAAGAGGGGCCACCGGCTCCTTGTGTTTCCCAGAGCAGGGTCTCGGAAAGGTGAAGGGGGTCAAGAAAAGGAGCTCATTAGTTACGACATGCTCCACACTCCTTTTTTTAATAGGCTCTGGTTGCCGTCCGCACACACCCTCGCCACTTCCTGTTGGACGGGCTGGCCAGAGGGGCCTGGAAAGTCCAACTTGTTGATTATAAAGTCTGGCCCTCTACTCGCTCTCAAATTCAACACTACCATCGCGCTGGCTATTTTAATACTCCTATTTATTTAAACTGTGCTTCAAAGGTAACCCAGTGGAAGAAATAACAATCCAGCGGCCATTTTTTACATGTCTTTATGTTATATATACTCATGTTGGTTTATATTCTCACAGTGGGCTAAGACCTGCAGTCTGTCATTATTTGGGTCATGGCTGCCAAAAGGGTCTGGGCTAATTGGATTTCGGAGTTCATTTTCATCAGCTATTTGATAAAGCCCTGGCAGCGGTCCTAAAAACTCCAACCACCCCTCGGTTTACACACCAATGAACACATTCCGAACGTCGGGACTGAATTAAGGAGAAACAAAAAGAATAGAGGTGGGGCCACAATCTAAACAGAGAGATCTCAACTTACCTTCATTCCCTCAGCAGCCCCCTTATAAACAGTGGTGGCAAAGTGGGAGACTTATGGCTCATTGTGATGGATTTTTCTCTTTGACACTGTCAAAGCACATTTTGTGCAAATCTGTCAGCTAATTGAAAGCAGCTTGCTCTTTATATCTTGTGTGCATCAATAGCCCTGTCTCTTGAAATTCAAATTATAGAGGATTCATCTGTGATATCAGCTTTTTAACAGCATGCCACAATGTGCAAAGCTCTTGTATCAGAGATGTCACACACTGTGATCTATGAGCAGAGGGTGCAGTGTGTCTGTCAAAAGACAATGTAATACAGGCATCTCAAGAGCTATTAGCATTGATCTGGATTGGAGTGTCTTTAAATATTTCACTGCCCTCGGCTGAGACATGATCGCTGTGATCGGAGAGATCCAGTGGCCTTCAACGACAGTGTTAGAGCCATCTAACAGCCTCTATATTTTTCTGATCATTTAAATTGACATTTTCTTAAATGTAATTTTCTATGTTAAAATACTTTCTCCTAGCCCAGCTGAATGTGCAGTATAAGCACAAGACAACTATAAGTAAGCGAGTCATAGGTTGATTTCCATGAAAAGTGTAACACTGAACATTTTGACCATCCCGACGAAGCAACTTTGGCTCAACCAGTGGTGTGAGTTTGAAGCGGGACTATCTGTTTGACAGACCCATGGAGGACAGGGAGTTTTGGGGGAATTATGTTTGCTGACTCAAGTGGGACAAAAATTACACTATTCACCTTTAAGATTGAATGCCTTTGAATATTACGTAAGATTATAAATCTTGCAGTGCATGTTCATTGATTTTTGAATATTGAAGAAGAAGAACAGGATGGTTCTAGACAGTCTTTTGACAGCGACAGAGCATGTTTATTTTGAAACTTTCTAAATATAGTTAAATATTATATAGTTCTATCAGGAAGACTCACAGACTTGAGGAAAATTTAAGATGACATTTATTTGATGAATATAAAAAACAAGCGTAATGTCTCCCTTCGGTGTAAGCCCCGTCTGGCGGTCTGAAGAAGTTGTACTCGGAACCGTCATATCCTGCCAGAGATAGGAGGCAGGGGGCGATAAGCCTACCCCCGTGCAGGGCGGGACTCAACTTACAGTGGTGGGGTGGTGGAGGTTGCCGTTTTGGCACACTGAAACAACGTGATAGATTGTGAGCAGGCTTATAAGTGATGGCTGATGCATGATTGGCTAGGAGTAACCTAGCTTATGGTGTGATGATGTACAGCTGAGAGTCTTCCTGCTAGAACTATGCTGCACTTACATTTCTCGAAGTTTGATCTTTTGTTTGTTTTTGTTTTGCTTTTTGTCAAATGGGGAGGACACACTGTTTGACTAAATGTGTGACTTTGTGGCTTAGTTAGGAAACTAGGCTTCGACTAAAAATATAAGCTGTAATGCCAGTGTATTTGTAGGCATTTAGAGGTCAGAATGTTATATACACTCACTGAGCACTTTATTAGGATCACCTGTACACCTACTTATTCGCGCAATTATTTAATCAACCTGCATAAAATCATGCAGATACGTGTCAGACTGAAGCTCAATTAATGTTCACATCAACCATCAGAATGGGGAAAAAATGTGAACTCAGTGATTTTGACCGTGGTATGATTGTTGGTGCCAGATGGGCTGGTTTGAGTATTTCTGTAACTGCTGATTTCCTGGGATTTTCACACACAACAGTCTCTAGAGTTTACTCAGAATGGTGCCAAAACCAAAAAATATCCAGTGAGCGGCAGTTCTGAGGACAGAAACGCCTTGTTGATGAGAGAAGTCAACGGAGAATAGCCAGACTGGTTTGAGCTGACAGAAAGGCTACGGTAACTCAGATAACCACTCTGTACAATTGTAGTGAGCAGAATTGTATCTCGGAATGCACAACACATCGAACCTTGAGACGGATGGGCTACAAGAGCTAAGACCACGCGGAGCACTTTATTAGGACATAGTGTCAAAAATTTAATGAGGAACCAAAAGAGACCAAGAAAAGAGGAATGATGTGAGACAGAAAGAATTAGAAACGGAGGAAGTGAGACAGACCCAAAGATGAGTGGAGCTCACGTTGGCACAGTGTGACAGCAGCCACTCGTTGCGTCAGAGCGACTAAGCCGTTGATAAATCTTTGAGCTCTTAATCTCTCTGTGCCACCATCGCAGTGAAATCCTATCTTTTTGTCACAGCTGACCGAGGGGGGCGGGTGGGCGGCAATGTCATGTCTCACTCTGCATGCCATAGTCCTTTGGGAAACGCAAGCTTTCCCTGTCTCTTTCTCTCTCTCTGATTCATCATTATTAATTAAAAATTATGTGTGTAATATTTTTTTATGTAAAATACATTCTCCTATCCCAGTTTAATATGAAGCAACAACTATTAAGTAAGCCATTTGAAGGTTGACATCCTGAAGAGTGTAAAGACTGTGACTATGTTGCGCTTTCTTCATTTCTCCATTACAGTTTGTTTTAGTGGCCCAATATGTCAACTTCTGAGTTTGGGACAGGACTACCTGTTTATCTGACCAATAACAGATGAGTGGAGTGTTGTTAAGAAACCTGTTTGGAAACGTTATTTCATTATTTTTGAAATAAATACAATTCTGTATGGTGCTACTAGTTAAATTGATTTGAGAATTGACATGCGCAGCTTTCTTTTCTATGTTAACCCATTGAAACAGGAAGTTTGGGCTGGGCACGTCGAAGGCTTATCCCTTTTTTGTTTAAAAATACCCTCTAGTTTACATCACAGCCATGAACCTTTGCTGCTTGCTATTCGGTTGCAGGTGGTATTAGAGGAAGGGACATTCTCATTCTACAGAGCATTTGATTGGATCTGTGTAGTGCAAGATGAGTCATCAATCATTTTAGTCCGTTTCCTATAAGAGAAATACATGTCTGTTTAAATGTGCATAAATGTTTGCTAAAAGGTTATTTTGTTAACTCTTAGGAGTAAACTAGCATATAGATGTAATTAGAGGTCGACCGATGTTGGATTTTGCTGATACCAGTAACTAAGATGTTGGAAGAAAGTCGATAACCTTTTAATTGGCTGATAGTTTTTAAATGTATATATTGAATATGTGAAAACAAATTCTTAGTATTTTCTTACTTTGACGTTGATTCTGCCAGTAACCAACCAAAATCAACTATTGGCAGCAATTAATTGGCAAAACCGATAATGGATAAAGCCATTTTGACTCAATGTGGTAGCCACAATTCAAGCTTAAAAAATGTGATCAAGACTTTAGGTCTAAGATCCCATTTAAATATCATTGAGCAAACTACCAATGCCTAATCAGCACAGATGTTTCAAGGTTTTCCCTTATTTGAAATGTGAATAATTCACAAACATTTACAACTTTTTGAGACAGATGGCATTTCCATCTGTTTTATTCCTCATGTCCTTCTGTTAGACTGAACAGAACTGGCTGAATTTGAAATAGTTGGCTGACATTCTTAAAAAAAATAGCCGTTTTAGTTCTGTTTAAGCTTTGTTTTCTTTCCCTCCAAGTTTAGATGTTTACAGTGCAATTAACCTCTGGACAAGGACCGAGATGACACAGTCTTTCCAACCACAGTCAAATATTACAAATAAGCAGACTATATTGTTTTTTTGTTTGTTTGTTCATTTGTTTGTTTGTTTTTTTGTACCAAGTAATGTTTTAGGATCACACTTCGGGTGACATAAAAATAGTTGAGAAGTTGATCTATTGTGATGCCAGGACCTTTTTTTGTTGTGTTTTACTTGCACAACAAGATGTGAAAAAAGTTTCTGCTGCAGATTTGGATACTTACAGGAAGGAAGACATTCAGTGGGGCTCTTTCAAAGGAATGGGCCAATCTAAATTATTTATATAGTGATTCTGGTTTTCTTCTGGGCAAATGCATGCAGCTCTCCATACACATAAATTACAGTAGTTATGCCCGTAGGTTCTCATTTTTCTGTGGCTGAAAAATACAGACCTTTAAAACAAGTTGAGTGTTTGTGAGTGTGTGTGTGTGTGTGTTTGTGATCGGTTGCTTATGTGTACATTTTGTATGGAAGACAAGTTCCAAGTGTTGTTTGAATGGACGCCTGTACTGAAGTCATCTGATTCCAATATGCATGAAGCCTATCCTGCCAGGGACAACAGGATGCTCTGGATCAGACACACATTGTGCACTCTGCATTTTTCAAACATAAAGTACTGAGCTGAACTTCTTTAGCGCTAATCTTTCATGTCTCCAGAGGGAAGGCTGGGGGGAATATCAAAGGTCTTTGAGAAACTTATGTAGAAAGTATTTGGATCGGGCAAATTGTAAACCATTGATGTGCATTACGTGCAGATTACTGACAAATGCACATTTAGAGTTCACATGAGGTCGTTATTACCCAAGTTGGGACACACTGTGGTCCCAAAAAGGTGTTGGACACTGAAATCAGACTTATACATTTTCTGAAGTGCATTGCATTAGAGTACAAAATGTCAAACCAACTGGCATTCCTAGCCATTTTTGCTGTTACTTTAAAGCAACTGGTCCTAAGATAAATACATTTTTTAAGTGTAGCTTCAGTGTCCATATACTCTATTGGGGCCACTGTATATGTAATCTCTTATACAAATAAACAACCCAACCTTCTCACTTACGGAATATGATGAATTCCTGCCACTCAGCAATGCTATATAGCGCGCATATCACGTTTCGCATATCTTCGCCTCTATCCTGTACATCGACCCCATTTTGAACGGCTCATCTGTTTGTTAACTGGACCATGCCTGAGGCTTAGCAGTTGTCTTAAAGCTCAGGTGTCCTTTGGAAAGATGGAGCGCATGGTCAGTTTGCTCCATCCACAGCACAGGGAATGCAAAGGGCAGAAGGAAGCCAGGTTCCCTTAGGGGAGCTGCTAAGAGCTTGGAAGGGCAGGGGGCTCGTAAGGGAGGTTGAGGTCTGAGGGAGGGGGGATGCCGTGGGTGGGGTTCTGTCAGTATTTTGATGCTAAAACGATTAGACACAGTTGACATTATAGCAGGCTCTGCAGCAGGCGGGGTGGAGGCAGCTAAAGTGTTTGCTGGGCTCGAATGCCACCAGAGCTGATCTCACGAAAGGGAAGGTCAGCATTAAAACACCTGCTACCCCGGCATAGACCTTTGTAAAACAGCCCTGTTGTAGGTCTCGAAGAAGGGATGGGTATTGATACAGATTGTCTGATTCGATATGATTCCGATTCACAAGCTCTCAATTCAGTTTTATTCAGATTTTGAATTGATTCAATTGTGATTCACATGGCTTTATTTCAGTTAAAAAAATAGAATTTTCTTACATATGAAAGAAATTCTCTCTCTGTTAATATTGCTGATTTTATAAGGGACATTCTAACTACGTGCATTATGAAAATATACATACAAATTTGGCCAGTTAATATATATATATATATATATATATATATATATATATATATATATATATATATATATATACATATATATATATACATATATATACACACACACACACAGATCAGCCACAACATTAAAACCACCTGCCTAATATTATGTAGGTCCCCCTCGTGCCGTCAAAACCGTGCCAATCCGCATCTCAGAATCTGAGTTACCGTAGACTTTGTCAGTTCGAACCAGTCTGGTCATTCTCTGTTGACCTCTCTCATCAACAAGGCGTTTCTATCCGCAGAACTGCCGCTTACTGGATGTTTTTTACTTTTGGCACCATTCTGAGTAAATTCTAGACTGTTGTATGGGAAAATCCCAGGAGATCAGCAGTTACAGAAATACTCAAACCAGCCCATCTGGCACCAACAATCATGCCACGCTCCAAATCACTGAGATCATATTTTTTCCCCATTCTGATGGTTGATGTGAACATTAACTGTAGCTCCTCACCCGTATCCTTTTACGCATTTCACTGTTGCCACATGATTGGCTGATTAGATAATTGCATGGATGATTGTTGGTGCCAGATGGGCTGGTTTGAGTAGTTCTGTAACTGCTGATCTTCTGGGATTTTCATGCACAACAGTTTGTAGAATTGACTCTGAATGGTGCCAAAAAACAAAAACAAAAAAAAAAACATCCAGTGAGCGGCAGTTCTGCGGATGAAAATGCCTTGTTGATGAGAGAGGTCAATGGAGAATGGCCAGACTGGTTCGAACTGACAAAGTCTATGGTAACTCAGATAACCGCTCTGTGCAATTGTGGAGAGAAGAACAGCTTCTCAGAATGCTATTCTGAGATGTGGGTTGGCGCTGTTTTGGTGGCACGAGGGGGACCTACACAATATTATACCTTTAGTTTTGATATTTTTTGCAGTGTGCTGTTAGAAATTTGTATGGTACAACCCTCTCGTAAAAGTTGGATTTTTAAAGGAATAGTTTACCCAAAAATGAAAATTCTCTCATTATTCACTTACCCTGATGCCATCCCACATGTGTATGACTGTCTTTCTTCAGCAGAACACAAATGAAGAAAAGAAGATAGAGCCCTGTCAGGTCCTTATAATTATAAAGTAATATTTAGGCACCATAAAAGTAATCCACAAGACTCCAGTCGATCAGTGAATGTCTTCTGAAGCGAATCGATAGGTTTATGTAAGAAACAAGTCTATAATTAAAACATTTTTAACTTTAAAATCGGCACTTCCACCCAGGGCTCTGATGCAGTTTGAAATGGCTGAACTCTCGCGTGACATTAGTTCTTCTGTTGTAAATAAGCGGCCCTTCCGAATTCTCGCGTGAACTTGCAGACGCACTTACGTCACACTTCGCGTCAGCTGCTGGTAGGAAGCACTTTTTAATAATCCATTTATTTTTTACACGTATCGATTTGATTCAGAAGACATTCATTGATCAACTGGAATCGTGTGGATTACTTTATTGCTGCCTAAATATGACTTTTGGACCATCAAAGTGCTGCCACCCATGTTCTTCTATTATAAGGACTTGAGAGAGCTTTATCTTCTTCTAAAAATCGTAATCTTAATAATAAGACCCCTGCATTGTTTAGATCGAAAAGTCTACTAGTCGTTCAGGCAACCTATCAACTGGTCAATTGTGAAAACATGTTGTGGTAGGGTGGAGGGCGGGGCCGGGTCGTGATTCTACACACCCGGCCCCTAATAAGGCTGATTAAGCCAGAGAGGGAAAAAGGCCGACTGAAGACGGCAGTGCGACAGAGAGAGTGTTACGGACAGCTGTCCGACACCTGTGTGTGTTTGTCTTTTTGGTTCAATTTATAATTAAACTATTAATTATATTATCAAGCCGGTTCTCGCCTCCTCCTTTCCATTGATGTGTTACACTGGTGCCGAAACCCAGGAAGGAGGAGGGATGCGCCGTAGTAGAGTCCTCGCCACTACCATCCACCCCAACAGAGCAGAGTCGGGGGACAGAGGAGCCCGGCCGCCTGGAAGCGGAGGAATGGCTGCCGACCGCGAGGGGAGGAGGGGCTCCTAACCGACCGCCTGGAGCGGTCAGGGCCGCTGCCAGGGATGGAGGAGACCCCTACCAGCCGCTGAAACGCGGCGGGGTCTGAGACCGCCGACCGTGAGCGGGGAGGGGCTCCTGGTCGACGGCCTGGAGCGGGATAACCGCTGCCCGGGGCGTGGGAGACCCTTCCGTCCACCGAAAACGCGGCGGGGCATTCCATCCGCCAGGGGCTGGAGGACTGCCTCCGATCCGCCTGGGGAGGCGCGGCTGTCGTCCACCACAAGGTGGAGGAGTGGCCAAGGACCAGGCTACGGCGTATCGGAGAACCGGCAAGATAATTTTTTTTCTCTCTCTCCCACTGCTGCTCTGTGTTGGCCTTTTCCCTCTCTTTTTAAATGTTTTTGTTAATTTGGGATGGTCACCATTACGGCGTGTAGGTGCCACATTTTTTTTTGTTTCCCTCTCCTTGTCCCCTCCCCTGATCCAGGTAGACGGGGATGACCTGCCGGCAGACGGGGCGGAAGGCACGCCCCCCCCAGGGAAAGAGGGGGGGTGGGGTGTACGTCATGTCGGGGGCTCCCCGGCCTGAGAGAACGGGGGAGGAATGTGGCAGGGCGGAGGACGGGGCCGGGTTGTGATTCTACACATCCGGCCCTTAATAAGGCTGATTAAGCCCGAGAGGGATAAAGGCCGACTGGAGACGGCTGTGCGACAGAGAGAGAGTTACGGACAGCTGTCCGACACCTGTGTGTGTTTGTGTTTTTGGTTCAGTTTATAATTAAACTATTATTTATATTATCAAGCCGGTTCTCGCCTCCTCCTTTCCATTGATGTGTTACACATGTAGTTTTTTAAATCCCTAGCAGGAATGTTGCTGAAGGGGATTGAGTTTTTGTGCTGACCTTCCAATGTCACACATTCCTACAGTTTAGCAGCAGGGCCAGCCGAGTGTGCAAATTTGAAGCATGGCATGCTGTGATGCAGTTCGACTGGGACGAAGGTGTTACTTGTTGCCTATGTGCATCTCAAAAGTGAGTTTTTGCTGGAAGTGGGGGATTGCACTACTACAGCTAATGGAAATGTCTTGTTTAGGTTTACCGCTGTGCAGGGAAACAAAGCTGTGCCCTGGTAAAAAAAAATACAGACTGTTCTGATGTCTTTTTTGAAGGAAGGCTGTATAAGATAAAGATATACAGTATATGCACGTATGTATATATATGTGTGTGTATGTGTGTGTTTGTCCATATTTATTTTTAATATTTGTCATGTACACACACACACAAAAACAAAAACAAATCATTTAGTAGTTTCATTTTTTCCCTTCAAAATACAGTGCAAATCATTACTGATTTGTTTATCATTTTCAGTTCATTTTATCTGATGCTTTAAAGACTATCCTTAAGTCATTCTTGCTGTTATCAAAGAAAACCACAAAATGCATCAAAACACGTGACCAACAAATGTAAGATATAGTGACAACGCAGCACTGGCCCAACTCCAGATTCATTGGGCCATTCTTATTGTTAAGCCCTAGTTTCATGTTTAAGTGACAATTATTAGTAGCAGTGGTCATTTTTTTTCCCTAGAGATTCTTTAAATGTCTTCAATATAAAATCTGCTCTTTAAAAAAAAAATAAAAAATAAAAAATCTGCCTATTTATCTTCAGGCCATCAATCCGTTCTGTGGATTTGGCTGTACTCAGGGCTGTTCCAGAGGAATTCTTGCAGAAAGCTGAACCTTGACCACACACACGAACATACACACACAGTCTCTGTTTAGTACACACTGCTGTGCGTATGATAGGGAGAGAGTGGGGAATGTGTGACAGAGCGAAACAAACGCCACAGGGGCATCATGTCCACAAGTCCATTACAGTCTGTGTTATTGAGCTAATTGACTGATGTGACCATGTAATAAAGACTATATGAAACTAAAAAGCAAACGAGGGTCCATCGGGGACAACAGAGAGAGAGATTGTGCAGCAAAATCTAAAGCCAGCATAAGATGAAGGTCAAACTTACTCTAGATCATTAAATACTTTTACAACATAATTTAAACCCTGTTTTTGTGTGTGTTTGAGTAGTTTAATTACTTTAGTACTTTAATCTGAACAGATCACACTTTAATGTTTCAGAACCATGTAGGTGTGTAGGGTTAATTAGGGGAATCTTGGACATTTTTTGTACTGTCAAATTTAGCAGTTTACTGTGATTCTCCAACACTTCAGACCAACAAATAAGACCTCAATCACGTGACGACCTGCAAGTATGACAAGCTAGAATATTGTCATGTTAACATACTGTAGATTTGTGATGGAGCAAGAAGTGTTAACAAGTTGATTCAATGTTAGCAAGCAATTCTTATGAAACCTGTTAAGAACATGTCTGGATCATATTTCTCACCAAAATCAAAAGACAAAAAAATTATAAATTCTGAGTAAATTCTAGAGACTGTTGTGTGTGAAAATCCCAGGAGCTCAGCAGTTACAGAAATACTCAAACCAGCCCATCTGGCACCAACAATAATCCATGCGATTATCTAATCAGCCAATCGTGTGGCAGCAGTGCATAAAATCAGGCAGATACATGTCAGGAGCTTCAGTTAATGTTCACATCAACCATCAGAATGGGGAAAAAATGTGATCTCAGTGATTTGGAGCGTGGCATGATTGTTGGTGCCAGATGGGCTGGTTTGAGTATTTCTGTAACTGCTGATTTCATGGGATTTTCACACACAACAGTCCCTAGAATTTTCTCAGAATAGTGCCAAAAACAAAACAAAAATCCAGTGAGCAGCAGTTCTGATGATGGAAATGCCTTGTTGATGAGAGAGGTCAACAGAGAATGGCCAGACTGGTTCGAACTGACAAAGTCTATGGTAACTCAGATAATCGCTCTGTACAGTTGTGGTGAGAAGAATATCATCTCCGAATGCTATTCTGAGATGCGGGTTGGTGCTGTTTTGGTGGCACGAGGGGGACCTACACAATATTAATGTTGTGGTTGATCGGTGTATATACAATATATATATATATATATATATATATATATATATATATATATATATATATATATATATATATATATATATAAAATTTTATTTTTTATTTTTTGCATTGTGATATTAATGACAATTAAGTACAGATTCTTAGTGGTGTCATTTGAAATCATTTCATTCTTAGGTAAATAAAAGTTAAATAAAAATAATTATAATTAAAAATAAAATAATAATAAAAAAGCATTTTATTATTTTATCATTATTTAAGCAAGAATTAAATATATATATATGTTAAGTTTATGTAAAAAAAAACATATTTTGTACTTTTTGTTCAAAATTTGTTACTTAAATTTAACGTTTTAACGTCAACAATTTGTGTAATGCAAGTAAAATAGTAATAATAATGATATATTATTTCAGTTGTATAACAGTATTATTTGTTGTATTTCATTTATGCAGATTTACAAAAAAAAAAAAAAAAATATATATATATATATATATATATATATATATATATATATATATATATATATATATATATATATATATATATTGTGCCCGGACAAGATGATTTCCATTACTATACTACAGTAATGAGAAAAATAATTTTTGCATTATAGTAATAAATATTTGGTGGGAAAATGTGCTTAATTAATGTGAAAATAATGTCACAATGCCAAAAATGTTATGGTCCCAAAAACAGGAAACCAGTAAAATATAATTGCCTTTTTTTTCTTTTGATTTTGGGGTGACATATGACCCAGACATTTCTTTGTAAGATTAACTGTTAAGGGTCATGAAAACCTGCTTATTCATGAAGTTATCTTTCCTACAGGGAGTGATTCTGGATAACTGATGTGCATAACTCATGCAAAAAGAGTACTTTACTGTTGTCTCGTCGTTTGGGTGGATGGTTTGCATTTCTCTTCCAGCTAAGCTCTAGATCTCTCATTCACTCCTCTGAATATATTTCTATATTTACTCTTCCGGGAGAAATGAGCAATCCTAGGAAAGGGTTAACTGCGTGTACGTGACAGTATAGCAAGGGCTGTTTTAATAGTTATAAATCCTGCCAAACTGTCTCAGGTCATTGTGTCCCTATCTGCAAATGCTTCAATCAAAGATGTTGGAATGTAGAGGAAACAATTGGAATTTGAAGCATAGATTATTGCAAAAATATCTTCATAATGCTCTGCCTTTTTCTGGTTTATGCTCTTTTAACATATATATTTGTATCTACACACATTTTTATGGCCAGCCTTGATTATCTCCATATTTAATCTTCATCCGAGAGTGGACAGCTGTCATTCCAGCTGTGCTTAGGTTATTTCTGCTATTTTACTGTGCTTTCTGCTGCATCTAATTACAGAACAACCTTCTAGGCTGCTGTCCCTGATGAAGAAATAATAATATTTTAAACCATCCTAAGCTGAAACCTTCACAACTCTCCTTCATTAAACATGAAAATGCCTCTAGAAAAAACTAAATTAAAACTAACAATCATACAGTAAAAACTATCAAAAGCATAACTAAATTCAAAGGACCAATTTGAAAATAAAAAAGAAATTAAACTAAATTCCAAACTATTATAACCCTGATGCCGAGCCATTGTTACTCTGTCCTCAACAGGGAGCTGGGCTGCTCACGCTCATCTATTCAATCTCAGTTCTCCGCCAACACAGATTATCAGCGTTCTGCCAGCTCCCACTTTTCAAGAATACTCTGATCTGAAATGGCGAATATGGCAGCTGTTTGTAACCCAAGCTGATAATGTGCCCACGCCACTGTTTATTTAACACCTCTCCAGCCATCTGGCCTAATGTTTTGTGATATGCAGCGGACACGTGTGTGGAAGATCAGCATGATTACACAATAGCAACGAGTAGTGTCACTCTCATTTTATGGAGCTAATTCACCCAACACTCTTGCCTGCTTGCAGCTCAATTATTCAAAACCCAGCGCTCATATGATACCGTAAGGGATGCCAACCGTCTGGGCTGAGGCCCTTTCCAATTCAGAGCATATTGATAACAGACTCACATCTGGATTCAGTCGAACCCGCTTGGAGACACTTGGCTAGCGATCAGTCACTATAAAAAACACAATCAGTGCAAGGTTCATACTACAGGTAAATCTTGCCCAACAATAGCAGGGCTGGTTTCGCTTATCCATCTAAAGCGGTTGAAAGTCTATCAGGTTGTAACTAGTGCTATGTTTATGTGTGTTTATGCAGAGGAAAAACTGATTTATGGTGCATTTTTTTGCAATTTTGAGAGTCAATAAAACCCGTATTTCTCCTTCAGTCCTGTCAGTGTTGCTTATCTACTGCGGACAGCTTTCAAATGTCACAATTTGAATAATATTTAATCTTGAAAAGGTGGTAAAATGAAGCAGGATTTACAAAAGAATGACAACATCCTCAAGGTTGTGATGATTGAGGACATACAGTGAGAGTCCTTTTGTTTGGTCTGCTTGTAATTAATCAACGTCCTCTTAGTTCCTTCTTTCATTGATTTAAATGAAGATTACCTCTACAAATCATATTTTCTCATGACTTCTTTTTTCATTAAAGTCCTGTTCGCCTTTCATCTCATATAAAAGGCCGTTGTGAATGCTGTCATTTCCTTAATCCCTTTTGAGCACTGCAAAATAATACTTTCTTAAAAGAATATTACAGGTTCAATACAAGTTAAGCTTAATCGACAGCATTTGTGGTATAATGTTGATTACTACAAAAATAATTTTCACTCGTCCCTCCTTTGTTTAAAAAAGCAAAAATCTGAGTTACAGTGAGGCACTTACAATGGAAGTGAATGGGGCCAATCCGCAAACATTAAAATACTCACTGTTTCAAAATTATAGCCACAAGATGTAAACAATATGCATGTTAATGTGGTTTTAGTGTGATAAAATCGTTTGATAACCTTTTCTGTGTAAAGTTATAGTCAATTTTACAACTTCGTTGCCATGATGGTGAAATGTCAACAAACCCAGAAATGACTGTAAAAATTACGATTTAAACAACTTTACAGGTCAAATAATACAGAAGTTTTAACAGAATAGTTAATGTAAGTGCTTTTATAAAATTAAAGCTTCACATTTCTGACTTTAAACCCTCCAAAAATTGGCCCCATTCACTTTCATTGTAAGTACCTTACTGTAACCTCGATTTCTGCTTTTTCTTTTTTTTAAAGAAAAGGAGGGACGAGTTGAAATAATTTTTTGTGGTAGTCAACATTATGCCACAAATATTTTATATAACTTGTATTCAACCCAGAATATTCCTTTAATCAGTTGTTGTGTCTTGTTTTCATGTAAAAATATCTAAACATCTTTACAAGAAGATAGTTTTACTTGAAGCAAATTATTATTATAATTTTTTATGCAGAAACTGCACAAAATGTTGTTATATATATATATATATATAATAATAATATGTCCATGCTCTCTGTTATATATTGGCAAAACAAAGCACGCATTAGGCACTAGAATCATTGAACACATGAGTGCTATCAGGAGATCAGATCACACATCTTCTGTTTTTCGTCACGTTGAATCTGCCAGACATTCCCTTTCAGATTTGAAGTTCCTGGGCATTGAGAGGGTCCTTCCTCAAAGGAGAGAGGGGGGGATCGAGATAAGAAACTATTACAAAAAGAGGCTTTTTGGATTTTTGAGAAACTCTTTAGTCCCCAATTGCATGAATGAGGAGATGGATTTTGCCTGTTTTCTCTAGTGTTTTTTTTTCCTCTGTACTTTTATGTTGAAGTCTCTGTAATTGAGCTCTATAACTTTTAAGAGTTCCTCTGGATCAAGCTCAGCTGGTCTCAATTTGTAGTCATGTGTTTTTATAAAAGGGATGAGTTGTTGTTTGTAAGGTGAGCACTGAAGAAAGCTGTAGGCTGAACTTACTGTTCGCTTACTGGTCGCAGCACTTTTTCACTATGCAAGTCTAAATTAAAAAATATTTTTGATAGACCTTCTTGGTCTGCTCTTCATTTAGTGTGCGGACAGCATCTGTTGTGGATGTTAGATTTATGCTTAAAATGCAAAAACAATTTACTAATGGGGTAAGAAAAATAAACGTAAAAGATTTATTCTCTGAAAAGAATCTTCATATGTCATGCAATTTTGCTTCTCAAACAAATAAAGAAACATTTTTAAGAAAACGTTTTTTGCAGTGTGCCAATTTCTATCTCTGTCACGTCCCTAACTTACCTTTCAGAGTTAGAGTGGTGCATATGAGTGGAATAAAACCTAGTGTAAGCCGTGACTTATCACCAAACGAACAAGGAACCAGATTACATGCTTTCAGCTAATTGTGGGTCAGAGTTGCAAACGACGTGTCGCCTCCTGATTAAATTGATAAGGCTAAACTCGTAAATTATAGATCGTGGAATATTCTTGCAGAACATGAAGATTTGTGGATAAGAGTACCATCTTAAGAGCATCAGTAAACATGAGAGGGTCTCTGATTTTAGCAGGTGAAGTCGCAAACACTTCATAGCAAAAGAGGATTTAGAAAATTTCACTTCTCTGCTACCTGTTCTATTTTTATATTCAAACAAGCAACGGGCACTTGCGCACTCAAAACAACAACAGTTTGCAATTTGGAATATAGTGAAAAATACGTTTCTCATCCTCCCCTCAGACAAATGCAGACAGAATGTGCCGGAACACGTCTACACGTTGTTAATTTGTGTTAGGTCAGCTGCCATCTTTGAGCACTTTGGAACACACCTCTTTTCCATCGGCTTGATTTGGAAACTTAAATTCTCCATTAAACTTAATTTAATTAAAACTTCCATATTCACTGTGTGTGTGTGTGTGTGTGTGTGTGTGTGTGTGTGTGTGTTTGTTTATGTGCGCGCAAAAATTGAAGTAATGATATTGCTTTCAAGATCTGTTTATGAAAGTGTGTGTGTGTGTGTGTATACACGTATGTGTGTGTGTGTGTGTGTGAAGTGTGTGTATTGTCCCACTTTGCTTCTCTTCAGGAAGAGAGCCTAGAGACTTCCTGTTTGTGTCAATACTGAAAGGAAGAGCCTGAGAAGTTAAAGGAGACACAATTGAGATACAAACTGCTTGCTCATCCCACCCCCCCCCCCACACACTCTCATACAATGTTTATTTATATTTATATTTAAGACTACATTATGCATGTCCTCTACAAAACACACTCAAATGCCTCAAACAACGAGCAGAAGTATAGTTACCCTGCTGGAAAATCCAGCTTAAGCTGGTTTCTGTATTTGGAACATCGTAGCTGGTCCTAAGCTGGTCCAAGCTGGTCATGCGCTGGTCCTTAGCTGGTCAACTAGCTACCATCTACCAAAAACCAGCTACCATCTACCAAAAACCAGCTTCCATCTACCAAAAACCAGCTTGACCACCGTGAGCTGGTATGACAAGCTTGTAGCTGGTCTAAGCTTGTCTCCCAGCTTGGACCAGCTAATGACCAGCTAAAGACCAGCTTGGACCAGCTAATGACCAGCTAATGACCAGCTTGGAACAGCTAATGACCTGCTAGAAACCAGCTACCATGTTCCAAAACACACCTACCAGCTTAAACTGGATTTTCCATTAGGGTAGTGTGCTCATCTGTGTAAACAAACGCATGGAAATGCTTTCAGTACCCCAGATAATCACTTCAATCATCTACCCTGTTTACAGTCAAACTTTTATTAATTCTTAGCCATTTTTGAAATGCATATGAATACATCTTTTTCAAAATACATATGAATGCAGAAAGCCATTAAACGTTTACTTTTCTTCTGTACCACAATGGAACTCTGCAGACTGTCATTAATCAGGACTCTGTGCTCTTTGTTGTAATTGACATGTAATCCATCGGGTCTTTTCTGTGGAACAGATGTCACAATTGGGCCGTTGCTCATTGCCTGAGCTCATTGTTTGGAGGGATAGATAGAGCAAAAGCGAAAGAGCTTTAAATTCTACAATCGCAATAAGAGCAAGGCATTATGACTCAAATCTTATATCGCATACAGTATGAGTAATTTTATATCATGATTACAATATATACAAATATAATGCTGTTATATTTTAATATTAGATTAATACATTTATTTTAGTATTTTAATCTATAATTGTCGATATAAATACTTTTTTTGCTAGAAATGTAACGCATTTTTATATATATATATGTATGTGTATATATAAATATCAAGATTACAATGTGGCACTTTCAATGGAAGTGAATGGGGACAATGAAAGTGAATGTGTCCAATTTTTGGAGGGTGAAGCTTATACTTTTATAAAAGCACATACATTAATTCTTCCATTAAAACTCGTGTATAATCTGAGCTGTAAAGTTGTTTAAATCATCATTTTTACAGTCGTTTTAAGATTTTACGTTTTGTTGACATCACATTGTCATAGTAACAAAGTTGTAAAATTGGCTATAACTTTACACAGAAAAGGTTAGTAAGCAATTTTATCACAATAAAATCATGTTAACATGCATATTGTTCATGTCTTCTGGCTAAGCTTTTGAAACAGTGAGTCTTTTAACACAAAAAAAAATTGGCCCCCATTCACTTTCATTGTAAGTGCCTCACTGTAACCCAGATTTTTGCTTTTTTTTAAAGAAAAGGAGGGACGAGTCGAAATAAATTTTTGTGGTAATCATCATTATGACACAAATGCTGTCAATTGAGCTTAACTTGTAATTAACCCGGAACATTCCTTTAAGTAAATTATAGGAATGTTCTGAGTTCAATACAAGTTAAGCTCAATCAACAGCATTTAAAGCATATTTCTCCGGAAACCAACATTATGCCACAAATGCTGTAAATTAAGCTTAACTTGTATTTAACTAAATTGAACTCAAAAGGGGGTTGCACACCGCACGTGTCTGGCGGATGACATGGCACATTTTAAAATTCAAAACAATTGTTTTCTATGGATGTACACACACCTTCGACTCCGGAGGCTGTTCAAATTTCTGCTGCGCCACAGAGTGCAACTCGCATATTTTCCATTAAATTCTACCTAAATTATTATCAATGGGCAGTTATTGTTTACTCTAGTCTTATTTATTCTTGAAGAAGGGAAAAACCTTGAACTGCATCGACGTGCCCTGTTCCTGAAACCTGTGTAAGGTATAGCCACAAGACGTAAACAATATGTGTGCTAACAGTTTTTTAGTGTGATTAAATCGCTTAGAACATTCCTTTAAATACAAATTACATTACAAATTACATACTTAACAAAGTTACATTACAAATTACAGTACATACTTAAATTACATTTGAAAGGGTCTTTATCCCATTTGAGTATTTTTAGTTTATTTGGAACTTAATAGGGCTGTCAATTAAAATACTTGATCGCAATCTTTTTGTATTTAATTAAACTTAAACGTATTCAGTTTCAAGAAAGAAAAAAAAATAGGACTTTGTGTAATTAAAAGGTTCGGCAATTTGTACAAAATGGACAATGCTAATAACATAGATTTATGTAACAGCGCTGTTTACTCGTCTCACTCGCAAAAAATACATCAGAATCTCTGAACTCAAACCCACAGTAATTCAACAATTAAACAACAGTTTCCACTCTTTATGGATAACTCATGTGCAAAGGGTGTTCCTATCTACCATCAGACTGTATATACCATCATAACTGCCCAATTGAACTGTCACAAAGGAGTAAGGAGAAAGTCTTTTCATCCTCAGTCACAGGCATGCAGGAAAAGATAGAGGCTTTCTAAACCCACAGATGCGAAGTCTGAGGGAAGGCTCTGTGAGTCGCTCTGGACCACTGAGTCAATAGAGATGCTCCGGGCTTTTTGATCTCCTACTTTTGTTGATAGAATGAGTGCAGATTGGTTTGAAAGACATTAACCTTTGCCTCGCGGGTAATTCCCATGTATCTTGCTTCATTGTGCAGCTGATTGGCTGAGCACACAGTTGTAATGGGGGAGCACGAGAGCAGGCAGTGACTCGCGGTCTCTAAGCAAGCTGAGAAAAACTGGCTGATTCCTTCTGTTGTCGAGCCAGTTTAATTTCAGTGCTCTTGGCAGATGTGTTATTCATTAAAATGGGGGCAATTTTGGGAGACAGAGACAGTATTGTGTGGATGGTGATTGTAGATCAGGACAGACATCTGTGAGGATTGTTCTGTAGTGTACTTCTGAAGAAAATGTGGGCGGTTTCCAGGGCGTTTCTGTGTGATTGCAACGTATCCTGAGTGATTTTTACTGCATTGCTATGTGGTTGCTAAGTGGTTGCTAGGGTGTTCTGAGTGGTTGTTAGGTGATTGTATGCTGGCCCAAATCAAAAGATGCCATCATCAAGTTTAGGGTCCCTCCTTAACCATAAGCCTGCTGAATTTTTCCCCCTGTTTTATTGTCCACCAGTTGACAATATTAAGATTGTTGAGGAAAGTAATAGTACATCTCTCCTCAAAAAGCTACAAAATTTGAGACATTATTAATGTTAGCTCAAACGTTTACGTAACTCAAATGGTCATTTTGACCATCCAGAAGTTGCTTGGTCTGGCTGCTCAAGTAAACTGTATAATGTTCTGATTTGCCTTTGATCAGCCATTGAATGGCTTCCTTTTAGTTGTCTATGCTCATTAAACTGGAATAGGAGAAAGTATTTCAACATCGGAAATATATCATACTTCATCTTTAAATGCAAGTTTCTGGATCATTCTTTAATGGTTTTTCGTTTAGTGACAGGTAGTTAAATCCTCTCCCAACACCCCGAGACATTCATTTTGTGTTCTGCAAGGCAGCTTTTCCCTACATCTGCTAGTAATACTGTCAATTAAAAATGATTTTTGATGCACAAGTCGCCATGACAGCACTGTGGATCAACAAATTATTTTCACTTAGACGAGTAATCCTTCGAGTCAATAAGGACGCATTACTGATTTAAGATTCTGGTTTTTGTGTGCAGATCCATGTATTTGTGCACATGTATGCGGGTAAGAGCCTGTCTGTCAAACAACTCCTTTTACTCAGTACTGCAAAATAGTGTTTATTTTCAAATAAATAGACAGAATAAACAGTTTATTATCAAATAAATAAACAGTTTAACTGTTTAAGTAAATTAAAAATAACTATATATATATATATATATATATATATATATATATATATATATATATATATATATATATATAAAAATCCTATTTAGAAATTCATATATATATATATATATATATATATATATATATATATATATATATATATATATATAGTCAGCCTCTTGAAATACACTGTTGCTAATGATGACATTTCCTACTCTGAGGACTTGCTGCTTGGATCTGTCAACACGGAGGCCTCGCCTGACTGAATGACTCAACATTTAGCCCCCTTAACCTTCCCGAGACACCAGATCAGGGTCACTAAGAGGCCATAACCCTTAACCTCTGTCACTTTGTTAGCTCCTGACAGTGTGAAGCTGTACACTCTTTTCTGATTGTGCCCTAATGAGAAACTGCCCTTCTGACAAAACATCTTAAACCAGATTGTGCTGGTTTGCTGGTCTTAGCTGGTCTCCCAGCCTGGTCTGGGGTGCGTTTCCCCTACAACTACGTAACTCACTGCTTAACCACCATAGTATGATTAACTGTTGGAGAAATTAACTAGCTAGTCACGACTGTTTCCCTAAACTGTAGTAACTATGTTTTATATCCATCGTTTAAACCACATTGGTTCAACAATATAGAGCTGTCGTTAATGACATTAGGCAGGGGGTGGAGTAATAACTTTTTGCGGATATCAAATTATAATAGCTCATTTACACATACTCCAGAAAGCTGTCTAATGCGCGGAAGCAGCGTGCACTATGTAAATGCGACATATACATTACTCTGCAAAAGTTGGGTTTCCCTTTACCTCAGACTTCGGGGTTCCCCGACACACTTTAGCACATTCTGTACACATATGCACACTATTCAAAAACCTATAAGAATGGCACTTATGCATTAACATGGACACATAAGCCATGTTCTCCAACAGAAGCTGTGTGTGTTAAAGTGCTTTCTCTTATTCCCTTAAACGGCTGCATTCGTGTTAGGTGACGTTTTAGAATGCCGCTTACTGCAAAACCCTGGAATAAGCCATTTTCTTAAGTGCATTTATACGTGGTCAAAGTCTTGACAGAATGAAAGATATATATATGGAATGAAAGATATAGATGCCTCAGTGAAGTCAAATGATGTCCACATAGCAAACTAACATGGAACTATAGCCTATTTCTAAACACAGGTGGAGAGCTGTAGTTCCAACCACAGAACTTTGCAATGCTGTTTGCGAATGTTTGTTGGAACTGTGGTTTCAGAAAACACCAAATCGTTTGGGGGTGGGGGGGTCCAGCAGGGTATGACCCTGATCTCTCGGATCCATTCATTGGTTCTTTCTTTTTACTGTCTAATGTGCAAGGAACAGGAAGAAAATGTGGAAAAGAAGGTGAAGGGGGTTGGGTAAAGACTCTGATATTCAACAGAGGATTGTGGGAACTCACTGATAAAGGCTGGAGTTAATCCTTCCTAAAGCTTGAGTATGCGAGACTGCAGAATACACTTGGACCTTTTGTGATCATTAGGAACGAGTTTTTTGTAAGTGTGTGTGTGTGTCTGAGAGGAAGACACTATCGTTAAATGCCTATTCCTTTCATTTATGCTGTTTTTCCAAATAGTTCAGCTGTTTATATGAGTGAACTGAGTTTTTTTTTCTTACACTTCTAAATCATTGCCATTTATTCTTATTTAGCATTCGTTTGCGTTTGAACTGTGTGTGGTCTGTGGTGTCCCAAGCGTTGTTGTCACTAAACACAGCCATTGAAGGCCTGTGAATGTGTGTGTGTGAGTGTGTGTGTTTTCTGCCAAGGCTTTACTGGAATTTGGAGCAGAAGCTGATCTTGTTTTGCTGCTTTATGAGTCTGAGTGGATGTCTGTAATTGAGGTTATGGGTGATTAAACTCTGCATGCCCCACACAAACCTCTGGCCAGCCATCACTCAGTGTAAGCCACCATCCTCTACGCTCACCCGCCATCCCCTCCTGCATTTAAGGCCGTGCTGGATGGTCTGCAAAGTCAGATTGGCTTGAAATGGAAACTGTGTTTAATGTAAGTGGATGACCTTATGGTAGGGTTTTCTGGAAAATCAATAAAAATTGGTTTATATATTAAATAACCCTATTGTGTAATGCCTGTTTTTGGAACTCCAGTCAGTGAATTAAATACTTTATAAATTAAAACTACTTCCTCTTTATTTGGAACAAGACAAACCGTGTCAACGTAAGTAAATAAATAAATATCAACTTGTTTTCAAAAATCAACCTTACCAAAATGCTAAGAATGCCACATTTCAGTTTAAAATGTTATTGACCAAAATTATTTTTATTATTATAAACTTTGCTCAAGAAACTTAAGATCATAGAAAATAAAAGTAAAAAAAAATATCCAACAAAACACATCTTGAAGAAAATAAATATCACTTATTGCAAAATAAATAAATAAATGACGAATTAATGCAGAGTTCAGCTTTTGGCTTTCATAATATTCTTTTGCGTGCCTCATTTTGAGGTGTTAAAACAGATTGCTTGTATTACGAGTGATTATCGTCATGCTAAACAGTTTTCAGGTTTAAAGTTTTCCACTCTGTACACCATGTCGCACCTGTTTTAATAACAAGCTCCTCTTCATTTTCTTGACCTGTTTGAGAGTCGTCCTATTCTGTAAAGATTTTGTTCTCCATTTGGGGTTTTCCTGGGTCAAAAATGGTTGAGTAGCACGAGTGATCCCGCTCTGAGCTCTCCTGTCTCTGATGCAAAAATATCGGAAAGCCTGCTGGACTCGCGTGCACTTCGGTGCTCAAGAGACCGCGCGTGCCACAGGAAACATTTGCTTGTCAGAAGAGAAGAATATTTTGTACTTTTAACGTGCCAAACATATGATGAAGGTCATTAAATATAGTTGGGCAACCGCAGAAAAATTTTAAATGCCGGAAAAACCCTATCCATGTTTCTTTAATTCTCCCAGTCTCACGCTGCGCTCATGGATATTTACATATCGTGATAGATACAATATGGCAAAATCTCTATGGGTTGATTTATATCGTTGCCACGATATATATTGTCGTATCGCCCAGCCCTATCTTATGGGTGTGTGTTTGTTAGTGTATATATTTGTCATTTGTGTGTGCTGGGAGGGAATGCTACAATTACCTTCTCTATGCATTTGAATGTAGAGGTTTCTGCATTTTTAAGCATATTATTAGGCCTTTAAGCAATGTGTATATGGAAGTGTTTGTGTACAAGTGTGCATGTTGTATATAGAAAGATTGCATGTGTAAGTGTGTATGCATGTAAAATTGTGCATGTATGGATGATTCTTCAATTTTGGGCACTTTTAGCACTGTGTATTTCTAAAAGGAATGTCTCAAAGTTGCCTAGTCAGTTTGAATGTGGCCTTCATATAACAAAAAGAAGATAAAAATTGAAATCTGTTCATTTTAATAAAAATCAACCCCCCTGGGACATGAAAGTGCCAAATGTTGAAGAAATATATATATATATATATATATATATATATATATATATATATATATATATATATATATATATATATTTTTTATTTTTTATTTATTTTATTTTTTTGTGCATGTGTAAGTGCTTATATACTGTAAGTGTGCCTGTATAAGTGTTTATATAATATATTGCAAGTGTGCATATAATGTGTGCATGGGTATGTGTATGTAAGTGTGCATTTATAAGGAGGCTTTCACACTGGGCACGTTTGCTGGGGTCCGATTCCGAGTGCGATTGTTCCCGGTGCCCCCCGCAGCGTTGGTCTGGTTTCACACTTGCTTGATTCTATCGAACCCTGGTCCATTTGCGTTCATCTTATGTCATCACAAACATGCATGGAGAACACAACGCGACTCATCATACTTTTCGTTTTTTTGTTATTTTGGTGCCATTATGCACAGCAGAGTGAACGACAACTGCGTATATGTGCGCTTCATGGCGTAACTCATCAGATGTCCAGGGGAAGGTGGCTTGCTGCTGCTCGCAAATGGCATTTTTTGAGGAGACATTTGATTGCAAGGAATTCATTTGCATCTTTGTTTACACTGCACGCTTACGCTTGTGTCCAAGATGAAATTATCGCCACTGTCATCTCCTATTATACCCTATATTTATAACCTATAATAGTATTTATAGTATTTATAAGATAGATAGATAGACAGATAGACAGACAGACAGACAGACAGACAGACAGTATTTATAGTGTTGATTGTACTTGTATGTCATTGTGGTGTCAATATTTTTTTGGGACTTTCAGGAATGAAAAACGCATGCGCAGGTTACTTTACTTCCTGAACGAGAGCGCAACCGAGTCCGAGTTGCTTTCACATTCACGCGAATCGTGCTACAGTTCCATTGCAACCGAACTCAGACCACCTCCTACAGGTAGTCTCGGGTTCGGTACAGCGGTGTGCTCCCCGGTCTGCATGACAGCTTTCACATTACCATTTTTTCATGCAAACTGTGCTCTGTTTCGAACTAAACTGCCAGTGTGAAAGCACCCTAACTGTGCATATATGCCAATATTGTGTGTGTATAAGGATACATACTGCAAAATAAGTGTGTATATGAGCATATACAGTATAAGCATGCACAAGTGTGAGTGCACAAAATAGGATCTGTCTTTTTGTGTAAGCTCACTTGTGTGTGAGCGTTTGCATGTGCTTGCATGTGATTGAAAATTTGGTATTCTGATGGCCTGAGGCATGATGATGTTTCTTGGCCTAATTGGCATGTTAATGCCGACGCTGTGGGTGGGAAGGGATACGCTGGAAGCCTGTGTGTCTTATCAGGACAGGCGGTGAGTGACCGCGGGGGGAACCTGTCCTCCTCTCTGTGACCTGTGGGCCCCCACTGATCTCTCTGGACTCCAGAAGCTCAGATGGATCTGCAAGGCCTGGGATTTTTACACACGTGTGTATATGCATGCATGTGTGTGTTGGAGGCAGAGGGGATTCCATGTTTGAAGATAAGGGTTTGTTTATAAAGACTGATGTGTCAGTTAGAGTATAGTTGTCTTTATTAGCAAGTTGTAAGGGGTGAGTTCCTTGAGTGCAGTAATACAGTCATGTCAGGTCAGCTGTGCTATATAATCTGTGTGTATAGAGTTTGTACATTGTGTGTGTGAGCGACTAGAATTCCTTTAAAGAAAACATACAATCCTATATGTCGGTGACAACTAATTGTGCATGATGATTCAAGTAGGAACAGCTACCGTTATAGTCACATATATATATATATATATATATATATATATATATATATATATATATATATATAGTCACTTACTATTGTCTTTTGATATTTTACAATGTCAAGTCGTTCACATGAGCTACAAGAGAAGGCATGTAATGTAGGTTTCATACTTTTATTCTGCGTCATGTGTCGGATTCGTTCCTTTAATCTGCTGTCTTACAGTAAGTCAAAGTGCTATAAAGGTCTCATGACTTGTGGAAAACCCAGGCGAAATCTTCCCTTTAATGTTCTTTTCAGCTTCTTTTTGTATTCATTGGCTTTATGCCAGTGAAAATGGAGGGAAGAGGAACGTTGTCAGCAGCCCTCATGTTTGCCTTGTTCAGCCGACGGCCCTTGGTTTGTTTTGCAGAGACTGAGATGTTTCTGTAGCTTGGTGTTCAGGTGTTCCAGTGTTGGGAGTGTGAAATTGGGGCAGGGGTCTTAATTTGTATTATTATTTTTTTTTCAATAAAAATATCGAAACATCCTTCAAACAAAATAGCTTTGTTTTAGAAGCAGAACTGTGTAATATAAAAGGACTTGTTTTCTGAGAATACAATAAAGAGCATTTCTAAAATTTGTTAGATTATGGTTAGAATAAGGGGGGAAAAACTATTTGTCTGTGTTAAGAAAAATTGCCATAATTCAAGATATTCTCTGAAAACAAGAAAACTGGAAAATAATAATAATTAAAAAAAAATACTAGATTAAGAAATTATTTTTTTTGCCTTGTAGGGTCACCTTTTCGAACCACCCAATGCACACAAAGTCGCCCATCATTGACGTTTTCCGTCCTACTGCGGTTCCAAAGCAGGCCGCAGCCAATCAAGACTTAAAGAAGATTTATGTGCATATTTCTACGAACCAATGAAAAACACCTGCTTTCTCAAACGTCTCACAGGATGCCAATCATAACACCTCATATGTTGGGTTTACACGAGTTAGCCATTTATAACATTGTATGGTTGGGTACAGTGGGCCCCAGGGGACACATGAAATATGAATTCTATCATGAGGACCTGAACGTTTCAGAAAAGCCACCTCGTTTAAGGACAGCGACACATTACATCATGAGACGCTAATGTTCCTGTTTGGAAAACAGCCGTCAATAACACTGAACAGTCATTGTTCTACAGAGAGAAATGAAAATGTGACTCATGGAATTCAAAAACATTTACAGTCGAAAAAATGAAGAAGTGTGGTTTTACAACCCATGTGCACTTGCCTTAGTGGGTTTACTTAAATATACTTCAGGAACAAAATTGTCCCCAGAAGTGAGCTAAATCTGAAAAAAACTCTACAAAAATAATTTTAGTATTTTTGTCTTGTTTTCCAGAAAAAGTATCTAAGCGCCCTTATAACAAGATACATTTCATTAGAAGTAGAACTTCTTTTGAGAGAATATTCTTTAAGTTTATTTTCTTCGGCAAATCATTTTTTTTCTTCCTATAAGCATAAATCTAGTTTTAAAGTTTTACACTTAAAAAAATATATATATTTATAATTTTATTTTGTTATATCTTTTTATTTAAATAAATAAATTATCTTACACAACTGGCAAATATATATTTCTTGTATTAAGTGTAAACCTCCCTACATTTTGTAAGATTTATGCTTAAAAAAACTTAATTGCCAATGAGATAAGAAAAATATCTTATATATAATTATAATATTATATGAATAAAATAAGATTCAACATATATTTTCAGAAAACAATTTATAATATATTTGATTTAGAAAATGATTTATTGCACTGTATATCGCTTTGGGAACATCCTCAAAGGTAAAAATGATTTATAAATAAAGTAAATAATATTTATATTTTATTCTAAAAATGCAACAAACAAAAAAATACATCTTTGAGGGGTAGGTTAAGGGTTTGGGTTAATGTAGTAATCATAATTAGCTTTAAATAAAAACAGTAGAAGTGTATGGTATTTCTTCATATAGATAGAACGGTAACGTGTGTGTGTGCGTGTGTGTGTGCGTGCGTGCGTGCGTGTGCATGCGAGTACGTGAGAGAAAAAAGTGATACAAAAATTCCCAAATAAAAAACTCTCTGTAGCCCAGTCATGGGCCAGTGAGAGAGCCAAGAGTAATCTGAAATGGGCTTCTATATGCAGCTCTTTGTCTCTAATATCGCCTCTCCTTTAGGAATAAGGAGGACATCTTATGTCCCTCTTGGGCAGATGACGAGTCTAATTCACTCAGACAAGTTGAGCTTTTAGGCACATGTAATTCTTTTGCCACGGCGTGGACCAGGCTATCCTCTTTCCAACCTCCACTTGATCAAAAGTGCATTTGCTTTCATGCAGTCTATGCAACAAAAGCCTGCGTTTATGGTCTCACGGCCTCATCTGTGCGCTCAAAGGCTTTTCTGACTTTTACAGAGAAGCTGGCCAATCTGAGAGAGCTCTCTTTTTTAAGTCGCCCTCAGGTTGATTAGGCATAAGAGGGGCGAATCGTTTGAAGTGGTGCTTTTTCGGTCTGCCCGTATGGAGGTGTGATAACTGCTGTTTGTTTGCGTCTGCGGCAGAGCTGTGATAGGTGTCGAGAGACAAAGCTAATTGGACATGAAGCGTTTTACAATGAAAAACGCAAAGGAGCCAGAGTCAGTATTCACCTCACATCACTCGGAATAAAAGACTCTTGCTGAACCCAGTTTATCCCAGGCCCTGGGGGACTCTCTCTGATGAGAACAGGGAAGAGAGAGAAAGAATCTCGGATAGAAAAGTCAAAACACTTCAGTGTTTTCTGATACTTTTTCATTTATTTCAAGGAGAAGGGACTCCAAATAGTGATGTTGGTGCTAATTTTAGTGATGAGTTACTTTGTAAACATGCCGTTCACAGATTTTCTTTTTCTCTATATTTAAAAACAAATTGATTATCAGCATTATTTGGCCATTTGGAGATGATCAGAATTGGTCAATTACCATGTCATCAAATTCTGTCATGATTTACTCCCCCTTGTCGTTCCAATCCTGTATGAGCCTCTTTCTTCTGTGGAACACAAAATGAGAACTTTTGAAAAAATTTGACACTGCTCTTTTTCCCATACATTGAATGTGAGTAGTGACTGAGGCAGTCAGTCCCTAACATTTTACCTAACATCCCCTTTTGTGTTCCATGCAAGACAGAAAGTCTTGTGGGTTTGGAATGACATAGAGGTGAATAAATGATGACAGAATTTTTACATTATGAGTGAACTGTCCCTTTAATTTGTATTATGTATTGGAATTACATCTGCCATCTTTCTAGATATCAGCATCAGGCATTGAAAAACCCATATCAGTCCTCAATTATTGAACTTTCAGAAGGAGCATCTTCTTTACAGTAAGTTTTCTGAAGGAATTGTTTCAGGCATTTTTATGAGGTGTACTGAATGTGTGCATGTGTTTATTTGGCTGAGAGTAGATGTGTTTTTAGGGGGGAATCTCATTATTCATGAAGCGCACACTTCCCTCACTAATGTGGGTCGTTTGTCTTGGAAGTGCAGCCCGCTGGGTTCCATGTTGTTGTTTGTTTGTTTCGAGCAGAAGGGAGGATGGTGGGAGAGGATCACAACCGCGCATTCCCCATGAAACATATAGTGCTGCTTCCATATACACACACAAACACACATGTTGCACCCTCTGGTGTGGAGCACACATTCCCCTTGGCCTGCAAGGCCTCATCCTGCCGCACATAGACACGTAGTTTCCCAGAGCAAGACCCCCCTCCCTGTACTTACCCCAGGGGTTCGCACAACTGTTCTGTACTTTTCCGGGGAGGAGGGGGATTGACTGGTGCAGCCCACCCCAAGGCCTCCACAATTCTTTTAGCAGCTCGCCAAAAACCAGATCACTCCCATTTGTGTTTCATTAGCGGGACCCTGGGCTGAGCAGAACAGAGGACAAAAGAAAAATAATCATAAAATGGAGGGAGAAAAATATTTCAAAGGCTTATGTGGTCAATAAATTCAGGCCTATTTTTTTTTAAAGCTGAAATATGAACCGGCTCCTTTTGTCTTCCTCCGACGCAAAAGCCAAAAAAGGTTTTGGTGTCCTAAATCACATATAAACAAATCTGGCTTTGTGTAAGAAAGAAATTGCACATTTTGTGGTGCATGATATTATCTTAACAAAGCAGCCGTATAAGGGTATATGAGGAAGGACAGAGACACATCTGCTTTGGGACATCGCCAAGGACATGCTTACACAAACACACCACTAACATGCTTTGTTATAAAATTTTGTGAGCTGCATATGTAGGCAGCATTTTATGACAGGAAAGGTGCACCAAAAGATAGCCAAATTAATTAAGCTGCCTCCAAAGACACCTTGTTTTAGCCAGATTCTGAGGCAACACCAAAGTCATCCTTTACGGACAAGACAATCCAAAAATGCATTGCGATACAGTATGTCGATTATTAATAGGCTATACTTTTCATTCAGTAAGTCAAGTAAATTTTATTTGTATAGCACTTTTCACAACACACATCGTTTCAAAGAAGCTTTACAGGAAATCATGTATTAACAAAAAATTAAACTGTAATATCTATAAAGTCTTAGAGTGATCATTGTGTAGTTTGATTAAATATGATTGTAAATTGTGTATTGAAATTAAATAATTAAATAATAATTGTATTTAGAACCCCTGTGAGCAAGCTGAAGGCGACTGTGGCAAGAAACACAAAACTCCATAAGATGTTGGTTAATGGAGAAAAATAACCTTGGGAGAAACCAGGCTCACTGTGGGGGCCAGTTCCCCTCTGGTTAAACAACATGAATATAATGCCAATATTAGCTATTTATGTGCAATGCAAGTCATGGTTTTAAATTTGTGAATTATGTAAGCGTTAAGATCCATTGTTTTTAAAAAGAAAAAAAAGAAAAAGAAAAAAAATATTTAACTTTAAGATTAATGACTAATGTCTTTAAAGTCCATACTGGATTAACTGCAGAAGTTCACATTGATGAATTGTCCTTTGTTAGTTGGCTGATGAAGGCTTTTGTTGGCAATTAAATGATAGTCTATGTATTCCATTTCAAGAGTGTAGTCCATCAATAGTCAAAGTTGATGCAGGCAGAGATTAATGAGGTGCATCGCAGTTCAACCTGCAGGTACTTTTGGTGTGGTTCGGCGGGGTCCATCCTAAATCCAAGGTTCAGGCAGTGGCATATGAAGTATCCCATGTCTTACAGTTGGAGTTGGCATCAGTTCATCCTCTGAAGTCAAAAGACTGAAGTGATGTCTGGCCTGCAACGGCTGTAGTTTGTCATCATCTTTCAGCGACACATTGCAGTGGAGTCCGACACCAAGCAGGAAGGGAGCTGGATCTGGCTGGCTCTGGTAACCTTGGGATATGAATCCCAAGGCTGAGGCAAAAAAATTATATTAGCGTAGATGGGGAGCCTGGGTAGCTCAGCGATAAAGACGCCTTGGTAGCTCAGCGATAAAGTTCAAATCCAGGGCGTGCTGAGTGACTCCAGCAAGGTCTCCTAAGCAACCAAATTGGCCCGGTTGCTAGGGAGGGTAGAGTCAAATAGGGTAACCTCCTCATGGTCACTATAATTTGGTTCTCGCTCCCGGTGGGCCGCATGGTGAGTTGTGCGTGCATGACGCGGAGAGTATAATCTGAAATTAATCCATTCGTTTGTACCACCGCTACCAGGTGTCTATAAAGTAACATAATCCAACCAGTAAAAGTATTCCCGAACCTGTACATTTCCAAGATCTTAAAAAGATAATCCCATTCTACCATATCAAACCTTTTACCTTTTCAGCGTCAAGTGAGATGGCAGCGGCCGGAGTCTGATCATTCGCCACTGACCACATGATATTGATGAAACGCCTAATGTTGTCAGAAGAGCTACGGCTCAGAATAAATCCCACCTGATCTATATGTATAACAGATGTCATAACTTTACTTATTGGTTAGACAATACTTTAACGTCTAGCTGGATCAGGGAAATTGGACGGTAACTCTTACACTCGCTTGGATCTTTGTCCTTTTTAAGAATCAGACTGATCCGGGCTTGCGTCATGGTTGGCGGAAGTTTTCCATTCTTTAATGATTTTGTATAAACTTCTAGCAGAAGTGAAGCCAATTCTGTAGCATAAGATCTAAAAAACTCAGCAGCAAAGCCATCTGCACCAGAGCCTTGCCTGTAGGCAAGGCCTTAAGTACCTCGCCAAGCTCCTCCAAGGTTATCTCAGAATCAAGAGAATTTTTTTGCTTAGCCGTCATTTTAGGAAGTTCTAATGATTCCACAAAGTTTCTAATATCCTCATCAGTAGACTAAGATGTGGAGCTATAGAAATCAAGATAGAATTCTTTAAAAGCATTATTAATATCAATGGCCGAGGTAAATATTTCACCACCAGCAGATTTCACTGAGGGAATGGTAGAAAAAGACTCTCTCTGTTTATATACAGTTGTGCTCAAAAGTTTGCATATCCTTGGAGAATTGGTAAAATATGTACCATTTTTTAAAGAAAACATGAGTGAGCAGGCGAAACACATTTCTTTTATTTCTTATGGGATTCATATTCAACAGTAGGTTATAACAGAATGGCACAATCATAAAACAAAACATGGCAACAAAGAAAAAAATGAAATGACCCCTGTCCAAAAGTCTGTATACCCTTAGTTCTTAATACTGTGTATTGCCCCCTTTAGCATCAATGAAATTGTGGAGTCTTTTGTGTTAGTTGTCTATGAGGCCCCAAATTCTTGCAGGTGGTATAGCTGCCCATTCGTCTTGGCAAAATGCCTCCAGGTCATGCAAAGTCTTTGGTCGTCTTGCATGAACCGCACGTTTGAGATCTCCCCAGAGTGGCTCGATGATATTAAGGTCAGGAGACTGTGATGGCCACTCCAGAACCTTCACCTTTTTCTGCTGTAACCACTGGAGGGTTAACTTGGCCTTGTACTTAGGGTCATTGTCTTGCTGAAAGTCCAAGAGCGTCCCATGCGCAGCTTTCGTGCAGAAGTATGCAAATTGTCTGCCAGTATTTTCTGATAACATGCTGCATTCATCTTGTTATCAATTTTCACAAGATTCCCTGTTCCTTTAGAGCTCACACACCCCCAAAACATCAGTGAGCCACCACCATGCTTCACAGTGGGGATGGTATTCTTTTCACTATAGGCCTTGTTGACCCCTCTCCAAACATAGCGCTTATGGTTGTGACTATAAAACTCTTATGGTCTCGTCACTCCAAATTACAGTGTGCCAGAAGCTGTGAGGCATGTCAAGGTGTTGTTAGGCATATTGTAACCGGGCTTTTTTGTGGCATTGGCACAGTAAAGGCTTCTTTCTGGCAACTCGACCATGCAGCTCATTTTTGTTTAAGTATCGTCGTATTGTGCTCCTTGAAACAACCACACCGTCTTTTTCTAGAGCAGCCTGTATTTCTGAGGTTACCTGTGGGTTTTTCTTTGTGTCCCGAAGAATTTTTCTGGCAGTTGTGGCTGAAATCTTTCTTGGTCTACCTGACCTTGGCTTGGTATCAAGAGATCCCCAAATTTTCCACTTCTTAATAAGTGATTGAACAGTACTGACTGGCATTTTCAAGGCTTTGGATATCTTTTTATATCCTTTTCCATCTTTATAAAGTTCCATTACCTTGTTACGCAGGTCTTTTGACAGTTCTTTTCTGCTCCCCATGGTTTAGTATCTAGCCTGCTCAGTGTATCCACGTGAGAGCTAACAAACTCATTGACTATTTAGACTAATTGCAATTTAAAAAGCCACAAGTGTGGGAAATTAACCTTTAATTACCATTTAAACCTGTGTGTGTCACCTTATGTTTCTGTAACAAGGCCAAACATTCAAGGGTATGTAAACTTTTGATCAGGGCCATTTGGGTGGTTTCTGTTATCATTATGATTTAAAATGGAGCCAAACAACTATGTGATAATAAATGGCTTCATATGATCACTATCCTTAAATAAAAGACAGTTTTTTTGCATGATCAGTAATATTTTCAAAATCAATGCCAAAATTTCACAATTTCTGCCAAGGTTATGCAAACTTTTGAGCACAACTGAATCTAGCCACAAGTTTTCCTGCATTGTCCCCCAAATTAATTATGACTGTCTTGCCCTGAATAGCCAAAACTCCACCTTCCACGACAAAATAGTAATATATCTGTATTTCAATAGTGTCAATTATCTGAGACCATCAGACGACATTCAGCGCTTCAGCTCTGCCTCGGCACTTTTAATATTGCCTTCCAACTCCATGAGTTCTCGTGCTTTGGATTTTTTGGTGAGTGAGGCATACTGTATGATCCGACCCCTAAGAACCGCCTTAAGTGCCTCCCAAGCCACACCCACAGAGGATATTGAGGACCAGTTAGATTCAGATTCAGAGTAGATTCATTTAAACTAATATATTCATCTGGTTTAAGCGAGGTTTCAGTCAAACAGTGCATCCAAACTGTGATCTGTAATAATTTTATTTACAATTAGTGCTTTGTTAGAAAGAGATCTAATGTTTAGTAGCCCTACCTTTATCTTTTGTGTATCTTCAAAAAGA
Source organism: Myxocyprinus asiaticus (assembly GCF_019703515.2). Taxonomy (NCBI): domain Eukaryota; kingdom Metazoa; phylum Chordata; class Actinopteri; order Cypriniformes; family Catostomidae; genus Myxocyprinus; species Myxocyprinus asiaticus. The sequence goes on from NC_059381.1 coordinate 14,045,483, forward strand.
ATTTTCTTTTTCCAAGTTTGACCTTAATCACATTTTTTCTAAATGATTTAGTGAGAGTTTTGTGTTTGGTAGTTTAGGGAACAGACATATCTAGGTGATATAGTCTCTATGTGTTGTAGTTTATGTGACCTGTGTGACGTCTCAAGGCAGCTGGCAGATGTTCGGATGAACCAGTTTGCTCCCTGACCTGGGCCCCAGTTAGTCAGATACTATCATTATTAAGACTATGAGCCAAATTGCTAGAGAGGAAAGTGACACCTTCCCTGGATGGATGGAGTCCATCTCTATTTAGCAGGTCAGGTCTACCCCAAAAACTGTCTATAAATCCTATGCTATTATTCAGACACCACTCAGACATCCAGCCATTCAGTGACACTAATCTACTATAAACCTTGTCACCATGACAAGCAGGGAAGGGGAGTATATTATAGTGTCTGACATTGTTATTGCAAGTTCACACACCTCTTTAACATTATCTCTTGTGATCAATTACTGGTGAAGCCGGATACGTTTAGCATTAGCCAACACTTGTAAATTTGATCTGATGTCAGATGCTCTGAGCCCGAAATGCATTTAACAGTGTTGGCTGGAGTCTCTATTTCCACATTCCTTACAGTAGAATCACCAATTATTAGGGCTCTTTCAACATGATTCTCAGTGGGTGCATCACTGAGTGGGGAGAATCGATTGGAAACCCTAACAGGAATGGGAGAGTGGTGTCGCTTTGCTGAGCGAGTATGCTGCCGAGACGTCTCCCAAATGCGCTGCTGCGGGGCTCTTCAGCCATAACCAAATTGTGTATGTTTCTCGCTGTACTACCTGCATCCGAAACAGTATCTACTGGTTTCTCTTTCTCACTGACCTCCACTAGCGTTCGGATGCATTTCTCTAACTCATTAATATTCTCCGTCAGCTTGACTAATTCCTTACATTTATCACAGGTAAACCCCTAACTGCTGATGGAAGAAGCTATAGTAAATATGTGGCATGTAATGCAGGAAGCAATAACATGAGCAGATGCCATGACTTACCGCAATTGTTTGTTGTTGTTGTTGTTGTTGTTGTTGTGGTTGTTCTTGAGTGGTAAGGGTTTGAGATCGATGTGATTTGATGTGGTTCCTAATCAGCAGATGTTTGAGATTGATGCAATAATCCATGTAAAACACAGTGGAGAAAACGATTAAATGCTGTCGAGATTCGAGATGTAGACCAGCGGAAAAAAGAAAGAAAAAAGACTAGAGAAACGGTGCACGCAGTATAATACACACAAATGAAACAGTAGAAAAGCGGAAAAACCTGCAGCACGTGCTAAAATGGCAAGGGATAAAACAATGAATGTATAAGAATAAGCAAAGCTAAGCAGGCTAGCAAACTACAAACTCTTGTGCAGCGTACCAACAGGAACAGGAACAGGAAGTTCCCCCCTGGAAAATACTGATAAAAAAAAACTGATTAAAAAAAGTTCATTTTAATAAATAAATATATACCTTTACCCAATATTTGAGTGTACTGTGAAATTCTGTTATGCTTTTTAGTTTGTCATGCCCATTCCAGGAAGGTGCCTTGCTTTTTGCCTCCCAGGCTGTTAGTTAGCTTAGCAACATGCTAACTTCAAACTCTTCAACTCACAATTAATTGGAATTAATTGTGAGTTGAGTCTTACATGTGGAGTGTTATTTGAGTGCCGCATTGAGTTGCTGCCTATGTAGAGCATTTCAAATCACGCATGCATAAAAATGCAAAGAATGCATTATTTCCTGTATGTCTACACCTCTCATTCACACTACAATGCCATTTTCCTCCACCAAAAATGGAGCGTTTTGAAAACACTCTCCATACCTCATACTTTAGAAAACAATGTCTTTAGGAAACTGAAAACAAATTTTTCAAACAAAAACATATTTACTAAGCAAAACAGCGTTCTAGTGAGTATGAGAGATGTAAACGTAGCGGGAAAACTTTCGAATTCATTAGGTTACAGCGTTTTCAAACGAAGACATATTAGTGTGGACGTGGCCTCTGTCACTTAAGATGTTTCATATCTGTTACGATGCTGCCTAAGGCTACGTCCACACTAATAGACCAGTCCTTTGGCAATGTCACCGCTTACGTCACACACGGAAGTGGTGGCAGAAACCGTGCGCAAACAGTAAAATTTTATTAAATTCCATTTTTTTTAAAATTATTTTGAGGGTTCTTGTAGACGGCTGTGGCTTCAAGCCATCAACAGAGCTGACTGGACTGAAGAGATCATTTCAACTCACAGCTTTGCAATGAACATTTATAGCGACATTATTACAGGTATGTTATTAACTCATATTATTATAATAACTGTATTGCTAAGAATATTTCTGTATCAGTGATTGTTTTGTGACAAGAGACTTTCTCTTGTACTGCTTGGCTTGGAAATCAATGATGTTATGAAACAGAATTTTCAACCGAAAACTTATTAGTGTGGACATGGCCTTAGAAGGTAGCTGCCTATGTAGGGAGTAGACACAGAGGCAGCTAATTTGGTTTTAGAATAAACCCAAATTCTAACCAAAATGTTTTTGCTCACACATTCCTGCCACTCTGCCACTCGTTGCCAAGTGTAACACTCTTGCACCTCACTCCCACTGCGGGTGGTACTCTGGAAGATTTATATGAATTAGCAAGACATGTTCTCTCGATATACAGCAGAACATAGAGTGAATACTATGTCTGTGTCTAGAAATAGCCTCTCGCCCACAGCCGTACACACGTACACGCACTAGAGCACAGAGGAAGTGACAAATTCCACAGTGCATTGCCATCAGCACACTGGCCTCATGCATGTAATAGCCATCAGATTTAATCAAGGCAATCTGATTGGCCAAGACCCCCTCAAACCCAGACAGACTTTAGAACCACTAAGCTGCATATTACACTTTATTGTTCCTTCCCCCGTATTCTGTTTTTTTTTCCTCCCCTTTTTAATTGCCATGAGGATGTATGTGCGCGTGCACTGAAAGGAACTGATGTTGTTGTAGCAAGGGCTTCTTGGATGTGTAAAATCTAAGCACCAGACCACCATACAACCTTTAAATCCCATAAACTCAAACTCAATGCTCCCAGCTAAGGAAACGATGGAACTCGTAACCAACCCTCTCAGTCCTGGTCACAGGCCATCCCAGTTAGTTTTTATGAAGTTCTCATACTGTTAGTACGGTTGTATAGTACTTTTGAAGACATTAAATGTCAGTGATTTCATCTACAGAAGGCCAAAGAGAAGTGTGTGATATAGGTGTTTATTGTGTTTAGAGTAGGGCTTGATTGACTACTCATTTTTATGAATCGACTAGTCGTCCAGTAAAGTAGTTGGCGTGCCAATGTGTACCTTGGGTAAATGGCTCACTGTGCAGCATCACCAGTCTGACAGACAGCAAAAGAGAATGTCTAGGCCTGTCATGATTATTAAATAATTGTCTGAACTCAATTATTTGATCTAACGGTTATTTGAATTCCCTTATTTGGACAGTAAAATGTGATTGGAATTTGAAGTGCACAATAATCATGGTTATTTGATCTAACCGCAGTTATTTGAGATAACCGCAGTTTTTTTGCAGTTCAAATTCCAATCGCATTTTACTGACCAAATAATGGATTTTTAAGGGAATACCTGTATATAAATACCATGAACAGCATGATCGTTTGTGTGTCGTATTCAATTTAACTCTGACAGTCTCATTGAGCCGCACTGCGGACCTCACCACACTTAGAGCAACTTACTGTATGTGTAGGTTTGCGCCAAACTCCAGTGAAAATATGGAGGATTTTGATAGTGAACTCAAAGTGCTACGGTTTCACTTTCATTTACAATTCGTGTAATGTCAAATGTTCTTGGTCAATGGGGTTCATACACACAGAGGAGGAGATGCTCGCTTACTATATTTCTTACAGTTTTTCTGTGGGGATGATAGCATGAAGAAACACAGAATCTTAAAGGTCTTCCTTCATGCGAAATAAGGACTTATGGGTTTAATCAGAGAACCTTAAAATAATGCGTGAAAGTGAAGAATATATTTTACTATAATATACTGAAAATAGATTTTATTATTATTGTATAAGACAACACAACACACAAAAACACAACACTCTATTCAGGTCGTCTGGGTTCCAAAAACGGTGTAAATGTAAAATGGACCAAGACTAAAGATAACCAAAAGAGAGACATATATTTTAAGTATTTGGAAATATTTGGATATTAAAAAAATATATTATTAAAGGTTTATATTGTATTATTATAGGTTTTTAAAGCCTTAAAGGAAATCATATATGCCTATTTTATTATATGATTCCCAGTTGAACACGAATAAATTACATAAAGTGTATAAAGCACACATACACAGAAGTATGACATTTTGTATGAAAATTAATCGTAAAAGCCCTAAAACCAATTAATCATCATAATCGTGATTATTTCTTTGACAATTAATCATCAGCCAAATTTCATAATCGTGACAGCCTCAAGTATGTCTAACACAGATAATGCTGATGAGAAAAGAAAACTTGCATTTATGACTGCATCGTCATAAAAATCAACAACACACAAAACTTCCCTCTTCCTTATTGTTTCTGTCAACCGCTCGGCGACATTTGACCTGCTTCAGGAGTTAGCAAGAATTTTTAGCTTTCATATAAACGTGAAGATCACTTTTTACTAGTGCCGTCAGTTGATTAATCTTTTTAATCGTGATTAATCGCATAATTTTTTGTAGTTCATAGATTTTGAAAATGCTGAAATTTGACACTATATATACTTCTTTTCTTGTCAAAATTTATTTATTTCCATCTTAGGAAGAAAAGAAAACAATATGTAGCAATATAATGCTTTATTAACATTTTCCAAACAAAGCCTTCCACAATATAAACTTAGAAATGCACTAAAATAGCACCAATTCAAGTCACATCAAACATTTCCTGAAGTCTAAGTGGGAGTTCTGGCACTCCAGTTTTTACCCTTCTCCATTGCCAGATTCATGCCTTTGGGTTGTCATGAAAGGTGCAAGAAAAACCTCAGAATGTCCCACTCACTTATTGTTTTTTCCAACCTCTGGGTGACACTTAGCTTGTTTCAGGAGTTAGCAAGAGTTTTATCTTTTATATAAACATCTGGATCACAAATCACTTATATGTTACCATGACAAAACACATGACATGCAAATACACTAGTACACAGTTTGTATCAAATAGTTGTAGAACCCATTGACAAGTCGGTGTTGAGTTTGCAAGCATGTGTACAGTTTGAGTCTGTCTGTGTGGTTTTGCCAGATATAATCGTCCTCTGCACACCCACTTTGATTCAATCTCCTCAATTTGCACAATCCAGTGACAGACAAGAGCAAGCTGAAGCATTGCGTTAAACCTACACTTCCTGTTTGTCTGTGGAGAACAGACTTATCTAACGAAGCCAAAGCATCATGGAAATCTCTTATGCCTTCCTTTTTAATAAAATCTTTTTTTCCATGCAATGAAAGTAAATGGTGATTTAGGCTGTCATTCTGCTTAACATATTCTTTTATGTTACAAAAAAGCAAAAAAGTTAGGTTTAGAACAACATAAGGGTGAGTAAATGATGAGTAAATATTTTTGAGTGAAGCAATTCCTTTGCGGCCATCACAATGGGACTCGTTCTCGTTTTGCTGTTATTTCTTATTCATTCGTGGATTTCAATTGAATCAAAGAAAAGTACTTTTCCCTACAGTTTTCTACTTTCTCGATTGGTCTGTACTGCCATTCCATGCTGGGACTTGCGTTGCCTGTCTTTTTGTGCCACACAATTACTTGCAGTATATTTCGCCTCACCCGCTGCTGTCAGAGAAGAGAGGGATCGGGGAGACTCGCTCCAGCTCTTCAGGGAGGGATGCCATGGGCAGTAGCGTGTAATTACCCTCCCTGTTATGTCCCACTCCCCCTCTAATCATGTCCTCGACTGTCAGAGAGCTCTCAGGAGGAGATTCCATTCTCGTTGCGCCGGCCACTGCCACCACCTCATCCGATGTTAAATAAGCCTGCGCCCTCCTGCCAGACTCATTTCATTACTTTCCGCATTATGCAAAGATTTGAAATGTGTCATAGCTGAGGCACAAAGGGACAAAGGGAAGCAGATCTGTGGGGGACGGCTGGAGTTTTAATGGAGCTTTTCTGAGAAAGACATAGTCAGTTGTTGAGAGAGATCGGGGTTCTGTATAATGGACAGGCCCTTCTTGCCTAGCTTTACGGAGTAAGATGTTATCTGTAACTTTTCAAGATTACATAAACCGTAACAAGCCATCCGGCGCTACACAGTGTCCTTGGGTACATATTTTTCAAACAACGTGGCCACATTGATTTGCAAATGAGTAATTCTCTCGTTCCCCACTCTCCCAAAATTATTAATTCTAAACAAAGAAGCAACTGAGCTACATCAAAGTTTTGGGATGTTTTGTTTTCAAACTCCCCTTTGCACAGTTGGCTTCCGCCCAAAATAGCCCATTAAATCAAACAAGATATACCGAAATGTAAAAATAACATTGTTGAGAATTTGATATGTGTTCGTAAAGGCGAGGCCGTAAGCGGCATGTTCAGTTGTTTAGACAAAGTGTGTGCGCAAGAGTTGCGCATTCGTGTGTGTGTGTATGTTGGCTCAGAGGGAGGCTCATATCACCTCGGAGCTAAAGAGAACAATTAGGCCATATCAGAGCAGCGTGATGTTTGCATCGGGGCAAGAGGAACGATAGCAACTGTAATCTCCGCTTATCTGCCCTCATATTCAGCCAACTGTGTCTCCTCCACTTTCCCTCCTCTCCTCTAGGTAAACAACATCTCTGGCTTTTACAGTACAGAGCAATTTGGCTGAAAAATTATCATGATTTTGTACAGAGACAGCCTGACAGCAGAGTTGAGCTCTTAATGATGGCAGTTATGGAAGCGGATTTGCGAAAATAAGACGTTAGATCCACAAACTTCCCCCGTCAAACAATGAGCGGCAATTTACCACCTATGTGGAGTTCCTGGGTGGCCAATCTAGGGTTTTTCTCCCTTTTTCACACAGTACTTATCCAACAACCATTTTCTTTTCTTTTTTCGCTGTTGTTGTGTTTATCCTAGTTGATTTAGAGGCCCGATCAGGGCCCAGTTAGACTCGCCTTTCAGGCTGGAAACAAGAGGTATTTTTATTCAAACTGCACATGGGTCCATTTACGCTTGCGGTTCCGCTGCGACTTGACATAATCTTGCACCTCTCGTTACGTGATGGTGCTTAATGATAAAACTTAAAGGCCCCATTGCCTCTTTCTCATCGCATCTATACATTGTTTATTTCTCCATATCCTGTAAAATCTTTACATCATGCTCTTTGGGGGGACTTTGCAATGTAAAAATGAAGCAACAATGTCAATATTGCTTTTACTTTAATGCACTTTTTATTTGGTCAGTCATTAGACTAATGTCACCACTTTCAAGAATAAGTAAGTAAAGGCAAATGTTTTGATAGCATATCTGATTTTAACTTACATTTTCAATTGCAAAAATGGCATTAAAGCTAGTAAAGGAAATGTAGTAAGTTTGATTAATTTCAATGAATCAGTTCACACTTTTTAAATGAATCGATTCATGACTCTGATTCAACAATTTGTCTCATCACTCAAAAATGTTCACGGAAGTGTCCGCGTATCATTTTACATTATTTCTAAAGGTTTTTATTAAAAATTATTATAATTGTATTAAAATTGTATAATTATATAATAAAGAGATCTCTTGTTTGAGGTTGTCTCCTCTTGGGTGGGCAAAATTTTTTAAAAGGTTTAATAATTTAGCATCCTCACTGCCCACCGTGCCCGACCCAGCATGCCTTTCTGTGGAGGCAGGGCCACAGGCAGTCCTGCAGTGGTTTCATGCTGGTACACACCCTGCCTTTAGTCACAGCATGCTGACAGGTGAGTGTTTCTCCAAGTTGGGGTGCAAAAGAGCTGCGGGCCCCATGCTGGAACAGGGACCTCCTTCACCAGGGCCACTTTGTGTTCTTCTTGGCTCAGCTCTATGCCCTGGCTGCCAGCACTACCAGAGACAGAGTAAACACATCAGCCAGCTCTATTTAATTCCATTGCTTACACTGCGTGCAGAAGATTAGCCTGTTTATACAAACATACTCACACACACAAAAAAATGGCTGATTAATTCCTACGCCAGGCCTTGTCTCTATGCGTTCACACACACACACAGAAAATTTCCACACACCAAACATTGTCTTTTCTGTAACCACAACAATAAACAAAAGCTTCAGTTAAAGCACAAATGAAACAAGTAACACTAATGGTGACTGTCAAAGAGGCGTAGCATACAGTAAATATGCTGCTTGTAAGCTCATGAATCCAGTGGAGAGGCCAGGCCGACTGTTTGCTTGTCACTCCTGTGCTGTTTTTCACCAACAAAGTCAAACTCTCCAGTAGAGTGTCTCCATTGTCTCAGGTTGCCCACTCTTATTTTTAGTCGCCACATTAATTCAAGCATTGGCTTGAAAGTTCCTCAGGAAGTTGATGTGTTCCCCCCTCCTGCATCCTTACCTACGAATAGACCTGAGCAGTTTCTGAGAGATGCAAATTATTTGCGTTTCATCCTCCCGTCAGAGCACCCACAATCTGTGGGCTTAAAAAAAAAAGAAAACAGCACAGCCACTGCTAAACATCTTTATGAATAATGGATTGTTTGTCTCTCTTCCAAAAACAAAACAAAACATAAAAACAGCTTTTATTCAAAGCCACTAAAACTTATTCAGTGTAAAGTCTCTGTTCAGCAGTTGGCTTGTGAGGGTTTTATTTGGTCTTTTGTAGTTGTTGTCAGGGGAGATGTGAAGTGACCAAGATTTTCCTGGAAAAGTGGTGAAGACTGGCTGCAGAACTTGCGTGGTGAGATCCCTAAAGTACAGTATGGAAAAGTTGATGTATAAGTGGCAAGATCAATGCCGGGCCTTTTCTCGGTTCTGTGTCCAAAACTCAGGTGCCAGCTCAGGTTTTGTGAATCTATGGTGCATTGTTTTACCATCAGGCAGGGTTTAAAAACTGTATGTTTGTCAAAGATAATGTATGGGTATGAAAAGATGTGATGTGGCCTGAGCTAGTTACTGAAAGGTTGCAGGTTTGAGCGTCACAAGGGATGATACCCTTGGATGGATAGACGGATGGATGGATGGATAGATGGATGGATGGTTGAATGGATGCACCCGACGAGGATTTTCATAGCTAAAGTTTCTTTCTCCTCATACTTGTCCTTCTCACTAGCGTCAGAGGATGAATTATACAGTTCAACAGCTGCTGTATGGCTCTTTGAAGCTCGGCTCCTGATTTCCATTCATAATGCAGATGCTTCTGTTGTGGATGCAGGACCAGTTTAGTCCAGGGAATGAAGAGAGGAGGATCATCTGTACCTGTCGACCTATAGACACCATTTTAATTTCATGTGATCAAACCTGAGGCTGTAAGAGACAGCAGTACAAGAGTTCAACAAATTTCCAGTGAACAAAAAACTCTGGGTTGTTTAAATAATACTTGACCTAAGACTTTAGAGGACAGTACGACACATTGAACAAGCTAAACTTCTATCCGTCGCAACCTTGATTTCACTCACGTCAAATTAATGACCTCATGAAATCGCTTGACAAGAGTAGTTTTCTTTCCTGTGTTGACGTATTTCCCATTAAAACAGATTGGGGATAGACAAATGACTCATACAATTTATTTTTTTAAATAGCCAATTGGATTTTGGACAACCATGAACTTGCTATTGCTAGTCAAAAGTAGGTGGTATTAAGGGAGTTCTCATTCTAGATAAAGCATTTCATTGGACTGATATCTTTGTTGTGCAAGATGAGTCATCAATATTTTCCCTGAAGTACATCATATAGATGACATCAAACATAAAAGCTACGAAACTAAAATTGTGATTTAATGGGGTCTATAAATATGGTTCTACTCAGTGAGGTTTTCAATGTACAACAAGATCTTCTATATTCTATTTTCAAGACTAAGTGAACACAGAAAGCACATGGTCTGGGTATTTCCAACCTGTACTGACTTTTCCCACCTGAATGTTTTCCAGACAGATTACCATTAGCAGTAGAAATCATTAATTGACTCCGTTTATCTTGCTCGCTGGCTCACAGGAATGCTTGCTGGCTTTGTTTTTCGGCAGTGATGTAACCAGCCCAGAGCAATAAGTGGAATGAATACGCAACTGTGGTTAAAGCGCCTGTCACAGCAAACCTGTGAAGTGGAGATCACAAGAAGAGAGGAGAGGCTCTCCCAGCCAATCACACCCATTCAACTCCTTTGAAGTGCTCAAATTAGTCATGCAGTCATCACACCAGCAGGCCCAACATGATAGCGTGCGTGCGTGCGTGTGTATGTGTACATTTGTGCATGTGTGTGGTCCTTCAGTATCATGTGGTAGAGCGAGAGAACAGGAGATCTCTTTCTTTCCCCTCATTTTGACCCTCTCCCTTCATCCCAAAGGACGTGTAGAGCCCCATCATTGACCAGTTTCAGGACGCTAACGTTCTTTACGATCCCTACTTGGATGCCAGAGCTCATTGGAGAAAGGAGGTGAGAGAGAGAGAGAGAGAGAATTATCTTGATTCATCCTGATTTATTTGCTGGTTTGTAGTTGTCAGATGCTTTTAAAGTGATCAGCAGCAGACGACAGGTGTGTTTTGGCTCAATTGAAGGTTGGAGGCCTGCCACTTGTATTTGGACATTGCCAGAGATGTATTGTTTTTCTTACCTGCTCTTATCTAATCTAAAGAGCAGATTTATCTGGGGTGTGTTTCAGGTAGCAGAACACCCTCATGATTTTACAGGTGTTTTCTCAAACAGTTTGTAAAACATGTGTCTGTTCTCCGACAAACAGGTTAACACAAGGAAAAATACAATTCAAGAGGAAAAGAGTGAAAAAAAGTGAGAGAGAAAAGAAAGAGAGGTATGGACAGATTCATGGCAGAAGTCCTAGTGATGGGTTACGGAAGTCCAGAACATACAGTACGCTACACTACAAGTCAAACGTTTGGAAGCTCCTAGTTTTTCTTTATCATTAATATTGTCCAATTGTAAGCATAAGCCTCTAGATCAAAAGGTTTTTAAAATCAAGAGAAACATAATTTCTGTCAAGTGTGTCTTGCCTAATATTTAAAATCTAGAAGACTAGATAACAATCTTGATGTTTAAGTTTTTGTCTGAGGTATGTCTCATAGCAACATAAGCATGAAAGTATCCTCTCCTCTCCTCTCCTCTCCTCTCCTTAGCTTACCTTACTTTCCCCTCCTCTTCCAACTATCTTTCTCTCTCTCTCTGTCCTGTTTTCTACCAGCTGTGCCCCTCTCTGGGGCGGATTAAATAAGAGCCCCTTTTATCCTTCTGTAATCCTTATCTGGCAACTCTAGCCTTGAGAGAGGAGAACACAACACACCACCAACTGGCAGCACAGTATATCTAAAACACACTCAGACACACAAAGCTAAGCAGTGTTCAAAAATAATACTGTATATTAAATATAAAATATGTTCTGATCGCTTTACATAGCATTTCACTTTTTTAGAGGGGGAACAATTTTTTTTGACTTAAAAGCAGTTTTCCCATGGTCATAGAAAAAACTATTTCAAAAATTTTAATTTGTAATTTCCAGGCCTGGGAAAGTCATGGACATTTCTTTAGTGATTATATTTTTTCTAGTTTTTATCAACTAGCTTGCTATTTATGAGTGGAATCTCTGTAAAAAGACATATCCAGTAGTCATGAGCAACAGGAAAAGTCACCAGTCACTAGGCTTGGGATGGATTCCTTTTTGACGCATCAATAATCAGGATATGTTCCCAATGATTATTGATAAATATTGTGATATTTTCAGATATAAATAGGGCTACGCATTGCACAATAGTCTTTGTGTTTTCAAACATATTTCTCAACACAACTTTGGTTAACTTTTGGTGAGCAGCAGGGTAAATTAAAGGGGGTCGCACACCAGACGTGGCAGGACAACGTGGCACATTCTTAATAATAATTTTTTCTATGAAAGTATATATAGCGCATGCTGCCGTCTCTGGAGGCTGCTCAAAAATCTGCAGCGCCACAGAGCTTAACTCGCATAGTGTCCATTAAATTCGACCCAAATCATTATCAAAGGACATAGATAATTTACTCTATTCATTACTTGATGAAATATTGTGTATGTGTATCTTTCATTTAGCCTACACAGTGTATTTTCAGTTACAAGTATGTCTTTTTGTGGTTTAACAGCTTGAATGAAACCTCTTCAAAGATACATACATAGAAATTGCATAATAATTTCTAATCATTTAGTTTGCGCAGTTAAACCAGTATCATACACTAACCTGCAAACTCATCAACGTCACTTTCCTTCTTGAAGAAGTAGAAAAAAACCTTTGTAACTTTTGTGTGTATGCTTCCTGTGCAAAGAGCTCTAAAATACCCATCTATGTTGTGATACCTGTGCCTTGCCACCTGCTTCAGTAAATGTTACCCCTTGTGGTAAGAAGGCTATTGTGCCAGACATTCAACAGAAGTGAGTGAATTGGAAAGCACGCAAATTAGGCTTTTAATTTAAATGTCAGCTAATGTTAATATATTGATTCCTCAAAAATATATCTATAAAATAGCATGCCGATTAATAATCGATATATCCATTTTTTTATGGCATGCCTATCATTTATGGAAAATTCATTGATCAAAATCATTTTTAGAAATAAAATTTTCATTAAGGGGAAATTTATGCCCCCAGGATTTGATTTTCAGGGGCCTTTTTTGCATGCAAAAGGGCGTATTTTTTTTCTACCCATTTAAAACATAAACTGTCTCATCAGTTTATTCCAAATACTTCAATTTCATTGATTAATTAATACAAATTCTTAATTTTTATTTCTTACCATAAGAATGAAATCAAAATCAATTCATATTTTATTCCATATGTATAACTAGGATTATGATAGAATATTGAGAACTATATCATATTTTACAAATAAGAATTCATTATGAAGGCACTTTTAGCCCTCACATTTTTAATTTGGGGTGCATCTTTATCATTTTAGGTGGAATTTTTGCTTCGAGTCCGCTTAATTTCTGAACCTGGTCAAAATGTGTGGGAACCCTGTGAAATTTGTTGCATCACCCCTGATTAGGACACAGTGTCACAGCCCTCAACTGACCCTGGATCAGCTGTAGGTCTAGTGTGTGGCATCCGTCCACTGACAGATTGACATCAAAGTGTTCTAGTCTGAAAGAGAAAACCATCTCTGGGGGATATTTTACCCCGAGATAAAGCCCTCATTAGACTGAATAATTATTGTTACAGTTCCATGTGGTGGGAAATTGTCTGTTCCTGTTTACTTGACATTGTGACATTAATGAATGAATTAATCAGCACTGTTTTTGGCAGTCAGCGGGTGTGAATGTGTATATGTATGCGCAGACAGAAGCAGCCCTCCTCGCTGTGGCTGATTTGAGGGTGTTTGCAGGAAGTGCTCCGGAGGAGGGCAGGATGTTGGGGAAGTGTTTGGCATGGCAGATCTGGCAGGCATGCAGCCGCTAGCATACCCCGCTGACAAGCACACCCTCAACTCCCCCATTTTTTATACAGTTCATCCCTTCTCTAGTGCCTTTTGGCCTGGAATCCATCACAAGACACTGTGAAGTGACATCAGGCAAGTGGAGACAGAAAGCTCCTGGAAAACACAGACTGGACATGCTGTTTTTTCTCAGCTGTCATCTAACTAAGTAATACATCATCCATATTCAGTGCAGTCCTCTTGAAACAACTGTTGTGAATTTCGGAGACTTGGCGGTTGTGTAACAATATTAGACCATGAAATACATTAAACATTTGTGTGTGTGTTTTTTTTTGTTTTGTTTTGTTTTTTCAATAAGTATTTATTTATTTGTTCTGTGATTAGTTTTGCCAAAATTTGTGGATAATGAGCCGGCCCAAATTGAATCTGCACCTGCTAAACTCTGTAAATTTCTGCAGAATTGGAACGTGTCATTCACAAAGTTCTACACATTCCTTGCCTCTTGCATGTTCATTTATTTAATATTTTGGCTAATTTTTTAATACTCCTGGTAGGGATTGACTGATATATTATCCAGGCAAATAAATCTCACAATATTTAGCCATTTTGTTATTAGCATTGATAAGTGTGCACAGTTGGGTGATTAAAGGAATATTCTGTGTTCAATACAAGTTAAGCTCAATCGACAGCATTTGTGGCATAATGTTGATTACCACAAAAAAAGATTTGACTCGTATAAATATATATATAATTTTTTATAAAAAGCAAAAATTGAGGTTACAGTGAGGCACCTACAATGGATGTGAATGGGGCCAATTTTTGGAGTGTTTAAAGGCAGAAATGTGAAGCTTATAATTTTATAAAAGCAATAACATTATTTCTTCTGTTAAAACTTGTGTATTATTTGAGCTGTAAAGTTGTTTAAATCATTGTTTTTCAGTCGTTTTAGGGTTTGTTGACATTATATCATCATAGAAACGAAGTTGTAAAATTGACTATAACTTTACACAAAAAGGTTAGTAAGCGATTTTATCACACTTCAATCATGTTAACATGCATATTGTTTATGTTTTGTGGCTATACCTTTGAAACGGTGAGGATTTTAACATTTCCAACTTGGCCCCATTCACTTCCATTGTAAGTACCTCACTGGAACCAGGATTTTTCCTTTGTTTTTAAAGAAAATGAGGGACAAGTCAAAATGTATTTTTGTGGTAATAAATATTATGCCAAAAATGCTATCGATTGACCTTAACTTGTATTGAACCCGGAATATTCCTTTAACAGAAGTGGTCATTCTGCCCTGTGTCAGTTCCAAAATCTACAAACGGCCTTGTCAATTACTAATAAACAATTTTTAAGTATACTGTATATTGTGTAAAATAATTGTTTAATTAGCACTTTTATGAACATCTCATTTCCAAACATTTAATTGTATTGTGTATATTAAAATCAGCCATCTGCTTT
Source organism: Myxocyprinus asiaticus (assembly GCF_019703515.2). Classification (NCBI taxonomy): domain Eukaryota; kingdom Metazoa; phylum Chordata; class Actinopteri; order Cypriniformes; family Catostomidae; genus Myxocyprinus; species Myxocyprinus asiaticus. Next base: position 14,060,520 of record NC_059381.1, read on the forward strand.
CTAAATATCAATGTTTACCTTTAAAAAAGCATTGAAAATCAATCAACTGCTACTTTCAGGAACCACTAAGAGTGTAGAACTACAATGGCAGAATTTCCCCCAATTTTTTTGTGCAGAAAATACGAAAAAGTCAGCAGATTTCAGAATAGAACAAGGGATATGCAAACTATCTGTCCACATGGAGAAAGTGGCTGCAGGACATTTGGGATGCATGTTTCATATGCCGTCCTAGTCTCAGTGAGGAATAAAATTTACCGGATCAAAATACAGGACGAATCACAAATAGAAAGCCTGAGGCTGAAGGGAGAGAGAGAGAGAGAGAGAGAGAGTGAGAGAGTGATGGGGGATTAATTGAAAAGGAGGTATATAAAGGAAGTGTGAGCTAGATGATAGTGAGCCAAGTACAAGGAGAGAGAGGCAAGGTTAGAGAGAGTGAAAGTAAGCAGTCATGGACACTGGAATTATGGCCTTGTCACCCAGGCAAGACTGACAGATGTACTACCATCGTCTCCTGATGACAGCTTGCAGCGTGACGGACAGGTTCAAGGCGAATGAGAACGGAGAATGGTGCGAGGAAGGAGGATGGAATGAACGAGAGTGGAAGCGGAAAATGAGTCTGCTACCTAATCATAGGGCCATTGACCTTGTATCTCTCTCAAATTCTCTCTCTCTCTCTCCTTCTCAGAGACAGCAAGGCTTTACTGGCATGATTGTAACAGTTTACAATATTGACAAAATGTATTCAATAAATATACTACAGAAATAGATGTTATGGAAAATAAATAAGATATATGTATTTTTATAAATATGATATACAGTATATTTTTTATTAAGCCTTATATTGTGTTCCGGTCAAAACTGACCGATTAACTTTTTTTTTTTTTTTAAATAAACAAGTTTATTTCATCCAGTTGGAATAAAATTCCATGACTTTGTTCACAGAGGGCATCAGAACACACATTTTTTTTTTAGATCATTTTCATACAATTTTATTGGTTTTATTTCACTTTGTTACACCTTTGGTGTTCCCGGTATAAAGTGAACGGCAATTGGACATTAATGGATTAGACTATAAAATACAGAAATATTAAGTGTTCAGGAGCATCCCAATCCTTTTGATGAGCACATGTGGATGTGTGTTTGCAAACACAAAGTCCTCGGACATGTGCGCACAAACAAACACACACACATACACAACATGTGTTGAGTGCTTTTTTGTGCATCATCTTTCCATGTTCACTCTTTGTGGAATATTTCAAGATCTACTTATCTAGTCTGCCGTAAGTTACAATATGTCATTGTCTATGTTATATGTATGTTTCAGGAAGTAATAAGGAAAAACATGACAAAAAGACACTCCTGTTTATAATATTTATGTTTTTCAGTGGGAATTTCACACACTAATACTCACTGCAGTTTGGCCTCTGAGTGAAACAAATTTGATCTTTGCATTTTACTAATTGAGACCTTTCCAACGATATCTAATGCATGGCTACCTCATCTTTTTTATGTTTTGACCAACTCTGAATATAATTGTTGTGATAACAAATTTGCACATTATGAAAACAAACCAGTTCTAATTTGTCAGCAATATAAAAAATATTATTTAAGAATTGGTAGGATCAGCTATATGCATTGTAAAGTCCAGATACATAATTATCATTATTTTAATTGTTTTCTGCAGAGAGTGCCCCCCCCATTAGCCCAGTATAAGCTTAGTTCAATAAATCCTCCTATCAATATATATTTTTTAAATATGTAAAAAAAATAAAAATAAAATAAATTACTACAAGATTACTAAAACATAATTACTAAAAAAGAAATTGACAAAAAGATCTAATGCAATATGTGCAATACTAGAGATTTATTAACAATCTTAGTGGGCCGGTCATTTTTGACCGTGAACACAAAAGGTGTAAGGACAACCTAACATAATACAAGGGTTATAAAAATAAAAAAAAGATGAAATGAAGGGGAAAATTACAAGGTAAAATAAATAATAAAATGCATTAAAAAAAATAAAAAATAATAATAATAAAATAAAAATGGTATTGAGCGACCCACATAAGGTGAAATAATTAAAGAAATATAGAAAATGAAGGGGTTAGTTAAAGAAAGGTTCAAGGCAAACAATAAAATAAAATAATACAATAAATAAAAAAATACAATTAAAATAATTACAAAATAAAATGATGCGCTACCCACTATACCTACTATATGGAAAACAAATAATTTGAAGTAAATAAAGAAATATAGGAAATGAAGGGGGAAGTTAAAGAAGGGTACATGGTAAAAATAAATAAAGTATAAAATAAAATAGATGTTTCCCTGTCCCAGAATTATTTTGATTTTTTTCTTCACCTGTCATTGTGTAGAAGTCTGGAAATGTTGGAATTGTTTCTTGTATTTGTCTCTGATGCTTTTATATTTTTTGCATTTTAGGATAAATGTAATCTTTTTGTGTGTGTGTGTGTCTTTCCTTTTCCACGGCTAGGTCACCCTTTGCCTTTCTCTTTTTCTAATACATTCCCAAAGTCCATAAACATGCAATAGATAATAAAGAAGTGCAACATACTCATTTGACTGTCTGTCTGTCTTTTCTTTCTCAGAATAATGTTTAGGCAAGGTTCAACTAGTGGGTGAAAAGTTCCCAACAAGGCTCTCTCAAACTCTCCACAGTATAGGCTTGTAGCCGCCTGTCTCATATCATGGGTGTAATACTTGGAAAAAGGAAATAATATCTACTCTGACATTTGTTATCTCAAAATGTGTAAAATCTCACTGCTCTGCATTTCAGTGGTTGCTGTGAGACGCACACTTTTACTGTGTAGACTAATGCTCTGTTCCAAAACCAATTGAGCTGCTCAAAAAGAAAAAACAAAACAATAAAAGCTCAAAATTCAAAAAAGCACAACTTATATGAAGCACATGAGAGATGTGACTCAGGTGATTCCACAGTTTTACGTTAGCATATTGCTTAGCTAACGATGCAGTGCTCTAATAAGCGTAAAAATACACAGCAAACACAAATACGGTATTTGTGTAATATAGAACTTTTTAAAATAGATAAATTTTTAAGCATTACTTTTCAATATTTAATGAAATATAAGTATATTTAATGATATGTCTCTCATACATCTTGATGTCCATCTAACAGCCTTTGTGCCTTTTAAAAGCTATGTAGGCAGCTCACTAGGTTTTGAAACAGATCAATTATCTTACTCTCTCATTACTGTTCCATGTAAATTCTTACTAGTATGCACTTCTGCAACAACATTCTTCCTCTCTGTCCCACAGATTCCTGTGGACAGGTGACGTCCTCTCCTCTCAGCTCACCTACATCCCATCGGGGGATGCATCCGTCTCTTCTGAGCCCAACTTCTTTAGGCCCATCGGGGTCCCTGCACTCCCCCATCAGCACTCTGAGCTCGCCCATGAATGGCCTGGGCTCTCCCTTCTCTGTCATCAGCTCGCCCATGGGGCCACATTCCATGGCATCACCGGGGATGGGCTACGGCCCCAGCATTAGCCCACAGGTAGAGCCACACTCTGACACGCTCATTTACAGGACAGCGTTGTTTAAAGATGTGCTTGCATTTCATTGGTTCAGAAATCAGCTCACCATATTTGCTTTTCATTGTTAGTCATAGTTACTCCTTTCTTCTGATCTGTTACAACTCGATCTATTTAACTCATCTTTTTTTCAATACTCCCATTCACTTCTTATCTTTTGTTCCAAAAATAGCCTTGCACATTACTTTGTAATTAAAAAAAAAAATCAAACTCCCAATTAAAACTACAAAGCTGGCCGTGTCCTAGTTTTCTCTGAAAGCAAGATCCAAAAGAGTAAATCGGTGGCCAAAATTCACAAATGTGCTAGTTTGAAAGAAAATATATGTATGAAAAATTGAAGTGCTGTCCCTTTTGCTTATTGATCACTGTACTGCGGCATTACGCCAGGCTTTTTTGCTCATTTTAAACGACTTTGTCCTTTCTTTGGATTTTGAGCATTTTTTCAAAAGAACAGGATTGGTCCAATTGTGTTCAAATAGAACTATTGAAAAATCAGCACAAAACACTTATTCTTATTTTTAGTCTATTTTCTGATTTTCTAAGGGATAGTTCACCCCAAAATAAAAATTCTGTCATCATTTACTCACCCTCATGCTGTTCCAAACCTGTACAACTTTCACAAGTCACAAAAGGAAGAATTTGTGAGAATGCCAAAGCTGCTCTTTTGTGTTCTGTAACAATTTTGTTTAGGTGAACTATCTTTTTAATGAAGTTGGTCTTATTTAAAGGAATATTCCGGGTTCAATACAAGTTAAGCTCAATCAACATTAATTTTAAAATTAAAATTAATTTTGTCTTGCCCCTCCTTTTCTTTAAAAAAAGCAAAAAACTGGGCTACAGTGTGGCACTTTCAATGAAAGTGAATGGGGCCAATCCGTAAATGTTCAAATGCTCACGGTTTCAAAAGTATAGTCACAAGACATAACCTGTTAACGTTTTCCAGGGCGCCCACGTTCTGAAGCGTTCTTTGTTTACAATTGTTCAATGTTACTCTATAGTTTTAATGTAAAGAACGTAATTAATCTTGACAAACTATATATAATTAAAAAGTTCTAAGCCTCAGGTATCAATGTTTTTTACAGTAGAAATGTTACTGCCGGAGTAATTTCTTAATTTATGTCAGTATGTCAAAATATCAAAGCGAGAGTTATGAAAATGAAACCGCTGTTATGAAACACGTACCTTTTCAATTATGTAAAATCCCACTGTTTTGTCCCAAGCAGGCTTCAGTGAACAACATCCAATTGAAAATTTAGTCCAGAAGTGTGCACATTTACAGAAATATTGATGGATTCTCATATTTACTTCATGAAGAATTATTATTTATGTCCATTTTCCACTAAATTATGAGGTGTGATGTGCTGACACGCTGTAATACTCTCATTTGATGATTTACAATCCTCCAGGAAGCTAAAGGCTCTCATGTTCATTTCTCATTCCAAATATCTTCAAGCAAAAAAGACTTGCTATGACATCATGCCTACCTTAGGGTCGTGTCAAGAAGGGGGATCCCTCTATGGTCAATCTCGTGAGATTCTTACACTGCATTAATTTGAAGTCACATATCAGTGAGGAGCACTCGTAAAAGATTATTTCGATGAACAGTCAGTTTTGATGATCAATTCAAGCTATAAATATTTCACATAATAAATTTGATAACTTTAGCTCTATGTCTGCTACTTTCGGTCATGAGATATTGTTCATTGGAGAAGTACATCCATCAGCTCAGTTGTTGAAAATCTGACTGGGTGGTCAAGTGGTAATATATTCACCTCTTGTATAAGAAGCCCTGGGATCTAATCCACTCAGATGCAACTTTATATTTTAATAAACAAAGATTGCATCCGCACTTCAGTGGATGTATATCTTGATTGGGGACACATTTGTTCACATTATTCTTTGCAGTTCGACTGGAAAGGAGCGCAAGCTGCGGAACACAAAACACAGAAGCTAGTTTTTTTCAACACAACCACTTTTTAATTCATGAATTACTATTAATGTCAATTAAGTCACAATAACAGAATCTAAGATTTTAAGTAATATGTGCCTTAACATGAACTTATGTCAAAATATTACTGTATCCAAGAAACATGGGATGTTATATGAGATTTCAAGAAGACAACAGGATTTCCCGATAATAATAATAATAACAAGGCAGAGGCTATTTGCACTTAGTGTAAATAGCAACATCTTTTCACCAAGTGCAAATAGTGTAAGACAGATACTATTTGCACCACTTATTAAATACTAACAGGGCATCAGTGCTGTGTGTTTATTTAGAGTGCCACAGACACCCTACACCAACCTATCACTGCAAGACTATCAACCTTTATATTACATTTTAAGAGTGGAGACAGGAAACAAGATGGGGAAAACTGGGTCAAAAGGAAGATTAGAACCCAGGTCATCCGCATAGAAAAAGCACATTTACACCGTCTTATTACACTAAGCCACTGCATAGACACTCAAGGAGCATAGACACTCAAGGAGAACTATTCAATGCAAATAAAATGTGGCAGGTATTTACACCTTGTGCAAATAGTCACTCTATGATAATGATAATGAAAATAATAATAATAATGTTATATTATTGATATTATTGACCTTTCTAATGCTTTCCATCATTAATATGCTGAGATGCGAGCAAAAAAGCACAGGTGAATGCAACAGAATACGCATGCGCGAGAAGTTGACGAGAGAGGGTCCCTTCTAGACACGACCCTACCTCAGTGCCCACATGATAAGGAACTTCCCCATACCATGCCATAGTAGGATAAATTACGTATAAATCATGAAACTAATGGATTAACTGTTGAGACTTGTAAATAAAAAGACACATAAAAAAATGATTTATCTTTTATTTCCATGCAGTCTCTGATATATTGTATATGTTTATTGACAGTTCTGTAACTATCAGTGCGATGCCGCGGTGTGAGTTTTTGATGGTTAGATTACCGTCTGAGAAAAAATTGATTATGCAACAGCACTGATGCAAAAAATGCAACAATTGAACGTCTAAGTGGATGTATTTCTGGGGGATATATATGTCGCTAAGGGCAGCCCTACAATAAGAAAACTGATAAATACACCAAAAAAATAAATAGGAGGTGGGGGCATGGTAGCTCAGTGGTAAAAGACACTGGCTACCACCCCTGGAGCTCGCTAGCTCGAATCCCAGGGCATGCTGAGTGACTCCAGCCAGGTCTCCTAAGCAACCAAATTGGCCCGGTTGCTAGGGAGGGTAGAGTCACATGGGGTAACCTCCTCGTGGTCTCCATAATGTGGTTCGTTCTCAGTGGGGCGCATGGTGAGTTGAGCACGGATGCTGCGGTGGATGGCATGAAGCCTCCACACGCGCTATGTCTCCGTGGCAACGCACTCAACAAGCCACATGATAAGATGCACGGGTTGATGGTCTCAGACGCAGAGGCAACTGGGACCGTATGCACATCCCGAGCTCAGTGATGTGCTTCAGTGTAACCAGAGTGCTTCAAAAGTGCATAACTGTAAGATTGTGTGTGCGCAACATGTTGCCTAGCTCATGGCATCCATCAGTTTTTTCTTCAGCATCAATTTATTAAAGCAATCAGTTGTCTGTCAGACACCCCAACATAAAGAATCGGCAACAGACTCGATAAAAATACTCTCCACAACATTACAAATAAACTTTTGGTCTATGCAAAATAACAGGAACATTGCTTCTAGCAGGCGATTTAAAGTCCGATCATGACTAAAATTGGCATTTATTGTTGAATGCGGTGAATTTGAACAGAAGCAATTCTTTAAATAATGAGGACGATTTAAGATGCAACTTTTCAAAGTTTACTTGCTGATAGTAACTACATGCAATGCACCGCACGCTGTTAGCACGCTTAAACATTACAAAAAGTGGCATCTTTAATTCATCACTTTAAAATCACCACAGCTAAAATTATTAAACTTACTAGTTTGTTGTTGGACAACTAGTGGAGCATTCTCAACCAGTTTGTAGAATGTGTATCTTTCTAGGACATCTGTCTCCATGTTTTACATCCATCGTCTTCAGTCTGTCATTTAAATGCTCCCAAACAGCCGCTTTTTTTGGTGGATATGAGATCAAATTCCTTTTATATTTTGGAATTCGTGTGTTTAAGCTTCAGTTTCACATGAACTGAAAGTTCAGTTCAGTCTGCAACACCTAGCCATTAAAGCATCATGCGGCCACCATCCGTAACTATAGCAACAGCTCTAGTACCCACACAGGCGCAAGAGTTTTCACATGTAAGCATACAAAATCTTATGAAAAACTTTTATATTATTTATTTATTCATTATATATATATATATATATATATATATATATATATATATATATATATATATATGTGTTATCTTTTTTTTTTTTTTTTTTTTTGCCACGTGTAAATAAAGCATTTCACAGTTTTTAACCGTGGATTCTAAATTCTAACGGTTAAATTAACTGTGACATTTTTAATTGCAGTTAATAGTAAAACCGAATAATTGCGGCATCCCTGCTATCAACTGTAGGCTGGATATTCTATAAATAATCTGCTTTCTGCCTCATTATATGAATGGAATCCAGATGACATCAGTAAAATACACTGCTATACCAACTCAATTATGATTGGAAGTAAGAAATATGCACTAGATGATGTGTATTTTGTCCTGTTTACCATTCTGCATTTAGGCCCTAATGCTATCGGCTAATGCTACATGCGGTCATATTTATAAGACATGGTCTTGGAAAATGTTTCATATAACATATAACAACAAGTTTTAAAGTTATCATCCTCAAATTTTAAATAGAACATTATCAGACTTTTGGCTTTAGCTCCATTGTGTTTCGATGCCCAAAGAAGGTCAGTTTCATATATTATTTTATATAAATATACTATGGAAATAACTTGTCAATAACTTTACAATAAATTTGAGCTATTCTAACTATTTTTCTGTTGGACAACAAACTTTCATGTGTCTTCTTTCAAAATAGATCACAATTATGTTTGTAATACAAATGAGTGATGAACTACAGCCCTTGTTTTGGCTTGTGGTCAAAACAAGGGTGCACAGATTAACAGGTATAAACAATATGCATGTTAACATGAATGAGAAATCACTTATTAACCTTTTCTGTGTAAAGTTATATCCAATTTTAGAACTTTGTTGCAATGACAATATTATGTCAACAAACCCTAAAATTACTTAATATTACGATTTAAACAACTTTACAGCTCAAATAATATATGCGTTTTAACAGAAAAATTAATGCAAATGCTTTTTTTAAATTATAAGCTTCACATTTCTGCCTTTTAAACCCTCCAAAAATGTTCCCCATTCACTTCCGTTGTAAGTGCCTTACTGTAACATTGATTTTTGCTTTCTTTAAGGAGGGACGAGTCAAAATACGTTTTTGTGGAAATCAACATTATCCCACAAATGCTGTCGATTATGCTTAACTTGTATTGAACCCTGAATATTCCTTTAAGCATCAGATTGTTGTCTCGCATGGTTACCTTAAACCTGCTTTTGTTTGGTAGTAACTGTTGCTGTTTTCTAGATTCATCCCTTTAATAGTTTCTTACTGTACATTGTTTCAGTTAGACGCCCAATCTTGAATATTTGGATACATCTTTCTTTATAAATGCTGAAAATTTGTTGTGCAGATCTGGTTGATGTATTGACTACATGCCTAGAGAAACCAATTTTTTTTTCAACCCCACAACAGTGATCAGACATATGTCGATGACACTATTGGATCAATGTGGGTCCTGGCAGTTTTCGTCTCTGCCTCTGCCTCTCCACTTGTCTCTTTCTCTCTCTGGGTGGTTGACATCAGCAGTCATGAGGTTGGAGGCCGGTCTGATGGAAGGTGATTTGAGTCAGACGGCATTTGTCACTTACGTTTAGCACTTGGCTGACTTGTTGTTTTCAAGCCTAGCCGGGCAGAACAGGGTTGTGATACAGCCCCTCTGTATTTAACCTCTGAGGATCTGGAACAGGCACCCCACCAGCACCGACCTCCTAGCTTCATACTTGCCCAACATACACACTTGGTATGTGTCATACAGTATGTGTCCAAAGTAGCAACCCACATCAACCAGCATGGATAGAGCACTTTCATTCACTTACTCGTAAACAGCGCCTTAAATGATCTTTTTGCAACACTTATCAATAGCGAGTGAATTTAACCTACAAAAATCAACAATACAAACTAATAAATAAATATTTGACCAAAAGTATGAGTATCTGTAATAAAATATAATTATTTGTTTTTATATTTTTGTATTATTATATTATATCAATAACATTAATAAAAATAGATTTAATAAAGTCAATAATCAATAATAGTTATACAATAATATATACAATAATTTATTACAACATTATTGTATAATACAATAATTATATAAATCATATTTTATATATATACACTACCGGTCAAAAGTTTTGAAACAATTACTCATTCTTTATTAGAATTGTTTTTCACATTTTAGAATAATAGTAAAGTCATCAAAACTATGGAATAACATAAATGGAACTATGGGAATTATGTTGTGACTAAACTAAATCCAAAATAAATCAAAACTGTGTTATATTTTAGCATCTTCAAAGTAGTCGCCCTTTGCCTAGAATTTGCAGACATGTACTCTTGGCATTTTCTCAACCAACTTCTTGAGGTATCGCCCTGGGATGCTTTTTAAACAGTATTGAAGGAGTTCCCATCTATGTTGGGCACTTATTGGCTGCTTTTCTTTATTATTTGGTCCAAGTCATCAATTTCAAAAACTTTTTTTTTTTAATTACATTTTAGTTTTATAATGAAATAAATTAATTAATATGTATATTTATGATATTATACTTTTTATTTTATTACATTTATAATTTATTTATTTAGATATTAATTATTTTTAATTTCATTTCATTCATAATAATTCATAAATTTTTATATTAAAACATTTATTTATTCATTTATGTAGTTATTTATTGCATTTATTCTTACATTTATTTATTTATAAAATGCTCTCTTTAGTCACATATATTTTTATTTATATGTATATAATGTATATTAATATGTAGTCTCTTCAAGGATTCAAGTACGAGCTCTGTGCTGTTGGTATCATGGCGGCTATTCAGTGTAAAACAATAGGTGACTGTTTTGTCTGGCTTAGTGTGTCTATGTTTAGTCTGGCTGCTTTTGTTGTGTGCAGTTTCACATAACAGCATGCACCTCTTTAAAAGGCCACACATGGAGTTTTGTTTTGAATTGTAGCTTTGGTGGATTTGTCCATTGATTTTGTTTTATTATTTATTTTATTTTTTAAGTGTCTTCAGAAATTCTCTGATTGTCTTCACTTGGGGAAGTTTATTCCAGAGAGTATGTCTGATAATGTCCTACAGTGATGACTTCAGTAACTCAGTGCAGCCACACACACACACACACACACACACACTGTACAGTTGAAGTTTACATACACTTAGGTTGAAGTCATTAACTCATTTTTTTTTAACCACTCCACAGATTTCAAATGAGCAAACTATAGTTTTGGCAAGTTGTTTAGGACATCTACTTTGTGAATTACACAAGTAATTTTTCCAACAATTGTTTACAGACAGACTGTTTCACTTTTAATTGACTATATCACAATTCCAGGAGGTCAGAAGTTTACATACACTAAGTTAACTGTGCCTTTAAGCTGCTTGGAAAATTCCAGAAAATGATGTCAAGCCTTTAGGGAATTAGCCAGTTAGGCTAATTGGCTAATTGGAGTCAACTGGAGGTGTACCTGTGGATGTATTTTAAGGCCTACCTTCAAACTCAGTGCCTCTTTGCTTGACATCATGGGAAAATCAAAAGAAATCAGCCAAGACCTCAGAAAAACAAATTGTGGACCTCCACTAGTTTGGTTCATCCTTGGGAGCAATTTCCAAAAGCCTGAAGGTACCACGTTCATCTGTACAAACAATAGTACGCAAGTATAAACACCATTGGACCACGCAGCTATCACACCACTCAGGAAGGAGAAGCATTCTGTCTCCTAGAGATTAACGTAGTTTGGTGCAAAAAGTGCAAATGAAACCCAGAACAACAGCAAAGAACCTTGTGAAGATGCTGGAGGAAACAGGTAGACAAGTATCTATATCCACAGTAAAATAAGTCCTATATCAACATAACCTGAAAGACTGCTCAGCAAGGAAGAAGCCACTGCTCCAAAACTGCCATAAAAAAGCCAGACAACAATTTGCAAGTGCACATGGGTACAAAGATCTTTTTTGAGAAATGTCCTCTGGTCTGATGAAACAAAAATGTAACTGTTTGGCCATAATGACCATCGTTATTTTTGAAGGAAAAAGGGTGAGGTTTGCAAGCCGAAGAGCACCATCCCAACTGTGAAGCATGGGGGTGGCAACATCATGTTGTGGGGGTGCTTTGCTGCATGAGGGACTGGTGCAATTCACAAAATAGATGGCATCATGAGGAAGGAAAATTATGTGGATATATTGAAGCAACATCTCAAGACATCAGCCGGGAAGTTAATGCTTGGTCGCAAATGGGTCTTCCAAATGGACAATGGCCCCAAGCATACCTCCAAAGTTGTGACAAAATGGCTTAAGGACAACAAAGTCAAGTTATTGGAGTGGCCAACACAAAGCCCTGACCTCAGTCCGATAGCAAATGTGTGGGCAGAACTGAAAAAGCGTGTGCGAGTAAGGAGGCCTACAAACCTGACTGACCTAAGACAGGGAATGTTTTCTACAATTAAATGTCAGGAATTGTGAAAACTGAGTTTAAATGTATTTGGCTAAGGTGTATGTAAACTTCTGACTTTAACTATATATACACTACCATTCAAATGTTTGGGGTCACTTGCCTGAAATGTTTCTCATGATCTTAAAAACCTTTTGATCTGAAGGCTTATGCATAAATGTTTGAAATTAGTTTTGTAGACAAAAATATAATTGTGCCAAAATATTAATTTATTTAATTACAAAACTAAAATTTTATTAAAAAAAAAAAACATTTTGAAATGGATGACTTGGACCGAATAATTAAGAAAAGCAGCCACTAAGTGCCCATCATATAGATGGGAACTCCTTCAATACTGTTTAAAAAGTGTGATACCTCAATAAGTTGGTTGAGAGAGTACATTTCTGCTAAATCTTGGTAATGTGTGGACACTTTGAAGATGCTAAAATATAACATAGTTTTGATTTATTTTGGATTTTGTTTTGTCACAACATAATTCCCATATTTCCATTTCTATTATTCCATAGTTGTGATGACTTTACTATTATTCTAAAATGTGAAAAAATAAAATAAAATAAAGAATGAGTAAGTGACCCTAAACTTTTGAAAGGTAGTGTACATACACACACAGAGGCACAGCTGCTGTCACCCCCCTGTAGACTTCGTTCCCACCAGCCCCAGCATAGCACAGACCATGCCGTCTTCCAGCAGCTGGGACACATTAGGCAGAATGCGGTTCAGTTTACACTTCCAGCGACAATCACAGAGAAAATGTCGCTCTGTCTGCTGAGAAGAATCCCGGAACATTTGCTAGCTCTTGATCCAGTTTAAATGGCATATAATGGTTCCAACTGTACAGCATTGGAGATTATAGCTGTTGGAAGGTGCGGACGGGCAAAAATGTTGTTTTCTCCAGTGTCCAAAATTAACACTCACCAAGTGCTAAATGCAAGACAAAACTGGCTCTTGCGATTCAAATAAATGTTCAACACAACTCATGGTTTAAATGTATTGTTCACCCAAAAAAATAATATTTATGGCTGGTAACTTTTCTCCATTCTCTTTTAAGCTCTGTTTTTCTCTCTTTTGAAGAAAAGGCTGTGATTTGGCTGCAATTAACTGCCAAGCTTGCATGTTTCCCTTGGAGGGCATGAGGAAATGGTGCATACATGCAATTTAAACATAAGTGATTTCCAAACCTATTCAGTTTCACACCAGGGACTGGGTCTTAGTTAGAGTCCATTGTGTGGCTCTTAACAGTTGATATGTGTGCCTTCATTCCCAAATGACAGAAGAATGATTCAAGTCAACTCAAGGGTTTAATCAGCTGCCTCCACACATTCTGCCACTAATGTTTAAATACAAGCCACAGCTTGATTTGTGGCGGCAACAGACACTCAACTATGAAATACAGTACAGCCACTCTATGAAGGAAGTGTGCTATGCATTGTGGTACTTAGGTTGCTCTTTGTGCACTGCTCATATTGCATGAGTTGAAGACTAGAATGAGGTTGCAGTATAAACAGTCTTAAGGTGATATATTGAAACTGTAATGGTGTAATTCCTGCAGCGAAGAGAAGGATAGCAAGTTTGTCTGTATTACCAACAAGAGAATTATTATGGCTCTCTAACAGCCTATTCATACCAAATTTTTGGCACAAAAACATACACGCCAGGAACTTCAAATCATTGTACTTTAATGATCCATAATTAATATTATTTTATTTTTTTATTATTATTATTATTATTATTATCTTTTTTTTTTTTCTTTTTTTTTTAAAGATAACTCACGGACCATTCAGAGAATGGGGAAAAAATTGTTCAGGATTCGGTTTAAAAAGTTCTAGTGCAAAAAAAAAAAGATTTTTTTTTTTATATATATACACTATATTGCCAAAAGTATTCACTCATCTGCCTTTAGACGCATATGAACTTAAGTGACATCCCATTCTTAATTCATAGGGTTTAATATGACGTCGGCCCACCCTTTGCAGCTATAACAGCTTCAACTCTTCTGGGAAGGCTTTCCACAAGGTTTAGGAGTGTGTTTATGGGAATTTTTGACCATTCTTCCAGAAGCGCATTTGTGAGGTTAGACACTGATGTTGGACGAGAAGGCCTGGCTCGCAGTCTTCGCTCTAATTCATCCCAAAGGTGCTCTATCGGGTTGAGGTCAGGACTCTGTGCAGGCCAGTCAAGTTCTTCCACACCAAACTCGCTCATCCATGTCTTTATGGACCTTGCTTTGTGCACTGGTGCGCAGTCATGTTGGAACAGGAAGGGGCCATCCCCAAACTGTTCCCACAAAGTTGGGAGCATGGAATTGTCCAAAATCTCTTGGTATGCTGAAGCATTCAGAGTTCCTTTCACTGGAACTAAGGGGCCAAGCCCAGCTCCTGAAAAACAACCCCACACCATAATCCCCCCTCCACCAAACTTCACAGTTGGCACAGTGCAGTCAGACAAGTACCGTTCTCCTGGCAACCGCCAAACCCAGACTCGTCCATCAGATTGCCAGATGGAGAAGCGTGATTCGTCACTCCAGAGAATGCGTCTCCACTGCTCTAGAGTCCAGTGGCAGCGTGCTTTACACCACTGCATCCGACGCTTTGCATTGTACTTGGTGATGTATGGCTTGGATGCAGCTGCTCGGCCATGGAAACCCATTCCATGAAGCTCCCTACGCATTGTTCTTGAGCTAATCTGAAGGCCACATGAACTTTGGAGGTCTGTAGTGATTGACTCTGCAGAAAGTTGGCACTATGCGCCTCAGCATCCGCTGACCCCGCTCTGTCATTTTACGTGGCCTACCACTTCGTGGCTGAGTTGCTGTCACTCCCAATCGCTTCCACTTTGTTATAATACCACTGACAGTTGACTGTGGAATATTTAGTAGCAAGGAAATTTCAAGACTGGACTTGTTGCACAGGTGGAATCCTATCACAGTACCACGCTGGAATTCACTGAGCTCCTGAGAGCAGCCCATTCTTTCACAAATGTTTGTAGAAGCAGTCTGCATGCCAAGGTGCTTCATTTTATACACCTGTGGCCATGGAAGTGATTGGAACACCTGAATTCAATTATTTGGATGGGTGAGCGAATACTTTTGGCAATATAGTGTATATGTGTGTGTGTGTGTGTGTGTGTATATATATATATATATATATATATATATATATATATATATATATATATAATTGTAAATATTTTATACTTTAATGTTTAATTACATCTGGTTTGCAAACAGATTTCAAAGAAATTGTTCACACAAGAATAAAAATTCTGCCATCGTTCACTAACGTTTTTGTTTTTCCAAACCTGTTTTGGAACACAAAAGGAAATGTTAGGGACTGACAGTCTTAGTCACTATTCACTTTCGTTGCACCTTTTTTCTATGAAAGAAAGAAAGTCATACAGCTTTGGAACAACATGCGAGTAAGTATATGATGACAGAATTTTCATTTTCTTTTTGGCTCCTGCCGTCCAGTCTGTTAAGGTAGATGTGTTTTTGGTGTGTAGATGCAGCCCTTGGTTTTGATTGTCATCTAATGAGGCAGACCTGTCACTCCACCTTCACTGTCTTCCTGTGATTCATTAAATTGCAGTGAATACTTGATCCTGTGACCCCTGTGGTGTCTCCAGTGAATCTGTGCTGGGGGTTGTGACCCTGTGCTCTGTCACTCAAAGTGAGCTGGACAGACATCTACTGATTTATTAAACCACTTTTGCCAGAATATGTATCATCTTTGCAAATTATAAATTGTAAGTAAATAATACATTTTTGATAATTATTATTTTTGATATTCCAACCCCTACACTCCATATGCCTAATGGCCTAATAAAAGGAACATTCTTAAAGCCTGATATGGGGGGATTGTCTTTTTGCACATACTGTATGTATATAATATTGCAAATAACTAATTTGCAAAGTCTGAAAACCATGTGCATGTTTGAGGAAAAAGTCTGTGTTGAGGTTTAATTATTTATCTCCATGCTGATAAAACAGCTTGCCAGTTTAAGGTGAACTAGCTAGTCTCACCAGCCTGGTTAAGGTGGTCTTTTGCTGGTCTCTCAGCTTCACCATCTGAAAAGTGCCCCAAACCTCTCTAAAAACCAAAAAGAAAAAAGACCAGTCTGAGCCAGGCTGGGAGACCAGCTGAGACTTAGGCTTAGGCTGGTTTAAGCATTTTGTTGTTGTTGTTGTTGTTGTTGTTGTTGTTGTTTTTTCCCAACACTAAGCCAAGCACTTCAGGCAAGTATTTTGTGGGGGGATAGAATACAAACTCTGGCCTTGACTGAGATGCTTTCAGTGGGCCTCTAATGAGGAAAATATGTCTCTTTTGTTATTTCACATTCAGATGTGATCCCAACGTTTGTAGGAAGAAGCTGAAGAGGAAATAATAGTCAAAAGTGACTGATCACATTTCAAGAAAAACAAATTTCACCAGCACTTGCATACTTTGTCTGTTAACTGCCAGTGAGAATATCTCAAAGTTTTTCCTCTCTGGTCAAGTAGAAAGACAACAGATTTTTTACTTTCTCTAAAGAAAATGTGTGGTGCTTTTCCCTGCAAAAGTTGCAGCCACGATGCTAGGGTTTTGTGGGTGGTTACCAGGGGCGGACTGGGACTAAAAAGTGGCCCTGGACTTTCTAGCCCAGAGCGGCCCACCAAACCCGGCCCGCAACACACCACACCAAACCATAACACACCAGCTCATTGATTTCATTGTCTGGATCAATTTCAAATTTTTGAGGTGAAAAAAGACATTTTTATTGACTGCTTGTCATGACAACGGCCCAACCAGTTGAAAAATTGTCATAACTTTAAAACATATAAAGCCACTGTAAATGTGATGAGTGGGTTGTTTAGAGAAAGCACTAAAAATAAGCAATTTATAACTCAGACAAATACCATGTCAGAAAACTTTTTTCCCAAAATACAGATGTTAGGTAAAAATGTATATGTAAGTACAAGGGGAAGCGTGTATTTTACGTGCTGTGACAAGTCAGCATTTCTTCAACTTTTTTCTAGAAGTGCAAATAAACTATTATATATATATATAGCTATACTATATATATATATAGCTATACTATATATATATATAGCTATACAAGATCATAAAATGTTTAAAATAGTTAGATGAAGAAAGTGTCACACAGCAGGACACTGATAGCTTACAATTTCATGTCAATTACTCACATAACTATGTGTAAATGTTTATTTAGAAAAAAAAAAATCTATGAAAACAAATTTGGCCAGAATATATACGTATATAAATATAAACTAGTATAAATATATGTAATAAACATACCTCTTAAAGTGTAGATCTTTGCAGATATTTTTACTCTATGTGAGTTTGTTGCATCTTTATATCTGCAGTGTTTTAGTTCCTTCCCCAGATTATTCTTGAGAAAAAGTGAAAAGACCTATGCTTTGACAAGTGCTTTTTCTGTTATCCTTTAAACAAAGTAATCCTCAAATACTCAAATAGCCACAAAGTAATATTATCCATGACTTATTTTCTGCATTTTTATCAGGCATGAGCATTATTCAGCAAGCCGCACTTCTGCTCCCATTAATGATTTGCAGTATGAATAAATTATGCAAATGACTATGTACTGCTCATAGCTTTAATGTTTGCTGAATTTATTTTTGTTGCTGTTTTTGTATATGTTGTAACTTGCAGTTATTTGTCATTTTGTGATTATTCAGAGCTCATCTTATACTTAATATACCATTATTGTGATTTGTATGTCAAAAAATGAAGTCCACGTGAGTTAATGTGCTCACACGGATATGAGCTCCGATGTGTAAATACTTTCAAAATAAAAGCCATTCAATTTTTTCAAAATAAAAGCCATTATATTGAATTTTCGCTTTGTTAAGGGCATGTTGGAGCCCAGGGCGGCCACCTATATGGCCTCTAGGACAGGCCAGTACTTGTGCAGCAGCGGCCCACAGGGAAAACGCCCAGTGCTCTCGATGCCTAGTCCGCCCCTTGTGGTTATCAGGACATTGCTCTGCGATTGCTAAGGTGTCCTGAGTGTTTCTTAATGTCTTGATATGTGGTTGCTAGGAAGTTCTAGGTCATTTCTGGGGCATTTCTAGGTGGTTGCTAGCTTGTTTTTGATGATTACTAGGTGGATGTTTACTGGCCAAAGTAAAAAAAAAAAAAAAAAAGCCCACCCTTAAAGAGCCCATATTATGCTCATTTACAGGTTCATAATTTTATTCTACTAGAATAGGTTTACATGCTTTAATGTTAAAAAAAACACATGATTTTTCTCATATTGTACATTGCTGCAGCACCTCTTTTCACCCTCTGTCTGAAACCAGACTGATCTCACAGTGAGATCAGAAAGAGTAGGTCGACTTTTCTTTATTTAAATTGGGGTATACTTACCGAAATTCGGAACACTGCCCCATGTGGCCAAAGCGGTAAGTGTTCTTGGGCTTGTGGTCACGTGTGAGCGCAATATTTTGGGTGTAATGTCCGTGAAGCGAGTTGTATTCTGCTGTACAGGTACATATGAGGAATGACTGTTTTATAAAGTCTACAACCCAACCCAAACCTATACCTAACCTTAATCATTAGTGTATGAAAAATGTAATGTTAGATGTGAAAATGTAACGTCTGCAGCACGGCCGTCACTGATTATGCGATTGCGATTACTCCCTGATCACAACGGGATTTGATCCACGGTATTTTCCGCTGACGTGACACACATCAAGATGTGACACGCTTCTGGGTGGGCCACAGGGGAAAGTAATTGAGCTGGAGCCATTGCAGACATGTCTGTGAGGACATGAGTCGGTATAATGTCGCCGATCCTAGTTGATCAGAACTATCTGAAACAACATGCCGACCTCCCGTGTGATCATGTTGCAGAAACGCTCTGTTTTAGCTCCTGTCTCTTTAAAGCCCCCCTTTTCGAAAAGCCCAGTCTGCTCTGATTGGTCAGCTGGCTCAGTCTGTTGTGATTGGTCGACCACTTAGAGCATGTGTCGGAAATGTTACACCCCTTACCATAACCGAAGTAGCCCTTAGACTGACATTATGCAAATGTGTTACATAGTGATATAGCTAAGTCACGGAAGTAATGGCCGGACTGCAAACCAGGCATTTCAGGCAGTTCAGGAGCAGTGTTTTCTGTGGGAGAGAGTAACTCCCTTTGGCGTGGACTTTGTGCTTTGTAACTTTGCAGACCTTTTACATGCACAAACAGCTATATTACACACTAAAGGAAAGGTAAAATCTCAAAAAGCATAATAGGGCCTCTTTAAATCTCTATGATATTATATACTATTATTAGTATATGAGATTTTGCCTGTTTTATCATCTGCCATGCAAAAATTACCTCTCTTCAGCAGATTGAAATATCAATTATGCTTACAGCACAAATGGTATGGTGCGAGTTACAGACTGGTTAGTTTGGCACTGAAATGCATTTACTGGACAGCTCTTTCTCTTAAACAATAAGCTTTTATTATAGAAATGTTTTCAGAAGCTTGAAGCAAAGTTTTAATTCAAAGGGACATAGTTATGCAAATTGAAACATAAACATTACATTAGCAAAAGAAACCCTTTTCTTGGCGACTGCCGTTAATATGCTGTGTGCGCCAAATTGCTAAGAGAGACAAATAAAAGGAGGGAAAAGGCAGCTCCCTTGAAAGTTATCACCCAAGCCTGAGAACATGGTGACATGTCCTTTATAATTTCCAGTAACCTATTCAGCAAAGCAGAACTGAACTGCTCTTAAGAGCATGGACTAAAAACGGTTCAAGGAACGAAAACGAAAACTGAAAAGGAACTACATTTTTAGCGGAAAGTAACTGAGAACTGGAACAAAGTGATTTTATTTGTTTATTTATTTATTTTTTCTCCCCCTTTTTTCCCCAATTTGGAATACCCAATTCCCAATGCACTCTAGGTCCTCGTGGTGGTGTAGTGACTCGCCTCAATCCAGGTGGTGCAGGACGAATCTCAGTTGCCTCCGCGTCTGAGACCGTCAATCCGCGCATCTTACTTATGGCTTGTTGAGTACGTTACCGTGGAGACATAGCGCGTGTGGAGGCTTCACGCTATTCTCCGTGGCATCCATGCACAACTCACCACGTGGCCCACCGAGAGCGAGAACCACATTATAGCGACCATGAGGAGGTTACCCCATGTGACTCTACCCTCCCTAGCAACCGGGCCAATTTGGTTGCTTAGGAGACCTGGCTGGAGTCACTCAGCATGACCCGGATTCAAACTCACGACTCCAGGGGTGGTAGTCTTTACCCACTGAGCTACCCAGGCCCCCTGAACACAGTGATTTTCAATTGTTCCGGAGGGAAAAAAGAAAAATAAATTCTTAACTTTCTAATGTTATAATTATTATGTTTTTAAATATTGCGGGAAAAGAGCGCTATATGCAAGCATCAGTTTGAATTAGCATGATTGGTCACCACAATAAGAAGCCTCAAAACAACATTTATTGTTTGAATGTGGTTATAACATTTACATGGTTTGAAAGCTGAAAATATAAATATCATTAATCACAGAACAGTCAGAAATGTGTTTTGGTCCAAAATCACATTTCTACATAAACAGCCCATTGCAACTTCAGACTCAAAATGATAGAACGCATCATATTTAAAACAACCCAGTTAATTCAATAAACATCTTACCTTTTAGAACTTAAGACAACTGTGAAGTTATACAATCTTAAGAAAAAGGATAAGAACTTTCTTAAGAAGTTTTTTCAGGAATACAAATTATTCTTAACTTTTTTCTTAAGTTAGAAATTAAGAAGAAAATGGTAGTTAAGAAGAATTTTCTTCTTAAGAACGTTTGTGAATCCGGCCCCAGATCTGTAAATAAAATTATACTGAACTGTTAATTAACTGCTTGTTATGATTTCTATGCCGATAATTCCACCACACAGGAAAAAAAATGTATTGCTTATTTTAGCTTATTTTGTTGAGGCAAGTGGCTTACTTTGTGCTTGTTTTTACAGACCATGTAGCTTGCTTCTCTTGCGAGTTCTGGCAACACTGCAATTGGTATTTCACCCACCCAATAGTGCAGAGTTCTGTAATTTTAAAAAGAACGTTATTAACCGTTCTTTTATTTTGTTCTAACCTGTAACCTTTTGGAAAGGAGGCTGTGGAACTTCTAAACCAGAACAAAAAAATACAGTTTTTGCTTAGAATGAACCGAAATGAAAAACATTTCTTTTTCAGTCCCTGCTTAAGGGTAATACATTCCCTGCATTTCGAAGTCTCTGACTGAATGAGAGACCACTTTTAATAACAGTTGTTTCAAATGTTCTCAAAGGGGTTCGGCTTGCAGGGAATTTTCTAAAGAGGCAGAAAAGGGGATTTTGACGTGGCTTCACAAAAGAGAGGTTTGCTGACTGTTGAAAGATACACAGAGAAGATTTACTTTTAGTTTAACAAAGCACTCTCTTAGTCTCACTCTCCTCAGATGCTGTGAGTAATCCATGTGATAAGAGCTGCATATTCTGCCTGCTAATTGCTCGTTTGCAAGCTTGACACTCATACACAATAGCCTTCGTACACAAAGCTGACAATATATTTCTCAGCTTTTATGGTTTATTTCTCAAGTAAAACCTTGAAATTAGGGAAAGCATTATCTGGCGAACTCGATGACAGCTCGCCTCCATTGCATTCTTTTTGCTCTGAATGCATTGTGTTTGAATGTGTTTGCTTTAGTGAAGTTAAGCACTTTTTAAAATGCACACACTCTCAACTAAGGAAGTATCTCAACATTTTGTTTGCAGCTTTTTTTAAAAAATAATTTTAGGGCTTTTTTAGTGGACAAGTCTGGGCCTGATTCAAACCCATCCCCATGAGCCAACAGCTCTCATACATGTCATGGCCAAGTGTGCTATATTCTGTGCCACAGCTTCAACCTCATGGGCAGCTTGTAAATTGTGGCTTATCACCCAACATAAATTTACCTTGTGGGCTCATAATGTTAGGAGTGATGAAATTTTTATTTGTAATAACATTACAAATTAAACAGACATTGTGGCTTCACAATTATCACAACAATTATTTGTCATATGATTAATGTTTGTAATTAATATGCACCATTTTGTTAATGACTAGTTTGCTCATGCTTTGGGTGAGTGAGGCATTTGGCTGACGCCCAACTGAGAGGGATCTTGCATGAGGAGTTGAAAGCTCTCTCTGTGGTCCTTGGACACAGGACAGTGGAATTGTTGTAATAAAAAAAAAAAAATTCTTCTTAAAGGGGGGCGTTTATTCAGGAAATGTTCCTGCATTCTGTGCTACTTTTAATTGTAATTGTTGCACTATTTACACATGCGTGAGACAGAACTGGCTATGTTCAGAATGGAATAACTGCTTACTGCATACTGTACAGTGTACACGATATACAGCTTTTTTTTTTAAATATATATTAAGTGAAACAGTTGTCATTATTATATGATAAATATAGATGCAAAACAAAACAGTTTAAAACAGTTATTTTGCATTTTTATATTACATCTTGTATAAAAATGTCTATTGGCAGTCTAAACAAATATTGAGTAAACAATAGATGTTCAAACTGTGTCTGTAATTATTTCTGGTTCATTCATTACACTGAAAATGGAAGGTCTTTAGTGTATTGCATTGTGTGATACAGTATTCCGCACAGTATGCTCTCTGATATACTGCATTTTTTGGCAAAACAGTAGGTCATCCGGGTATTCCATGCATACAACAAATTTGCATACTGTGCACAGTATGTATAGTACATACTGCAGAAATAGTAATAGTAGAATGGCGATATACTAGTCCACTCCAAACAGCCACATTTTTTTTTACAGATCTCCATGTTTTGGTAATGGTTTAACAATGCAAGCACATGGCAGTTATTGCAAACACAGCATCCCAGTGATCTGATTAACCACACTTTTAGTGATTAGTGAGAGCTGGATGCTGACAGCTGTTTCTGCTCTAGGCAATTATTCCACCATACAAAATTTCTTTAGAGGAAACAGCTCTACGGTCATAATCTGTCTTGGCCCAGTTTTGTCTACAAAAGCATAGACATCATGCATGGTCCAGCAGGATACAGGAGCCAGACAGAACACAACAGTGGATAAAACATCTGACTATCTTTCATTGGCTTGATCCAGGGCTGGATTGAAATGATATTGGAGGATAGTGATTGGCTAGCCAGAAGTGTCCTATTCATAGTATGGGGTGGGAATCACCGGGGACCTGGCAGAATGATTATATCAATATATGGGTCACGATACAATAATATTTTGACTCTTTATGTTTAATGTATTATATTCAAAGCACATGCACACATAAATATAAATAATTGGTATGGAGATATGGTAGTGGATATAGGTAGTTAGTTTGGAAGCTAGTTGGTTTGGTAGTTTGGTAGTTAGAAAGTGGTGGTCAATTTCTTTTTCCCAACATTTTATTTTTTTGTGAAAAATGCAAAAATGGGTAGTTCGTTGTTTAGTATTTTGGTTGTTAGTAAGTTAGTGATGATGGTGGCTCACATTTAACAAAAACCCATTAATTCACTATCTCAAAAAATATTATATGGTGACATGCCAATTTAGCTAATCAGCTGAAAACACCTGCAAACATTTCTTGAGCCTTCAAATTAGTCTAGTTAGTTTAGTTGACTAAGCTAGCATAACCATGGTTTTGATTTTTCACATAAACATTTTTTTGGGGGAAAAGGAAATTGACCACCACTCACTTACTGACTAACTAACTAACTAACTAAATAACTAACTAACTGACTACCTAACTAACTGACTACCTAACTACCTAACTAACTAACTGACTACCTAACTAACTAACTAACCAAAATACCAAACTACTTAACTAATTTCTTAACTAACTAACCAAAATACCAAACTACTTAACTAACTTCTTAACTAACTAACCAAAATACCAAACTACTTAACTAACTTCTTAACTAACTAACCAACTACCAACCAAAATATCAACCTACTTAAGTAACTACTTAACTAACTAACTTAGTGGTGGTCGGTCCCCCCCTCACCAAAAACAAAACAAAACAAAACAAAATTAGTAATGCAAATAGTTAGTTAGTTAGCTAGCTGTTTTGGTTGTTAGTAAGTTGGTGAGTCATGTTAGTTCGTTGGTTGGTTAGTTTGTTTGTTTAGTAGCTACTAAACAAACAAACTAACTAACCAACTAACTAACCATTTTTTTCATTTGTAAATTTTTCACATTAGTATTTTTTGGGGAAAAAAGAAATTGACCACCACTCACTTACTAACTACCAAACCAACCAACTAACTAACTAACTAACTAACTACTTAACTGTTTGCACCATTTTTATTTGCACATTTTTCTCATTAATGTTTGTGAGGGGAAAAATTGACCACCACTCACTTACTAACTAACAAACCAACCAACTAACTAACTAAATATCAAACTGCTTAACTAGCTAACTAACCAACTTACTAACTAACTACCAACCAAAATACTAACCTACTTAACTAACTACATAACTAACTTAGTTAAGTAGTTTGCTATTTTGGATGGTAGTTTAGTAGTTAGCTAGTTATTGAGTGGTTGTTAATTTATTTTTTCCCTAAAAATATTCATGTGAAAAATGTAGCTAAAAACATAGATTCCTGAGTATTGTGATATAAAATATTCACAAAATTAAAAAACTTTGATTTTCCACCTACCTGTGTGGATTTTGATTAGGAGAAGATGTAGTATGTTTGCTTTGGACAGGAACAGCTTTCTGAAACAGATCTGTCAACCATCTTATCCTTACTTGTTGTGAGGGACAGGTTTCTAAAGAATATGTGTATGCATTTTGCCTGTGCCTGCATGTGTGTGTATACACGTGTGCTTGTGTAAACACAAATGTAATCAATCCTAAAAGAAGACTAGCTGTCAGAATTCCAAAAATTCCTTTAAGAGCAGTTGAGTGATACAGGTTTGGGCGTTGAGTAGCTTCCTCTGCAAGAACTCAGATGAGACCGACACTCGCATTTATGGCTGATAGAAAACAGGGCTTACTTACTGCCGCTGACAGCCGTGTCCACAGGGACTATCCAGAAGTGTCTCCCACACCACTGCTGACAGCAGCCTCCATGAGGTCACACTCAGGGTTAGTAATGGGTGTGAAAGATCGGAGGTCACATGTTGAGTGGGTTATCAGGCAGAGGGGATCACCCTCGTGCCCTACAGTGGTTAGAAGGTCACTGTTATCAACTGAGCTTTTCCATGCAGTGATGTACACGTTCTAGCTGAGAGTGGATGCTAGTTGGAGTTTGTTGTAATGACAGGGTGATGAGGCCGGGGGGTGTACAATTCAAATAGCCTTGTGTCTTTCTTTTATAGTAATTTATACAGACATGTGCAACATTAAAGTTTTTATTTTTGTAAAATGGATAGTTCTGGATGTAAAATCAGATTGAATAGCTGATATATGCACAACTGTGAACGCATATCAGTCAAATACGATATAAACAGAGTTACACCTGTAGCATGGTAAATTACCGTAGCACACACCCTTGAGTGGCTTATTGCTTTATTATAAAACAAATCGTTTTTCAAAAGTCAAAATTTTTTTTGAATGAGCCACATTTAAAGCTAGTAGAAAAAAGCACATCAGTTCTTTATATTCTTTATTAATGTGGGCATATTCTACACAACTATAGTTGACATACAGTTTAGCTAATAAACATAGCTACTTAACATGGGGACATCAAATACTCAACATCTCTTTACCTTTACCTCTAGTTCACTCCAGATGAATGCGTTCAAGTTCGCCGCAGTGTGAAGTTGCTTTCTCATGGTGAGTTTATAGGTTGGTGCTGCAGGATTTGGGTTACCCTTTGAAGTGTCCTTTTTAGGGAAGTCTTGGTAAGATCAGCGAAGCTGCTCCAAGGTTCCAGATTTGTAAGACTAAAGGTTTTTTTTTTTTTTTTTTCTTTTTTTTTATGAATGATGTAAAATGCATAAATGATGTACTCAACTATGTCCGGCCAGGTTGTCATTTGCGTATCTCACATCACATAAAATGTATCCATTTGTGAGGAGCTGTCTCACTGTGGTTTCAACTTTCAAGTTGTCAGAGTATGGCATACAGTATAGTCTGCATCTTCGTGAACTTTCAAGGCAGAGTATCATGTGCTTTTTCCAAGGAGAGGAGATTTTGAACTTTAACTGAAGTTGCAGACTGACCTTGGGAGTCCGTAGGGACATACTTTAAGAGCTTTCTGAACTAAACTTTTAACTAATCAATTTTCGAATCTAACGTCATGTGAATATACATTTTTGAAACATAGTGTACGTCTATACCATGCAATATGATTTATCATTATTGAGTGACAGATTTAATTGAGGCTTTGAGACAAAATTCATTGCACCTCTTAAATGCCTCACTAACTTTGAATTCAGAAGAATGTAGTAGAAGAACGCTAGGCAAGTTGTGTCAGCCTCTATAGCGTAATCGCACATAGGCAGGGCAGTTAAACAGTCTTATCAAGATAAGCTGCTAAGTACCTTTTGATTCGATCCACCACAACTTCCTTTCTTAGAAAATTTTTAAGGTCAAGACTCATGTTCTGTCCCATGAGTCAACACACTCTGACCCTGTTACGTTTTTCAACCACAGAGGTGCTGACTCTCTGTCCCTCTTGCTCAGCACAATTGCTTCTCCAACGCACTTGATAAAAACAAGCCATGACATGCGTGCTTGAAAGCCCCATGTGTGATACGAGTGTGTATTTGTGTTTTCTAAAAGCGTTATATGCACTTCCACATTTGTTCTATGACAGGGTGTGCCAACTAGCAGTCCATGGGCTAAATCCTGCCCCTTATTTGCAATAATAGTCAGGACATTTCTGAGGTGTCACACTGGGTAGCTCCGCACAAGATGAAATGTCACTGGTCCAAAGTCTCACTTATAACTGTACATTAAACAACTTCAAATATGCTCTGATTGGAAGTGACTGTGGAAGCATTTTCACATTCACTGTGGACAGACACATAGGATGTCACTGGAAACTTATAAGGTCCCTGGTTAGGACCCCTGGTTAAACTTACAATTAAAGTAATTGAATTTTAATTTGGATAATCTAAATCTCAAAAGAAATTAGCTGATGTGAAAGGTTGGTGAGGCTGACCAATTACTGACCAATTACAGGCCAGCTTTAAGTATTCAAACAAACTGAATGTCCAGTCCTAACGCAGGTTCATAGAATGACCTCTTGACCCCTGCCAACAATTAGTTTGGCAGTTTGCCTACATAGTGTGTCTGTGTGCATATTGCATCTTACATTTTTGGACCGCCACCCCCACCCACCCACATCCCGTAGAGCTTAGGTGTCACAGCACGGCTGGCTGGGCATGCCCTTTTTATGAGGGGCACTTGTCTGACACCCTACTCCTCAAAGAGTGTGTGTGATCATGTATGGGAGGGAGGATTATTCTATTTACAGTCCCTTTAATCCTTCTGTAACACACACACACACAAACAAATACAGCATGTAGAGGGAGTTTGGGCAGATTGAGTTGCATGTTGAAAATAGCCATACTGAGATAGGGTCGTCTGATAGTGCAGCCTGAGGAAAACAAGAACTCCAGATTTTCAGTGAAAGAGAGAAACAAAAGGTATGAAATGAAGACAAAGAGGCTCATTTTAAGCTTGTCTGTCCAGCAAAACAGCTGCTTTTGTGTGTGAACTAACACAAACCTTACATTTGTGTGTGCATGTGTTACATGTGAAAAACTGAGAGACAAATTCACTTAACAGTTGCGGCACATTTTGGTGCATGGTATTTCAATGCAATCCAGTTTAACCAAGCACTAAATGCGCTAAAATAGCACTGCACTGTTTATATTTAAATTAAGTCATTGTCATTATTCTCACCGCAAACACGCCTTCTATTTATGTAAATTAGGCTCTTGAAAAATGGGGCATATTCAAAAAAGTGAGTGCTATTTACCTGAAGCAATTAATAATATTGTGGATTATAAAGTGGAGTTCCGGGTTGTAATTTGCATTAAACAGTACAATTTTCGGCTGTGTTTATGCCGTTACCTGAATGATGTTTTAGTGAATTACATGCTAAAACCGCACAGACTGCACATGCAAATAAACAACGCTATCAGGAGGCACAATTCATTGTGAATAAATGCTGCCCCTCCTCTCTCTTTGTTCACTCACCATTAACACATCTCTACATTAGAGTTGGCTGTTTTGTTACAGCCCCTGCAGCCTTGTGTTCCTTCAGTGTTTTTCAAGGACAGTGACCATTTGTGACATCATAAATCAAACATAGTGGAAGTACAGGGGCTATTGTCCACATTTAGTTTTTTGAAGGATACAGTTTATCATCATACTTAATGAAACAAGAGCCCTTTTCAGAAGTGTTAATCATCTTCTTGACAAAGATTCATATACATTCGCTTTGATAGAAAATGTGTGTTTGTTTTGCTATATTTTGTGGATGTATCAACGTGCATTTGATTTTTGGTGTTTCTGTTTGATTAAGCATTAAAGGGATAGAAAATTATCTCATCATTTACTCACCCTCATGCCATCCCAGATGTGTAAGACTGTCTTTTGCAGAACACAAAGATTTTTAGAAAAATATCTCAGCTCCAAAAATCATATAAAGGCAGCATAAAAGTAATCCATATTACTCCAGTTGTGATATAATATCTTCAGAAGTGATATAATAGGTGTGATTGAGATACAGCTCAATATTTACATCCTTTTTTTTTTTTTTCTACAATCTTTGTTTGTGTTCAGCAGAAGAAAGAAAGTCATACATATCTGGGATGGCATGAGGGTGAGTAAATGAGACAATTTTCATTTTTGGGTGAACTATCCTTTTAAGGCTTAGCAACATCTCTCTAAATAATGTGGTGATGATCAGTGTAATGACATGGACCTTGTGTATTCCAGGTTCAATACAACTCTTTTTTTTTTTTTTTTTTTAAAAGAAAGGAAAAAAAGAAAAAATCTGGGTTACAGTGAGGCACTTAAAATGGAAATACTCACTGTTTCAAAAGTATAGCCACAAAACGTAAAAAACAAACAAACAAAAAAACCATGCTATTATTGTAATGAAATCGCTTACTAACCTTTTCTGTGTAAAGTTATGTCACGATCAAAGAGGCTCAGGACCCAAACGCAGAGTAAAAAATAATGGTTTATTTAATACAAAAAATAAAACACAAAATCCAACAAAAAACTCCCACAAGGAGGAAAAAACAATAAACATACACTACCCTGAAGGGGGAAAACACAAAGTTAATAATCCAGGTTGGGGCAAGGGAAACTGGAGACAGGGCCGACCGGACCGAAAACAGAAATGGGCAGGGGAACAGAACCAACATGCAATGTGACCGACCAACTAGACCGACTGAAGCACACAAGACGATAGGGATGGGCGGATCGATACTAAAGTATCGATACTTCCGATTCTGATGTGGTATCAAGAATATCGATCCTCACATTAAAAAATCGATTCAGATGTTTTTTGTTTTTTTTTAAACAAGTGATCTTAGTATTTAGATTACATGAATATTAATGCATCTCATTAGCTTCGAAGTGGAAAAAAAGAATTATGAGCGAATTGTTGCATGGCACCGGAACTATTTTTTCTTCCACCCATCTTGACGCTCCAGAAATGCTAAAATACACTAGCAGTCACAGACAGCGCTCACCCTTTCAGTCATAATGCTAGTTCAAATAGGGAGCAATGCTTTCCTGAGGTAATGACAGAAAAACAGCATCTGGAGTTATTCACACTAAGTAATGACAAACCTAGACGTGACATGTATTATAATGGGCTTGTGTGAACATTTTTATGGGTTTATTTAAATTCAGAGTTGTTAAAACATTGATAATGATCTTTAATCCTGGTTAATAAATGATACTCTTATGAAAACTTACCATGGATTTACTGTAGTAATATTGTATTAACCATGACTAGTAACCATGACTGTAGTAACCATGTTTTTTTTTGTTTGTTTTTTTTGGCAGTAACCAAGGTTTTGATACAATTAACCGTGGGTTTACTAGAGCATTACTGTAGTATCCATATGGTAACGTGGTTTTAGTAGTAGTAACTGTATAATAATATATATGGTTAATTTTGAGGTTTTATATGTGACTTATAACAGCCTAATAACTTTCTGTTTAGGCCAATGAATATATAAAAAATGTAAGTAATAATAGTTACTCATTTTACCCAAAGAATTCAACGCAACTTGAGGTGCACCCGTGTTCATGAGAGTACAGAGAAAACTATTGACATGAGTGCATGCCTCCAAGATGACACAAGCACAATGCACCCACGTCAATAACAGACAGAACATGGAGCATGAGTGTCCGGATCCCGACACAGCCCGAAACGAACCAGACAGGAAGTCAGGATCCAGACACCATGCTCCGGACATGAAACACAACAGACCGAAGAGCGCATGGCAGGGAATTCAACTGAAACCATGCGCTCACACAAAGACATACAATGAAACACTGACAGAGTGACAGGACCATGACAAAGTTATATCAAATTTTACAGCTTTGTTGCCATGACTACGTAACACCGCAAACCCTAAAACGACCATAAAAACAATGATTTAAACAACTTTATAGCTCAAATAATACAGATGTTGTAACAGAAGAATTAATGGAAGTACTTTTATACATTTTTAAGCTTCACATTTCTGCCTTTAAACCATCCAAAAATTGGCCCCATTTACTTCCATTGTAAGTTTTTACTTCAGTTGAACCCGGAATATTCCTTAAAATTTTCTGCAGTAGGACAGGGAACATTCCAACATTGTAAGAAACAACTACTAAAAATGAACACAAAATGTGATTAACAGAAATAAAACAAAAACAATGAAGGGCAAGGAACAAGAATATGAATATTTACCCAACAAAAGTACCATGTTAACAATGTCAGAAATTACAAGATTCAAATTGCTTGTGAAAACAAGAATATCTTAAACAATGGGAGGAATACAATGGGGGGAAAAACAGACAGTTATGAACATCCACCTAAAATGTGTAAGTACAATCACATTGTAAAAAAAAGAAGAAGGGATTATGAAAAGGAAGAACAGAAGCCACAAATCTTTTCTTTTATCTCCTAGAGGTAGATTGTGCCTTTAACTGTGTGTCTTTTAGCCATGTGTCTTAGTTAGGTGGGGTTGCAGTGGTCTGTCTGTGTCTAGTGTCCTCAGGCTATATGACACTCTGGAGAAGTCTAGCAAGTCTGCCAGTCTCACACACTCACATTAACACGTGCTGTGACATGGGAAGTGACAGTGCTCCTTTCGATCTAAATGGGGTCTTTATCAGGCCCCTCCTGCTAGTTTGACTGTTAGAGGTGCTCTCGCTACAGCATGTGAACAAGGCTATGGAGGATCTCAGTATGAAGGCTCGGCTCACATGAGTCTATATGGCCTAAAGCTTTCAGAAAACTCTTCATGTAAGATGGTTTAAATGGTGATTATTGGCTGTATCTGTAATAGTGGTGTGACACCATGTGAGACCCTTTTCGAAACAAGTCTTACATTAAATTTCTGCAGGCAATATCTGGTAGTATTCAGTTCAACCCTGTTGAAAAGAAAAGCAAGTGTTATGTTTTTCCTTCGGCAAAATTTATTTGCTCAAAACCCACATGTGACAGATAGAATTTAATTGTATCATTGAATATCAATGGTTACAGAGTGAAATGTACAAGATTTGCCTGCTTTTGGGATTGCTTATTGCACAATTGTTTCATCACCCCGGAAAGATAAAAAAAAAAAAAAAATAACAGACAGGATCGATGGAAGTACTGTTTGCTCACGTTGATTAATAAACACTTCTGATAAATCACTGTTCAACTTGTTTAGCCGTCATCTTCTCAGGATTTCAAGTATATTGTTGTGGTTCTCATTCAAAATATGCATGCGTGAACTGATATTTTAACTTGGAGAGAAAGAGAAAATAAGAAACAGAACCCTTTATTCCACTAACCTGCTAAATATTTTAGATGCCGACATCCCAGCATAGAACATTTGCACTGATGATGCTGGAAATGTAGAAATGAGGCTGGGGACACATTCAGCATCTATTGCTTGTACTTGCATTGAGAGATAGGAGGAGAGGGACCGGGAGAGGGTTGCATAGGGAGAGAATTAGGCTTGTTGTAATCAAATCAAATAATATAACTTCGGTCTCACAGCACAAAATCAATTTGAGATCTTAAAGCTGGCCCATTGGGTTGAGCTTGGCTTTGTTCTGCTGTAATGGACAGAGAACTCAGGCCTCTTGTGAACTCTTAGCCAGGCCCTCAGAGCTTATATGTTGACATGTGTCTAAATAATGTGTTGTGTGCAAGGACAGATTAAGAACTGAGAGGCCCATGGGCTGGTACACCATGCAGGCCCCCCATGACGTGTCATGTGACTACATTCACT
The DNA here is from genome assembly GCF_019703515.2 of Myxocyprinus asiaticus. Lineage (NCBI taxonomy): Eukaryota > Metazoa > Chordata > Actinopteri > Cypriniformes > Catostomidae > Myxocyprinus > Myxocyprinus asiaticus. Next base: position 14,093,305 of record NC_059381.1, read on the forward strand.
TTTATGCGCTAGAGGATGCTTGCCAGATTTGGTTAGATTTTTCAAATTGATGGAAGAAAAGTTTGGAGCAATGTTTTGCACGGCCAATTATGTACCGATCCAAAATCATGAGTTATTAATAGGGATGTGCATGGTATTCGAATACCAAAGTCACTATTCGGTTATTCTGCTCATGTGTAGAGGTCTTCAACCCAATCTGAGTCCGACGGTACCCGACAAACCAGGTTCGGGTCAGTTTTTCAAGTAGGCTATAGGGCGAGTTACAGAATGTTCACACGTGCGTCGAGGCCATGTGAACATTCACTGGACGGATGTCTTTGATCGTTGTGCCACAACTCACTGTGAAGTTTAAAAGAACTTTAATATTTATAAAAGCATCTCAAGACACCTGCATTCTGTTTTACAATTCGTTGTGCAGGAACGTCACATTGTTTTATACACTGTTAACTTAAAATTAATTTAAAATATTTATTAACGCATTTCTAGACACCTGTGTTCTGCTTCACCATTGGAAAATGGAATCATTGGAAAAGATTCAGCGCTTTGTATACGGTGAACCAATGTGTTTTCTCCCCTTTTGCTCTGGTGTGCAGACAATAATTACACCAGTTAAATGCTGAATAATTTAAAAATCAAAGCATCCCGAAGAAGTCCTATAGCATTCATTGCCTTATGGAAAGTGAACATGCCCGGGCAGAATTGCACATTTTCCATTTATTAAGAATAGGCCTATGTTGGCCTATGTTGCAGGCAGTGACAGAGATTATTTTTGTTCGAATTTAATGTGATTTTATCATTTGAAGATCATGTATTGTGCTATTTTGGCTCATAACTCACTGTGTATTTTATTCCTTGCTATCTGAGATTGTGTTTGACGCATCCATGGCAATAAACGTTCTTTATTCCCGAGTTCTGACTCCCGTCAAATAACACAATAACCGTTCATGAACTCGGTTAACAAAATATTACAAAAGGTTACTGTGCACATTTTTAGGGTATTAAGCATTAATTGCATGCAGGACTTAAACATTTTAAAGTCCTCTATACTGTTGCACGAATGCTGTCACTTATATGAATTTAAACCATCAGCTTTGTACGCAGTCAGGATAAAGTGCACCTTACATTTGTGTTTGAAAGCGTTTTGTAAATCAGATGCTGTTCTCTGTAGTCCTTCAAGTAAACACACTGCACCTGTGAGACAGAGATTCCCTGAGCGCGCACTCGAATGTCTGTGCTCATGCTGCTGTCGTCCAGCACGCATTCGGCCGAACAAATAGTATTTCACATAAGGCTGACATTCACATGGATTTATAACAGGAACATCAAAATAAATAAATAATTGATTTAGAGCTCAGGGCCCTTTGGGTTTTGAGGCCCCTGGGCAATGGCCCAATCGGACTGGTATTTAATCCATCCCTGGTTGTTTTTTTGTGTATATTTTGCAGCTGAACTCGCCCATGAACTCTGTCAGTAGCTCAGAAGACATCAAGCCACCGCTGGGCATCAACGGTGTGATGAAGGTGCCAGCTCAGCCCTCGGGCACCCCCCTCTCCCTTACCAAACACATCTGTGCCATCTGCGGCGACCGCTCCTCAGGTACCAGTACACTTCAAAACACTTCTGATAATATAGCTGGATATACATTTAAAGGGACAGTTCACCCAAACATTACTCCATTTCTTGCCATCCCATATGTGAATGACTTTCTTCTTCTGCAGAACACAAACGAAGATTTTTAGAAGAATATCTCCGCATTGTAGATCCTTTCAATGCAAGTGAATGGTTGCCAGACCTTTGAAGCTCCAAAAATCACATAAAGGAAACATAAAACTAATCCATACGACTCCAGTGGTTAAATCCATATCTTCAGAAGCGATATAATAGATGTGGGTGAGAAACAGATCAATATTTCAATCCTTTTTACTATAAATCTCCACTTTCACTTTCAGAATGTGAACGTGAAATTGGAGATTTATTGTAAAAATATTGACCTATTATATCGCATCTGAAGATATGTATTTAACCACCGGAGTCGTGTGGATTCATTTTATGCTGCATTTATGTGCATTTTGGAGCTTGAAAGGTCTGGCAACCATTCACTTGCATTGTATGGACCTACAGAGCTGAGATATTCTTCTAAAAATCTCTGTTTGTTTTTAGCAGAAGAAAGTAAGTCATACACATCTGGGATGGCATGAGGGTGAGTAAATGATGAGAGAATATTCATTTTTGGGTAAACTATCCCTTTAAAATGTTTTGTACAAAACTAATTTCAAGCATTTAAGCATAAGCCTTGAGATCAAAAGGTTTTTAAGATCATGAAAAACATACGTATGTCCAGTGTGGTAGAGTAAATTTCTGATTTTTAATGTGGTTTTTGCCCAATGCTCTTCCCAGGTAAACACTATGGTGTGTACAGCTGTGAGGGATGCAAGGGTTTCTTTAAGAGGACTGTGCGCAAGGACCTGACCTACACATGCCGAGACAACAAGGACTGTATTATCGACAAACGCCAGCGCAACCGCTGCCAGTATTGCCGCTATCAGAAGTGTTTGGCCATGGGCATGAAGAGAGAAGGTACAGCACATAAAGTTGAGGACAGTTTTCGTTCTTCCTCTGAGACTTCATTGAACTTTTCTTCAACATATTATACACTACATGCATAGAAACATAGAAAAATCTAGCTGTGTTAAAAGGAATAGTTCCCCATATTGAAAATTCTGTCATGATTTACTCACGGAAGAAAGAAAGTTCATTGGGTTTGAAACAACATAAGGTTTAGTAAATGATGACTTTTTTTTACAATTTACCATACATGAAAATCACTTGTTACATTAGTTGTAGCACATTAAATTTACAAGAAAAGGGCAATGTCTTAGTGAATGAATGGATAGATCTATGTACCATGAGGCGAGATGTTTTCTGCACTCCATGTCCCGAGCATCTCACCTCTGTGTGACTCCCACAGAAACATTCATATTACTGCAGCCATAAGATAGTCAGAGACTGTGAGTCAGTTCTTAATTAGAGCTCGCATAGACATTCAGTCTGCTGATCTGTTCACAGTGAGACATCAGTCAATGAGTTCAGTCTGCTCATGAACGCCAGCTGTACTCAAGATTCCAGGTAGTGTACGTGGAATATATTGACCGACAAGAGAACAGAAAACTAATGGATGCACTGTGATATGTGGCCGACATTAAATACTTTTGGGAATTTGACATGTCCTGCGGTTTTACATGGTATAATTCATACTAAAAGAAAATTGTCTTAATTAGTATTTTTGTCTTGTTTTCTTATAAAAATATCTAAACATGTTTACAACAAGATACATTTTGAGAAGTAGAGTTGCATTAAATAATAAGACTTCTTTTCAGAGAATTTGTCTTGAATGAGGATTATTTTTCTGACACTATTGAGAACTAAACTAAAAAAGATATATTCTTTTATATATATATATATATATATAAAATGAATGCGTTGCCTTTCCGCCTTTCTGGAGCCCTGGGAGAGACGAGGGGAGGGAAAGGTGAGAGGGAAATAGCGAGGCGTAGCGACAGAGATAGAGAGAGGAGAGAGAGAAAAACTTGTTCGCTGGCTCCCGGACGCGCTGTCGCCCGGTCCTCAACCGCTCCTCCATCCTCTGGCGGACTCCAGCTCGCTCCTCCCCCGGCGGACGGAACCACTCCTCCTCTGGCCCCTGGCGGACGGAACCGCTCCTCCCCTTCTTCGGCGGATGGCCGTGGTTCCTCCGGCTCTCGGCGGCCAGCAGCGACCATATTTGGCGGACGGAAGCGGCAAGGACTCTGCGACAGCACATTCCTCCACCATCCCAGGTTTCGGCACCACTGTAACAGTTAAAAGAAGGGCAAGGAGGAGGCGGGTACTGGCTGAACATTAAACATAAAGTTTAATGGTAAACTTAAAACCAACATAAACAAACATGCAGCGTGGCCACGTGCGTCTCTCTCTCTCTCGAACTGACGCCTCCTTCTTGTCTTTATTCCCCCCGGCTGATTAGCCCTCCTCCTCGTCACAACCTTTTATTATTTGAGAGACTACATGAAATATGTGTGCTTTAAAAATTCAGTTATCACACCGCAGGACCATTTCAAATGAACTAGTGAATGCAAAAGGTGATAAAGAATGGTGGAAAACTTAAAAGAAATGGTAACCAGTTAACCAGTTGCAGAACCTAAGATATACACTTTCACTTATAGATTAATGTTAATTTTAACCTAAAAAAAATAAATAAAAGAAATTTCATTAAAGTTCGTTAAAAAAAAAAAAAAAAAAATCCATGGATAACTTATAGACCATTTCAAGGACGTAAACAATAACAAAGGAATTAGAACACTACTGCGCATGTCTGGCCCTGAAGCATTTCCGGTAGCGGCAACCCAGAACTGTCAAAATAAAATAAATGACTAGCACATCCTTATAGAGTCTAGCTAAAACAAAACAAATGAGATATTTGCAAAAACTGAAAATAAACAATGAGGTGTCATTACCGGATTCTTTATGTAAGACTCTGAGTCAACAAAAAGAACATCAAATGTTTACCTGAAGTGACTTATCCAGACGTGTTGTTGATATGAGCATGTCTACGTGAAAGAGGTGATGAAATTGTATCGTAGTTTAGATGCTCACAATTATTTCCTAAGCAGAGAGGTTGAGAATATTGGATCACTTCTGTTATAATCAATGAAGCTGTTCTATAAGGCTGTCTACGTGACCTACGGACAAGCTAAGGATTTCTTTTTAATGATAAAAATACTTTTTTTGTCTCTAACTGGGTCTGATAAATGACTAAATGTAAAAGTTAATGACTTGTGCAGCTTCATTCATTATAATTGGAGCTATAGTCAATTTTAGAGCTCTACCTCTCAAACTCACAATTAGTTGGCATAAATTTCATTCACCAACCAGAGAAGAGATGTGTGCTACAGTTGTTAGTACAGCACATATCCATCCAGCCATCTCACTTTACTGAAGAGGTTCACGTGTCCCTTTCATTCTTTGCTTTTTCGGATCCATCCAGACATCCAGGGAACATCCAGCCAACAAACAACATGGTCCACATTTTAAAAATGGCATTTTATGACAATTGTGCTAAATTTAATCGTGTTAAAGTCACTATGAATTAAGTGCCATAAAGGTGCTTTCCATTCAGAAGTGATCATTCCTATGCCCTATTCCCTTCGAAGACTTTACCTTCTAATGTGAGAGCTTTGAAAGGCTAAAAGGTGTAGGGCTAAAAAATAAGGGTCATTCAGAACTCACTTTTAAGACATTTTTATTGGAAATTCAGTTTGAAGCGATCTTACAGCATGACTATCATGATTGTTCTCCCTTCAAAGTGCCCTTAGGAGGGGGATTTATTCAGTTTGGAATGCAGTTTGAATTTGCATCTAGCAGGAAATGTTCAAGGAACAAAAAGACGTCACTTCCTTAGACCGTCTTAAAATGGTCTATACATCAACTACCCGTGAACAGTATTTTTTCTCAGGGAGGTTTTGTTGCTAAATATAGAAGCCTCTCTTGTCTCCCAAATCATCACCCGAGGCAGAGAGAGATGAAAGGCACTGAAGAAGTTGGGGTGGTGTGAGGGGTGGGTTGTCACTTCGAAGTAAAAGGAGGGGCATTAGCACTTTTTGCACACTTGTACCCTAGAAAAAGTGATGCAAAAGCAAACTGCAAAAGTGCACCAATAGAGTACTGTTTCACATTACTGGTGAAATATTGATCTAAGAGACTAAATTTTGCCCCCTCAGTCGTATATGTATAATTTGGGATTGATGGGGTATCAGAATATTTCAGTGTTGTTTTTAGAATCACGCTGTTTTGTGTTGTTAAGGTATTAACGTGAACCAATGAACTCGTATCTGACTGTGTGCTGCACATGACTGTTTATGCATAGATACTCTTGTTGTTAGGATGTGTGCTGGCAGGTGTTTTTGCCTGTCAGTTTAGAGCATAGCATCCAAACCCCCTGTTACTCTGTTACAGTTCTGCACAGTCATGGTCAAAAATAATTTTTTGCCCAAACCTGCCAGTGGCGGGTAAATTGGCCATTAAACTGTATATACTGTACATATATAAATATACATATACTATATATTCTTGTTATGATCAGCTAAAAAAAAAGCTCTTTGTGAATGCAATTTCTATTCTCCTTATCCAGTAACGATGAATGACTGATGGACTGTGCACATAAGGATTAGCTTTTGGTTAGACTTTAAACATGTCCATGAATTTAAACCTTTATAATTATGTTAAAAACTACACTAAATTGAACTCGGTTCAGTGTCTCTGCAAGTAATCCATCATATTAATTATACATTGTGGTTTCAGTTTGTATTGCAATCTCATAGTCCCCTTCTGACAGTGCAGATATCTAAGCTTCATATGCCAAAAGAGAGAGAAAAATCTTTTTGCACTCACCCTCATTGTCTATGACCTCAGAGCCACTTTTGGCCTTCCTTTATTTATATCATCACAGTCTAGATGGTTTCTTTCAAGGATATGATCATTGCCTGGTTTCGCCTGCTTTGTATCCCATAAGCTCTCGCTGTACCCTGAGGCACGGGAGAGCCAGGCCTCGCTTGCCCAAAAAGAGATGAGCTAAACTGCAGAAAAACAGAATTAAATAAATGTATGCTCCCCTCCTCTACTGGGAAAATAAAGCTAACATGATTTCAGCCCCTCTCACCTCTCTCTGACTCCTGGAGAAGTATTTTACCCTTGGGCTGACCTCCAAACTCAGACAGCACTTTCCTGCACCCCGTTTCTAACATCCCCCCCACCACCACCAAAACAACCACCTCAGTTATTCACCATTGAGGAAATATGTAGCAAGGGGTTAGGGGAAATATGCGTTTGTGTTTGTGTGTGTGTTTGAATGCATAGGGACTGGGTTTAGAGTTTTTTTTTTTTGTTTGATGAACTATGCTCGGCACATACACACGCGCTTTAACCACAGGGGCTTGAAATGTGGTTAATTGGCCTTGGCCACAGTCAGACTACTCGGCACTATAACCACTTCCTGTTTCTCTGAGCCTATCAAATGTCTGATTTGTTAAAGCCTGTTTGAAAACCCCAGAGACGAGAAACATTACAAAAAACACATTCTGTCATGCAACAAAGTTGGAAATGCAATCAACCATTACATCTTAATTTTAAAAGTGAATTGTCAACATGAAATCAAAATTGATCCTATTTAATACACATTGGGCCTAATTCATGAGCAGAATGAATTTCTGTCAATCAAATATATAAAAAAAAATTTGGTGTAAATTTTTCATATTAGTTCAGTATGAGAAATTACGCAAGAATGGTTTTATGGATTTATTGTGTATGGTTTTTTTTCACCAATATATAAAAACTTGTTAACAACCCCTCCCTTAAAACCACCAATAGTGACCACTTTTCACAGTCCAATAAATTGCTTACGATTTGACCCCCCCACCCCCAACTAGTGATGCCCTAGGCGGCCACCTAGTTTGCCTATGACTAAAAACTGCCCTGTATGAACGTACCAAATGCTTAAGTAGTGAGATGCTGATAAAAGAGCAAGACATATTCAAGACACAACCACCAAATACCTCCACATCTGGGGGCCGTTCACTCTGAACGCATCCGCCTTTTTCTATGCAAGCATGCGTTAGACAGACGTCTTTGACCGTTGCGTTGTGTCTCGCTGTTTTTTTTTCAGCGTCTCGTTTTTCGATGCTGTGTCAATTTAAAAGGAAATTCAATCTTTAAATAACGTCTTGAGATACCTGCATTTTGGTTAATTCATTGCACTGCACCTGCTGTACCCCAAAAGTCATCATCAGTGCTTGGCACACATCCAAAATTCGAATGCTTATTTTGGCATTCAAATGTGGTTCCCTATCTGTCACTCACTCGACGTTGTGTCGATGTAGTGACACTAGGGGTCACTCTTGGGAGCCTGAGACACCTCTGGTCTTTGATAAAAGGCCAATGAAAATTGGCGAGTGGTATTTGCATGCCACTCCCCCGGACATACGGGTATAAAAGGAGCTGGTATGCAACCACTCATTCAGATTTTCTCCTCGGAGCCGAACGGTCATGCTCACTGAGCTGAATTCCCATGACTGTTCATTCGCCTCTGCTGGATCTGACGGAGCATTTCAGCGGCTTCTCCCCCCTCTGCACTGGTGCAATGCAGAGAATGCCCCTGTGGGCTTCGGCAGAAATAAGAGTATATTTCTCTAAAAGAGTATATTTCTCTAAAAGAGCGGCACACATGGAATGTCTTTTTAAAGACGCGTCTTTTTAAAGATGCCTTTCCGATTGTGTGTTATTCCTGGTTGCACTCGTTATCTCTCGCCTTCTGACGGTCACGATCACTGTCTTTCGTGTCTGGGGACTGCTCACGCGGAGACAGCGTTCATGGATGGTCATGTTCTCATTGCGAGGATATGTTCATGGCAACGATGCGATTGCGCCTTCATAAGAAAGCAAGCCACCCCAGAGGCTCCCTTTCACCAGAGGGCCCTTTTACCCACGGGAATGAGGCCAGCGCGGCTAGCACTGGGAGCGATTTGGGGACCCCAATGGGACCGCCTTTGCCGGGTATCCCCCCGTGGACCTCCCATTCCCCAGCACGCTCGTCTGCCCCGATCGGGCTTCCGGATGAGTCCGCCGGCTCGTCTCACGGCGAGTTCGGCCTCTTATTCGGAGTCCAGTCGGACGCGGAAGCCTCAGCTGGGCTCCTCCCTTCGGGGACGATTGCCCAGTCACAGGCTGACGCGTAGATGACAACATGCTTTCCTGGGCAGCCGCAAGCGTCGGCTAGAGTGGAACCCTCCACTCTTCCCTGAACCCTCGCGGCTCGATGATTGGTTCCTGGGCTCGTGGCGCCGCTCAAAGCAACGCCCTGCCCCCGTTCCTTTCTTTCCGGAAGTGCATGAAGAGCTGACAAGATCGTGGGAGGCACTTTTTACTGCCCGGTCCCGATCTTTTCAGTTTCCCCGCCCTCACTACCCTCAATGGTGGGGCGGCCAAGGGCTATTCGGCAATCCCCCGGTGGATAAAGGCGCTCGCGGTGCACCTTTGCCCGGAGAGCACCGCCACCTGGCGCGGGTGCCCAAAGCCCCCGTCCAAAGCCTGTAGATTTACGTCATCTCTGACGGCCAAGGCCTACAGTGCCACTGGACAAGCCGCCTCCACCCTGCACACTATGGCTCTCCTGCAAGTCTGTCAAGGCGCAAAAGGAACTGCACGAGGGTAGTCCCACCCCTGGATTGATGCAGGAACTGCGCTCTGTGACCGAGCTCGCTCTCCGAGCGACGGAGGTCACGGCGCGGTCTCTCGGGCGGACGATGTCCACATTAGTGCTCCAGGAGCGCCACCTTTGGCTCAACCTGGTCGAGATGGGTGAGGCCGACAGGACACAATGCTGCCCCCTTATCCCAGGCTGGCCTATTTGGCGACACCGTCAAGGACTTTGCCCAGCAGTTCTCGATGGTGGAGCAGTAGACGGAGGCTATCCAGCATATCCTGCCCCAGCGTGGCTCAAGATCCCGCACCCCGTCTACTTGTCGCCAAGGGCGTCCCCCTGCGGTGACTGCACCGGCTCCACCGCAGCCCGCCCCTTCAGCCCGGCCCCGCCATGGAGCCCACTGCAGGAAGCAGATGCCACCCATCTCTCGGCCGCCCAGAACCTGTAAAAGGCTTCAAAGCACCCTTGAGACGGGCAACCCAGGGATGACGAAACCCGCTGCTCTGGGGCTGGTAAGCAGACCTCTCTATCTTTTTGTTACCTTTGCATTTAATTGCGCTGCATGCCCAAGTGGCTGCAGTACTCAAGAGTTCAGCAAGAGTGGTTTCCTTGTTTCCTGGGTCACGTATGCGGTGTGCATGGCCGTCATCACGACCACCGTCCACCACTCTATTTGGCAGGTTTGGTGCTCCAGCGGCGGTCTCCCGCCCCTGAGCACCCAGCTATGGCACAAATCCGCCCCCGATGTGACAGTCTCCATGGGTCACGAGGACAGGCCTCTTCCTCCCCCATCCCAGGCTGTTCCGGGGGTGGTCACAAGGAGCCAGGTAAGTGCTTCGATGTCCTTAGACTCAGCACGGCCATGACATGGTGTGGCACCTCGAGCTCCGCCCCGCCGCGAGGCCCCACCTGCTGGTACGTCCGATGACGTTGTCCCTTTGGTCCCCCTTGCGCGGAACTTGGACGCGTGGCTTACGCTTTCCAATCCGTCGCGATGGCTGGTCTGGACTGTCCGACTCAGCTACACGATTCAGTTCGCCAGGCGTCTGCCCAGATTCAGCGGTGTCCACTTCACTTTGGTGAAGGACGAAAACGCTGCTATCTTGCGCGGAGATCGCTACCCTCCTACGGAAGGGCGCGATAGAACCTGTCCCTCTGGCCGAGATGAAGAAGGGGTTTTACAGCCCCTACTTCATCGTACCGAAAAAAGGCGGTGGGTTGCGGCCAATCTTGGACCTGCGAGTACTGAACCGGGCTTTACACAGACTCCCGTTCAAGATGCTGATGCAAAAACGCATTCTGGCGAGCATCCGGCATCAAGATTAGTTCGCGGCGGTAGACCTGAAGGACGCATACTTCCATGTCTCAATCCTTCCTCGAGACAGACCCTTCCTGCGGTTTTCATTTGAGGGTCAGGCATATCAGTACAAGGTCCTCCCTTTCGGCCTGTCCCTTTCTCCTCGCATCTTCACGAAGGTCGCAGAGGCAGCCCTTGACCCGCTAAGGGAGGTGGGCATTCGCATTCTCCACTATCTCGACGACTGGCTAATCTTAGCTCACTCTCGGGACATGTTGTGCGCACACAGGGACTTGGTGCTCTCACACCTCAGCCGACTGGGGCTTCGGGTCAAATGGGAAAAGAGCAAGCTCCTCCCGGTTCAGAGCATCTCTTTTCTCGGTTTGGAATTGGACTCAGTCTCTTTGACAGCGCGCCTCACGAACGAGCGCGCCCAGTCGGTGTTGGTCTGTTTGAAGGCGTTCAAACAGAAAACAGCGGCTACACTGAAACTTTTTCAGAGGATCCTGGGGCATATGGCATCCTCAGCGGTGGGCACCCCGCTCGGGTTGATGCATATGAGACTGCTTCAGCACTGGCTTCAGACTCGAGTCCCAAGATGGGCATGGTGCCACGGGACACATCGCATGGTCATCACGCCGGTCTGTCACCATCTTTTCAGCCCTTGGACCTACCTCTCGTTTCTACGGGCAGGTGTTCCCCTAGAACTGGTCTTCAGGCGCGTCATGGTCAGGATGGATGCCTCCAAAATGGGCTGGGGCGCTATTTGCAGCGGGCACGCAGCCACCGGTTTGTGGATGGGCCCGCGACTGCATTGGCACATCAACTGCCTCAAGTTGTTGGCAATTCTGCTCGCCCTGCGGAGGTTTCGGTCGTTGATCCAGGGCAAGAACGTGTAAGTTCAGACAGACAACATGGCAACGGTAGCATATGTAAACCGCCAAGGCAGTCTGCGCTCTCGTTGTATGTCACAACTCACCCGCCGTCTCCTCCTCTAGAGTCAGCAGCACTTCAAGTCGCTGCAAGCCACTCACATCTCGGGCAACCTCAACACTACAGCGGACGTGCTGTCACGACAGGTTACCCTCAGGGGAGAGTGGAGACTCCACCCTCAGGTGGTCCATCTGATTTGGAGTCGATTTGGACAGGCAGAGGTGAACCTGTTCGCCTCCCAAGAATCCTCCCCACCTCCCGCTCTGGTATGCCCTGACCGAGGCCCCCCTCGGCATAAACGCGCTGGCACACAGCTGGCCCCCTGGCATGCACAAATTTGCATTTCCCCCAGTGAGCCTACTTGCACAGACCCTGTGCAAGGTCAGGGAGGACCTGCGGTGGTAGACACGATCACTCAGGCTAGGGCCCCCTCTACGAGGCGCCTGTATGCCTTTAAGTGGCATCTGTTCACTAAGTGGTGTTCTTCCCGACAGGAAGACCCCCAGAGATGCGCAGTCGGATCAGTGCTTTCCTTCCTGCAGGAGAGGTTGGAAGGGAGGCTGTCTTCTTCCACCATGAAGGTGTACGTTGCCGCCATAGCAGCACACCACGATGCAGTAGACGGTAAGTCCATAGGGAAGCATGACCTGATCATCAGGTTCCTGAGAGGCACCAGGAGGCTGAATCCCCCCAGACCGCGCCTCGTTCCCTCATCGGACCTCTCTGTAGTTCTTCAGGGTCTACAGAGAGCCCCCTTTGAGCCGTTGCAGTCAGCCGAGCTTAAGGCACTCTCCTTGAAGACTGCCCTCCTGACTGCGCTCACTTCCATCAAGACGGTAGGAGACCTGCAAGCTTTTTCTGTCAGCGAAACATGCCTGGAGTTCGGTCCGGGCTACTCTCACGTGATCCTGAGACCCCGACCGGGCTATGTGCCCAAGGTTCCCACGACTCCTTTTAGGGACCAGGTGGTGAACCTGCAAGCGCTGCCCCAGGAGGAGGCAGACCCAGCCCTGTCGTTGCTGTGGCTGGTGCGCGCTTTACGCATCTATTTGGATCGCACGCAGAGCTTTAGGATCTCTGAGCAGCTCTTTGTCTGCTCTGGTGCACAGCGGAAAGGAAGCACTGTCTCCAAGCAGAGGATCGCCCACTGGCTCATTGACGCCATAACTATGACATATCACGCCCAGGACATGCCGCCCCCGGTAGGGTTACGAGCCCATTCTACCAGGGGTGTAGCGGCCTCCTGGGCCCTGGCCAGGGGTGCCTCTCTAACAGACATTTGCAGAGCAGCAGGCTGGGCAACACCCAACACCTTTGCAAGGTTCTACAACCACCGGGTGGAACCAGTTTCATCCCAGGTAGTGGCACACAATACAAGCGGATAAGCCTGGGATAGCCGGCTGGGTGTATCACTTGCACATAGCGCCTTCCACCTCCTTTTGAGCTGAAGACGTCCGCCATTAATCCCAGTAGTGTTCACAAACTTTGTTCCCTGGTTGACTCTCTCCGAGCCCTGTGGCAGTCGAGTTTTCGGAGAGACTCGCTGCTGGCCCAGTACATGTGCTAACTAAGAATCCTGTTCTGGGGTAGGTGCTCCGCATGTGGTGGTTCCCTGTAAGGCTAACCCCTTGAGATATATATCTTTCGCTAATTCGTTTCCCTGTTGGCAAACTGTGTCTTCCTTGGGCAGAGCCCCTCTGCCCCAGTCTCTATGTTTGTAGTAACTCCTCCCCCGTTGGGTAGGATCTACCTTGAAGACTCTCCACATGGTTGGAAAGACCATGTGACGTATTTTTCCACTTAAATATCCCCCCCTCTCTTTGTTCAAGGTGTGGTCTCCGCTGTGTCTTCCCCTTGGGAGGGACACCTCCCGACTAGACCTGGCGGCCCAGTTGGATAATCCCCCTTCTTTTTTAGGGAGTGGAAAAAAAGAAGGGGAAAAGAGGCCACAACTGGCTTAGCCTGTCTCTATCTTTTGGGTAGTTGACTTGTCCCCAAAGGGCCATTCGACACTCATAACTATGTTGGGGGAGGTTACGTGTCGACCTGGTGTGCTGGTTATGAGGCACACAGTAGTCTGCCCACCACACACCGCTAGTTCATGTAACACAGTTCAGCCAGTTGTGGCGTTTCTTATAGGGACCCCTAGTGTCACTACATTGACACAACGTCGAGTGAGTGACAAATAGGGAACATCATGGTTACTTGTGTAACCTCCGTTCCCTGATGGAGGGAACAAGACGTTGTGTCCCTCCTGCCACAACGCTGAACTACCTGCTGAAATGGCCGGACCTTATATCGGCTCCTCAGCATAAAACCTGAATGAGTGGTTGCATACCAGCTCCTTTTATACCCGTATGTCCTGCCCTATATTTTTTTAAATTGCAGATTCCATTTCAATCAGAAATCCACAAAGTACCACATTTATTCAGTAAATATCTTGTTTCATTCGAAAATGTCACATTACGAAAGTAGAATGAGTTCTGCTCTTATATTTCAACCTCTCCCCCAAGACCACTTTTCACGATCCACTCAATTCCCGATGGATAAAATTGTTATTTTCATTTTTATTTTCGTTAAATATCCTTTTTCATTCGGAAATCTGCCACATTACAGAAGTAGACTGGATTGCAAACACTGTTTCATGCTGACTTTAATCTCAGTTATATGTGATTCAAGTTATATAGTTTAGGAGAGGACCACTGTGATTTGAAAGTGTAAATTTGCTGACCTCTTGGCATGCTTACAGCTGAAGTGACCGTGACTAGTGTTGTTACATACAGCCGTCCAGGAGGAGCGCCAGCGAGCTAAGGAGCGCAACGAGAATGAGGTGGAATCGACCAGCAGTGTGAACGAGGACATGCCCGTGGAGAAGATCCTGGAGGCAGAGCTCGCTGTGGAGCCCAAGACAGAGACGTACATCGAGACCAACCTGGCCATGCCCTCAAATTCAGTAAGTAACATCACTTCCTCTTTGTGCACTAGAAACTGTATGCAGTAATTCAAATTATGGTTCTGCCATAAAGCCCCTGCCCACCACAGTATGGATAAGAACTGTTAATGTTTTCGTAGACCCTTTGAGATACATTTAAGAAATAACTCAGGATAGTGGAGTCTTTGTGGAGCATTGATTAGCACATATGTGCCATAAACATTGAGTCTTGGTGCTCATGCAGGAAATGCATGTTCGAATCTGGCCTGCAGCACACTCGTTCCCCTCCCTGTCCTCAAAATATTTTCTCCTCACTATTGTTGTCAATAAAGAGTGGTATAAAGCCATATAAAATATTTGTTATAAGAACCACTTTGGTCTTATAACAGTAACTATGTTTCTATCCAGGGTTTTTTTTGCAACAAAAGGTGTAGTGCATCAAAAAGTTTACCGATATAGCTGATGGAAATGCAAATTATTGCTAAAATTTCACAAGTGTCGACATAATATTTTTCCATTTAACTGTAGCGCATAAACTCTTATGTCGATACGTCAAATGTCACGAAAAACTGGTTTGGAAACACTTTTTGTCGAGAAAATTGGCATTAACGCAAAAATATAGTGTCACATGACAGAATTTACCCCAATCGTTAGCCTGTGTTAATCATGACAACAAGGTATACATCCTTGAAAGCCAATTTATTGTACGTGAAGCATTACTCGCACTGTTATGGATTGGCCTTAATGGCATACCTGCACAGAAACACATCTGCATCATGACACTTCCTGGAGTGCCGTGCTCCAAATATCTCGTATCATGCACCTGTCATCGACAGGTGCACGGAGAACAAATGAATGGCAACTCTTTGCGATTAATTAAATCGCAGTAGCCATCCATTTATTTATTGAAGTTGCTTTTTCACACCATTCAAAATAATAGATGGCAGTCATGGAATTATCCCACAATAAAAAAAAAACATATCATTTCTGTGCACACAGATGTTTTAAAAATAATACACAATACTAGGAGAAAAGCATCAGTGTGCTTTTTTGGAACACTAACAGCCCAATTCTATTAAATTATTGTTTAGCTTACTTTTGTAAAAATGCCAGCAAAATTATCTGTATTAAATTAAATAAATTACCAAATGAAAAAAAACATTAAATTAAAAAAATAAATTACCAAATAAAAAAAATTCTATTGTTAGCCATATATACTTGCCTTTTCTTTACAAAAACTTAAATTAGCCTTACCCTGTTTTGTAGACGAAAAGTCGGCTAAATGACATTCTCAGAATGTTCTGCACTTTTTTCAAAACTATAAACTATCAGAACGTTTTGTCCAATGCTGAGTTCACTTTCACAAAATGAGCTTTTGAACATTTTAAAACTTTTAAATATTTTAAATCTAACCCTATTTACACTGGATCACATTTGCTGAGTTTCTTCAGAACATTTAAATTGCATTATGACACTAAAATTAATTTTAGATGACAGTCAAGTTCAGCTGGTCGTTAAAAGTTGCTGGACAAATATGCAGGACGTAATGCAGTTATGATGGCATTGCTTTACATTAGATGATTGTTCAAAATAGACTTTTGAATATCAGGAATGTATCATATGTAAACCCTGATATTACACTGCATCAGTTTTTCTTTAATAGCTGTGCACACAGCATATACACATCGATGGATGGTCCTTATACTAAGATCGAAAGTTTCCCCCACTACTTGGTGCAAGTTGCCAGCTTGAACAGGGCCATGCGATAGGCGCAACATCAGGACCAATATTACAGTCCTATCAGAAGGGCAACTTCTCCCTTTTGATTGCAATTCCTCCTCTTCTGATTGCATTTATTTGTGAAATTATGTGACAGTAAGCTGGCTAATTTCAATTAATTGTCTCAATATTCTCTTTTGGAACATCTGGGAGGCGAAAGGTACACAATTAGCGATATACACACATTTCTGTTTGGAAACGGCTTAAGGGCAGATTTCTTTTGCGATAAACCAAAATTATGTGACAAAGTGTTTTTTTAAGCATGACGTCAGCACGCACACCATTTTTATCGATAAAAGGCCGTTTGAATGGAAATTAGCAGAAGACGGCAAATTTCGCATTTTCACTTTGTCGATAACAAAACAGCATGAAAAGTGGATGGAAACCAGGTTAATGTCTTCAGCCATGTGCCTATTGTGGCCTTTTTGCTGCCTTGTTTTGCTTTGTTTGAATATATGAAGAATACAAATTGTAATAGCATGTACCTCTTGAAAGGCTCAGTGTTCTCAGATTACTACAGTATTTAGCGGTACTTGAAAAGGCTCATTATTGTTGTTTGCCTGTCAGTTCTGTTCTTTCTCTTTGCCTTTTCTTCATTGGGAAGATATTCTTTACCTGTCAGTACCCTCCGAATTAAAATGCAGAAAAACATGCATCTTGTTTGTTAGCTTTGTTTCTGTTTGACTGTTTTATTAAGACAGATGAGGCTCATTTTTAAGCATTTGTTTCTGGAATTTTGCTACTTTTATTGAAATATTGAAGAAGGTGGAATGGGTTTAGGGAAAAGACACAATCCAGACTCAAACTTGCATTTCCCATATGAGCACCACGGCACAATGTGTCAAGCGTGCGGCAACCGCTAGGCTACAGGTCCATCTTCTTAACAGTTTTTTTTTTTGTAAAATTTTCTTTTTTGCTGTTGTTGGTAATTCACTATGAAGAGTTTTACTTGTGTGCTATGACGTTCCTCAAGTCACCATGACAAATCAGCACCACTTAAATGATCACTGGCTTCACTTTCGAGAACTGTTTGAATAATGAACTACTGTACTTAGACAGTCCCTGGGAGCTTGCAGCCTGTCGTAAGGCTCTGATGAGAGTTTTTTTTCTCTCTCTCTCTCTCTATCTCTCCCGCTCTCTCCCGTTGTAGTGAAGAAATAAAATTAGGAAGGCTGTGTATATACGAGAAGAGTAGCAGAACAAGAGAGGGAGAGAGGCTGGGCGGTTGAGTGCATCTTTTGGGACTGCTCTGTACCGAAGCGAAAATGTTCTGGAAGTGATGGGAGCTGTTATGTGAGTAAATGGGGTTATTTTGGGAAGATGAAAATGTGTGGGAACAGAGGAGAGACATTTGGGGAAAGGTAGTGAGATGAGGGAGAACATAAGGCCTGTCTTAAGGGAGTTGCTGCCAGGCCTTACACTAGAAAGCACTCAGTCTCTGATTCACTATTTCTGTCGGGTTCATCACACTGTGTCTCCAGTAGGGGGCTTGTTTCAGTAGACCTGGGGCATACGCAACTGATTTGTTTGTCCTAAATCCTCAAATAAGCCCTATTGAATATGAAATACATACACTCCATGGCCAAAATTATGTGGATGGCGCTTCTAAAAAATGGGTTTGGCAATTTCAGCAAAAAATTTGGCATAGAGCTGTAAAATCTTCTTAAACAAACATTTCTAGACGTTTTGTGCACACAGTGAGGTCCATAAAGAAATGGTTTACAGAGTCTGGTGTGGAAGAGCTTGCCTGGACACGTCTGGGATGAATTGGAATCGTAAATACAATCCAGAACCCATCACCCAACCCAAGAGCCATGTTCCAACATCTAGTGGAAAACCTTCCCAGAAGAGTGGAAGCTGTTATTGCAGCAAAGGGAGGACCAACTCCCTATTAAAGGATAGGTTCTGGTTTCAATACAAGTTAAGCTCGAACGACAGCATTTGTGGTCATAATGTTAATTTCCACCAAAAAACAAAACAAAACAAATAAATCCATTAAGATTACATTAATGCCCATGGTTTTGTAATGAAATGCTCACCAAGAACATATGAATGTAGCGTTTAAATGTAAACACACTTTTGGCCATGTAGTGTCGAAATTTGTAAATATCACTGCATTATTAAATGTTATTAGTTTTAACCTTTGCTATATAGCTCCCAGTCGATGACGATGACGTCTTGTCTTAATGTGCCAAAACTCTCAGTTTGTGCATTGACAGCTATTTGGATAGTCTTAACGTTACAGTCTAACTCATCCCACTGGCTGTGGTTGACTGTATATTAAATTATATTAAAGAAAATAATGATGCAGTCTATAGTTGGACGGCAAAGAGACACTTTACTGGAATGCGTTCCTCTATGGTGTTCCCTTGGCCTGCTGTCAGAAGCATCGACTCCCCCCACCCACCCTTCATGTCTCCCTCCTCCTTTCCCTCCCGCTGTCCCTGGAGCTCCCCTTCTGTCCGTGCTCTTTAGGAAGCCACTGCTCCGTGCACTAATTAATCAGAGGACCTCGGCCCGGGAGTGCAGCTCATGAATGGGCCACCACTGCTGCTTAATGGCTGGGGTTTGGCCAAGCTGAATAAAGTGTGTTTATCTCATGGTGACCTAGAACAGGAGTTAAACAGGCGTTAGTAACATGCCTCCAGTTAGAAATGGAAGGGAGGAGAGCACAGATCTGTCACGCTTACTCATTTTTCATGTAAATCTCTTGGTTACCTTAATTTTTCTTTATATTTTTTGGCGCACTCCCTCTTGCTTTGTGTGTTTTCACTTTGTTGGCTTCTGTCTGTCTGCGTACTTGTCATTATTTGTGAGCCAAATACCATTATTTACTTTTATCATTCTATCATTTGTGTAACTTAGACTACATTGTAGGTGTCAGATAATTGAAAACTCTTTATTCTATGCTGTCTTATTGTTTTAATACTGACTAGGGATGGGTCCAAGTGAGCATGGTTACATGCACAGTCTTTTTATGCTTAATAAGCTGACAACATGTAAATGTGGTCATTTAAGGTCATAAACAGTTTTATGCAAAACACGATCGGCACACATAGATTTTTGCCTATTAACCCGATTTTGTGTTGCACCTTTTCCAGAGTTCTTACCAGCTTATTCAATGTGCACAAGTTTTGTGTGCATGACTGTTAACAGGTGCATCTCAATAAATTAGAATGTCGTGGAAAAGTTCATTTATTTCAGTAATTCAACTCAAATTGTGAAACTCGTGTATTAAATAAATTCAATGCACACAGACTGAAGTAGTTTAAGTCTTTGGTTCTTTTAATTGTGATGATTTTGGCTCACATTTAACAAAAACCCACCAATTCACTATCTCAAAAAATTAGAATATGGTGACATGCCAATCAGCTAATCAACTCAAAACACCTGCAAAGGTTTCCTGAGCCTTCAAAATGGTCTCTCAGTTTGGTTCACTAGGCTACACAATCATGGGGAAGACTGCTGATCTGACAGTTGTCCAGAAGACAATCATTGACACCCTTCACAAGGAGGGTAAGCCACAAACATTCATTGCCAAAGAAGCTGGCTGTTCACAGAGTGCTGTATCCAAGCATGTTAACAGAAAGTTGAGTGGAAGGAAAAAGTGTGGAAGAAAAAGATGCACAACCAACCGAGAGAACCGCAGCCTTATGATTGTCAAGCAAAATCGATTCAAGAATTTGGGTGAACTTCACAAGGAATGGACTGAGGCTGGGGTCAAGGCATCAAGAGCCACCACTCACAGACGTGTCAAGGAATTTGGCTACAGTTGTCGTATTCCTCTTGTTAAGCCACTCCTGAACCACAGACAACATCAGAGGCGTCTTACCTGGGCTAAGGAGAAGAAGAACTGGACTGTTGCCCAGTGGTCCAAAGTCCTCTTTTCAGATGAGAGCAAGTTTTGTATTTCATTTGGAAACCAAGGTCCTAGAGTCTGGAGGAAGGGTGGAGAAGCTCATAGCCCAAGTTGCTTGAAGTCCAGTGTTAAGTTTCCACAGTCTGTGATGATTTGGGGTGCAATGTCATCTGCTGGTGTTGGTCCATTGTGTTTTTTGAAAACCAAAGTCACTGCACCCGTTTACCAAGAAATTTTAGAGCACTTCATGCTTCCTTCTGCTGACCAGCTTTTTAAAGATGCTGATTTCATTTTCCAGCAGGATTTGGCACCTGCCCACACTGCCAAAAGCACCAAAAGTTGGTTAAATGACCATGGTGTTGGTGTGCTTGACTGGCCAGCAAACTCACCAGACCTGAACCCCATAGAGAATCTATGGGGTATTGTCAAGAGGAAAATGAGAAACAAGAGACTAAAAAATGCAGATGAGCTGAAGGCCACTGTCAAAGAAACCTGGGCTTCCATACCACCTCAGCAGTGCCACAAACTGATCACCTCCATGCCATGCCGAATTGAGGCAGTAATTAAAGCAAAAGGAGCCCCTACCAAGTATTGAGTACATATACAGTAAATGAACATACTTTCCAGAAGGCCAACAATTCACTAAAAATGTTTTTTTTATTGGTCTTATGATGTATTCTAATTTTTTGAGATAGTGAATTGCTGGGTTTTTGTTAAATGTGAGCCAAAATCATCACAATTAAAAGAACCAAAGACTTAAACTACTTCAGTCTGTGTGCATTGAATTTATTTAATACACGAGTTTCACAATTTGAGTTGAATTACTGAAATAAATGAACTTTTCCACGACATTCTAATTTATTGAGATGCACCTGTATGTATTGACATCAAAAGCAGAGAATAATCAGATGATTTCAGATCGCATGTAAACACAGTTTTCTTGCGTTATCAGAATTTTTGAAAAAGCTGATTTTTGGAAGTTATCAGCGTATTGGTGTGCATCTAAACACTCAGTGATTGAAGAGTTGTCCAATGACCGGTCGACTAGTTTTATCTTTTTTCTTTTAAATGTTAGCTTTTTTTTTAATTGGCTGTGCTTTAATTAGTGTGTTTAATTACCTTTAACTGTTACTGTTTGCACGGTAAAACTGCATCTTTAAGTCCGTCCCCTTTTAAGCACTGCCACAGCAGCCATACAAATGACGTCTTTGGTCGTTGCATCGTGTCTCACTCTGTTTTTTAAGCATCTTGTATCATGAGCATTGCATTTTGTTCCATTGCATTGTGCTTTGTCCAGTTGTTTTTTTTTTAACATAAGAACATTTCTTAGGGGGTGAACACCCACTAAGAAATGCATCAGATTGGGGTCAGGTGAAACTGAAATTAACAGCCTAATTATTCTGGGCTTCCTAAAGACTGACAAGCCAACTAGTCATTCATACAACCCACAGAAAAGTTGCTTTGAAGGCATGTAGTTTTGCACACTGCTACCTGTGACCCACAAGACGTGTTTGTAAACCAGGAATATTTCACATAAGCCTGCAGACGTATCGCTCACTGTCTTGCACCACTGCAGAATGCAGACTGTTTTTTACTTCAGTTAGTCACGCAACAATAATATAGTTTAAGCAGACAATGAAAAATTTAAATGTCTCTCGTCTCTCCTGCTCGCAGTGATAAAAATTTAATAGCACAATGTGCTAGCGTGGCATTTCTGCGAGAGCCCAGAACTAGGATCTGATGTGAATAATGCAGACTGAATGCTTTCCATTCAGCAGGAACAAAAACAGACGTTGTTTTGTTATCAAAGTGTCTCTTTGAATCTGAAAAAGTCGTCATCACTCTTTTGCCCAGGGCTAGCGCTGGAACACACTGCCGAATCTCACAAGCAAATCATATGGCTGACTGTATTCAGACTTCGGCACTCCAAAGAGGAGAGAAATTATTATGTTTAAAATGATTTTATGTCCTCAATCAACCACTTATTTTGCCCTGCTTGGATACGTATTAATCTAGATAGCAGAAGTTATTAAATGCTGTTCATTACGATAAATATGGAGTGTGAAAAGACCACATGTCTGTTTCTTTCTTTCCAATAATGAATAATTTTTTCATGTCAATGTGAAAACTGCATACAATTTTTTTCTTGATGAGTATTTAACCTCTAAACATTAAGTGCATAAATGTACTTGAAAAGCAAACTTGGGTAAGATAAAAAGGCTTTGTTTTGTAGAGAACATATCTTATTTTTCTTACCCCATTGGCAAGTTGTTTTTTTTCTTGTTTTTTTATTTCTTAGATTAAGAAATTTTTCTAACTCCTAATTAAAGGAGTAAGAAAAATAAGCTCAAGATTCAAGATATATTCTCTAAAAGCAAGTCTTGATTTCCATGCGATTTTTCTTAAGAAAATGTATCTTGTTTATGGATGTTTTTACTGGAAAACAAGACAAAAAAACTAATTCGAAAATGCTTTTTGTAGTGAAGTCTGAGTATTTGGTAGATTAGGCCCCATTTTTCAGTCTTTTTTTCTGTTATGGTAGCTGGTATTGGAGGAGAAACGAGGTCAGTGTAAACACTGCTAAAATAGTTATACATCATTCATGAGTATTACAGTGTTTAATGAGAACTCTGGGAGATGTATTCTTTTGAGGAGCATCAGTGGAGGTGCTCTTTGCCAATTTGGTTTTTTACTTCATACTGTTGTTTTATGAATTATCTGTTTGTTTACATTTTTGTAAAGGAACATGGCAGAAGCTGTTGCACCAAGGATGATCGTCTATGTGTTCCCGATCAGCCACAGAAATATTCATAAGCTGCGTCTTTTTTCTGAAAATAAACAATTATCATCAGTGGGAGAGATGACTATGTCTGGCTAACAGTTTACTATCTCCAACTCCTCCCTTTGATCTGATGCTGTTGTCAGCTTGAGTTTAAAATAGGCACTTAAATACCGTAGAACCACACAGGGGAAACATCCAACACTTTCACAAGCCTCTCTGGGGAGTTCTCGTGTTTAAATATGAAAATTATGGATGAGCCCACAGTTTTCCTGTTGTCATTTTCTGATGTGTGACTGTTGACAAATTTCTAGCCTCTAAGAAGAAGATTTTATTTTTTTTAATGTATAAAAACTCTCTCCTATCCCAGCTTAATATGCTAAAACAACTCAGCTTTCTAATGACACTTAGATTGAGCTTCTAGTCCACTCAGAGGCTGAGATTTTCAACGAAATAACAAGGGTGATTCATGAACTAAAAATTAGACTTAATGTCTATGGACGAGCACATCTTTCAGGGCTAAAATGCATAGATCCTCACACATTTCAGATCTGTATATTGTGATGTAATGTGATAAAGAAAAAAATATTTTTCATAGTGCTTGCTGCCATCTAGTGGAATGAAATAAGACTTTTAAAAGTGAGGTAAAGTGAACAGAACCAGAATTACATGTTTAGGACAACATGTTTAGGACAACAATTCAAAAAATAACTTTCTGTTTATCATAAGTTTATAAACATACAATATTATTTATGTATAATTGGAGTCTTTTTTTATTTGGGGGGATTTCTGAAAAAAATTGCAATTAGTCCACAGTATGTGTGAATTGTTAGCTTTTAAATTTGAGTGTAAAAAATTGCGGGCAGCAGCCCAAAAATGCACCAGAGTTTAAGGGGTTAAGTAACCCATTTGTTGGTGGATTTCCCCAAAAAGTGTAACACTGTGACTCTGTGGCACTATAAAAATATTACTTTGTTTGAGCATCCTAACCAACCCGACACAGCAACATTGGCTCAACCAATGGCGTCAGTTAGGGACATGATCTGTTTTTATACCAATGCCAGACACGGGAGTGTTCAGGAAACCTGTTTGAAAACAATCATGATTTTACAACTCTTTTTGGTGGAGAGGACAGGAAATGACGAGATATGTTATGGAGGATGTTTTTCGGTATTCAAACTCACATCGCCCACATTATCAGCACGGCTCTTCGACTTCTATGTTTTTCTATGTTTATTTTTCACAGAAGTTCAGAGAATGTGGCGCTAACGCAGACATTTTCTGTTTGATAGACCATTAGCTTCTGTGGCATCAACTGATTTATTGACTCTTTTAAAATCTCAACTCATAATTGTGGTGTCATTGTGTCAAATCTATTAATAAACCTCTTACAATGCACCAAGTGAAGCCAGCAAGCTGCCAAAATTGAAGCCAGGATTTTCCAGGAATGCACATCACCCCCACCGACAATTTTGATAAATTAGAAAGTGATTTCTTCCCCTCTATTTGTTTTCTCAAGAAGCATTTGTCCTTTCGCCCACTACAGTGTCCTGTTGATGTTTTCCAATGCGTTCCCTTTTGACGCCTCTTGACACACTGGTTGAAAAACGGTTCTCAATTTCTATTTCTTCTCATCCTTTCAGAAAACACACTCCTGCTGTTTTCCGCTCCTCTGCGCTCGTTCCCTCTCTCTCGCAGTCCATTGACTCGCTTTTTCATCATCTGAAACAAAGGGCCATATCTATCCTTCCCTTGGCTTCACGCAACGTGAGGCAAGAATCATCTAGGTCATTTTTCATATCTCTCATTTGTCCTCTCTCTCTTTGATGGAGACAGCACTTTCCGCATAGTGACGTGCTAATAAACTCAAATCTGCAGGAGGCGTTAACCCAAACTTGCTGAATGCAAACTCCCTCGTGCAGAGTCCCGCAACATCATTGCATTGACAACAATGCCAACAATACCTGGAATTTGGTAATGGCGTTCCGGTGAGAGATTTTTGTAGCACATTTTACAGTCTGTCCAGAGTCCTTTAATCTAGTGTTTCCCAACCTTTTTTGAGGGATAAAGCACCCCTTCATTAACACCATCAACACATTTATTTATGAACAAAATTCAGATGAGACGTTTAACAAAAGAATGAATGGCAGCATGTAATTATGATCGAACCTTACCTTACATGAGCAAGAATAAGAAATTGCGTTAATGAGAAAATGAGTGAAGAAATCTGCCTGGAGTCTAGAGTCTATACACGACTATCTATGAGTGTCATTCTCACCTTTTTTTTATTTTATTTTGTTTGTTTGTTTGGTTGGTTTTGTGTTTTGTTTGGTTTTTTGTTCGGTTTGGTTTGTTTTTTAAAGGAACTGACTGCACTAAGTTTACACAATCAATTAATTATCCCATTTATTTATTTTAATCTGTTTACAGCCTTAATATTTTTATTTGAAGTTTGTTGAAGTACCTCTGGCTACACATACCCTTGTTTAGGAATCAATGTTTCAACTTGCAGTTTAAAAATGTTTAGCAGTATTCTGTGTAGAAATTCTTTACGGAATCCCTGGAAATTCTTTTCCGGGGAGCTTCCTTAAGGAAACACTTGCTAGGAAAGAGTCACTTTATAGCAACAAATCGCTGCAGGTATTTCCTGTGCAAGAGGGGCAAAAGCACTGTTTGTTTTGCCTTCCTGTTCACTCCTGCTCTGAGCGGATTAGTCACTGAGCGTTGTGTGTGTTGGGCCGTTGTGATGTCAGGAGGAGAGAACAGCCTTTACTCCTTAAACATAGTAACAATGTTAAAAACACTTTCATATAGACACCCCAGATAATCACTGTGAACTTTCACACACAAAGGGAAAAAAAATAAAAAATAAACAGACACACAGAATGAGACAATAAGAAAGTGAAATCAATGAATATATAAAGAGACTGCTTACCAAAATATGACAGGTGGTTTGAAGCTGTCAAAAATCTATTGATAGTTTCTATTCATGTTAGCATGTTCAGTCAACTAATTGAATAGCTGAGTATGTGAAATAGATTTTTTTGTGATCTCTGTGATATTTGGATATACAACTCATCTGACACCCTCTTGTGTTCTTGTTTCCTCCACCAGCCCAATGATCCAGTCACAAACATCTGTCAGGCCGCAGACAAACAGCTCTTCACTCTGGTGGAATGGGCCAAGAGGATCCCACATTTCTCAGAGCTGCCTCTGGACGACCAGGTCATTCTTCTACGAGCAGGTAAGTTTAAGTTTGCTAGTAATAGGACTAGGTCATTAGTTTTACTTGCTAAGGCAAACATCACTATTACTATTGCTCATACTTAAGGTCTTTAGATTTACATTGAAGGAGGACAAGAATATCATAGAGTCTTGGGGATAGGCTCTTTTGAGGGTGGGCCAGTAAACAACCATCTACCAACCATGCAGTCTATGTAGGCTGTGTTCTATGTTTTGAACCATAACCTATGAGTACAGGGTCAGAATAGTCAATAATTTTGTTCTCTAAGAAGTTGAAAGAAGTTGATATAAGTAAGACAAATAGATGTTCAGGAGACCGTCATTCAACAAACAAACTTCTTTCCTTTTAATTTCCTTTATAGCCTGTTGTGTTAATGAGCAATGCTGGTCTTCTGAGAACAACCTGAAGAGCATGAGAGAGGGTCTTCTCTCAATTTCTTGTTCTTTCTCAGAGCTCTCAGGTTTTCTATAAATAACCCCTTTAGTTCTGCTGTCTCATAGATGAAAGCATCTCAGCCTTTCCCAAGCTCAACTCTGGGGAAATAGGGGGAGCTGAGTAGTTGCTAGGCAGACTGGTTAAAGGAGCCCTGTCACTCAAATCCTTCCTTAATTCACCCTCACTGTGTATAATGTTTTGTCATTATTTTATCTGTCTCTCGCAGGGTGGAATGAACTCCTCATTGCATCATTTTCACACCGTTCCATTGCAGTGAAGGACGGAATACTGTTGGCCACAGGATTACACGTGCACCGGAACAGTGCCCACAGTGCAGGAGTAGGAGCCATATTTGACAGGTTAGAAACATCCTTTATAAAGCTTAGTCAGAGTACATAATATATTTCATTTGGCATTGAGGAAAACATGACTATAAGGGGGTCCATGGTCCTAGGTCAGTATTCACAACCTATGTTTTCCAGTGGAAAAACCTATTTTCAATGTTCTGTCGGATGAATGTTCGGCACCCAGATACAGTTCAACACATTGTACGGAATGTATTTCTTTATCTCACAGCCTCACACATTAACACATGTCCTCTGGCAAAGATCTATAACTTTATATTTGTAGTTTTTTTTTTTAATTCTGCCCTTTTAATAAAGTACTTTTGCAGAACCATGGTACAGTGATGGTATTAGATGGTAATACCATGTTACTTTGGTAGAGACATTGTTTCTGAATGACTGCCATATGTAACACTGTATTTATATTGTAATCTAAGGTACTTCAAAGAATACAATAGTACTACCATTGTTCATGCCCAGAAAAGCATGGTATTGCCAATGACAAAAAAAACTAAAAAAAACATTGGTAATAAAATGGTATTTCTTGGATCTTTTTTTATTGAGGTAGGCCTGCTGTCTGTAAAAAAAAAAAATATTTAGAATAAATTTATGTTGTACTATGTTTGGCTAAGATATATTTTGAACAGAGCAAAACCCAGTCATGTTGGATAATTTTATGAGCACTTTAAAGCACATCTCAAATTATTGGTCTTCTCTGAAGTTGTGAAACTGTGGCACACATTCAAATATGGCGGCACAAAGAGATGATCAAACGTGAAATTTTCATGACAAGGGCAGAAGAGGAACCTTGACATTTCTGCCAGCGAAACGCAGAGCAAAAGGGCAGGGAGGAACGAGCTTTCCATCGATTTACATCGATATTCATTAAATATGCAGCCGCGCTCGCAACAGAGGTCATGCAGAAATGGTCGAGTGCTCAGACAGAAAATATTAAAGGAAATCCATTTGTGTGTCATTTATGATGAAATCAAAGAATATGGAGGACACACCCAGAGTCGCAGATATGCTTTATCTGTGCCAGCACAAAACTGACCAATGCCATGTTCATTAAATAATAAAAGATGACGAACTACCAGCAATTTCTCTTTTTTATTTATTTAAGTTAAATCTATATATCAATTATTCAAAATATATTCGCAATTATTTTGCTGCTGATAAATGATTAAATATAAATTTATTTTAATGCGTTTTTAATTTGACCATTAAATTACATAAATAGATTGTTGTTAAAGTAGTTTCATGATGCATCGTTGCCTTGTAACTTGTAAGAGAGCATTATGATAGAAATGTTTTAATAGCGTCTCTGACGTAAACTGATGTAGCTAAAAGGTGTTGAAGTGTGTTTCATTTCCATGAATCTGTTCAAACTGAATCAGTTTTAGTTAATCAATTCCAAACTCTGATTTGTTTGGGTCATCAGTCTAAAATGGTCAAGGAAGTCCCTGCACTACATTTTTCCTCTATTAAAATGTTTTAGTAAAAATATATGTTAGTAAATATCATTGCTGTTTCTTTTTATGTATTGTTATATTGATGTACATCAATGAAAATTATTCAGTATAGCCGCAAGTGGCAATTATTGAGATCCAAGCAAATTGGAAGAGAATAAGACCAAAATAGCCAAATTTGATCGTGTTGCAAAATAAAAAAATGTCTTAAGTTAGAGCTACCTCTAGCATTGGAAATTTAGGAAATTTGGCATGTGCCATCAGAATGACCTGTTGTCCATGTTTACCATGTTTTGTTAAATTTGGATAGCTTATTGCACTCATAAGATAATGGCCAATTTGTAAATATGGACCACCCCCAAAACATATTGGCTCATATCTTCTAAATGTTTGAATTCATCAAATTCCTTTTGATAACTTTTAACAGGAGTATCTCTAGATGGTACATACCAAATTTCTTGTGACTCAGACAAATAGCCTATGACAAATTTGAAAAAGTCATTTTTGTTTTTCTTTTACATTGAAGTGCTATAAACATTGTCTGACACAATTGAAAACCGTGTGGCCAATTCATTTGGGGGGCATTGAAGGATTCAGAGGAAATACATTTTTTATTCTAGTCCTTATGGTTCTGGAGTTATTAGCAAAAATGTAATGTAATTCCTGCATTACACATATTAAATCTACTTTGTTAAAATATTTGGTTGAAATGATGGTGGCTTTAAATGAATAAAATATATATATATATATATATATATATATATATATATCATACATGTAATTTATAATCATCAAAAGGCTGAAAAATATTGAGATTAAATAGTTTTAACTATATTGGTCAGCCCAAATAAGGTTAAAAAAGGGCCATGGTGGTTACAGAACATTTATATGAGAGAGGCACATCTCAGTGCTAATGTTTACCAAGCAGACACAAGACAGTAATTGACCAAAAAAAAAATATATATATATATATTAACAGTAATTGGAATATTAACTGTCCCTTGCAGCTGTCACCTGACTCCTTTAAGTCTGCAATGTTTCAAGATCAAGTCTCTGCTCTGCTCTTACGGCCCAGAGACTTTTTTAGCAATTAGAATACGCCTGGCTCCTCTACAAGAATGGATTGCATCTCAGCATTAATGCAGCTAACATTAAGATGCGCTGCACTGATAATGTTTCTTTATCAGGTCCCCCTCAAGTGACAGATGTGGCACAAATGAAGTGGATGGTCGGCTTAAACACTGGGCTGAAGTTCCTCACCCCCTCATCTTATTGTTCCAGGAGGCCAATTTAATTAGAGTGTGTTAAGAGTGGGAATGAGGCTGCCCCACGCCAGTATGCGTGCCGTCACCCGGTCACGCAAAGGCCAAGAGCATCATAGGAGACATCACTCTCTGGATAGAGGAAATGATGCCAATCTAGACATTTATTAAGGAGATAGTCATATTTGAGTGTCCCTGACAGTAATGGAGTAATATCTGCCCGCATCTATCTCATTTTCCGATGGCTGATTGTGTTAGTAATGTGGTTGATTTATAAGAAAGATTAAGGCATTTTTGAGCAGTGTAACCCTGTTCTTCTTCTGGACATCTTAACCAGTGTGTTTTCTCTTGTGTTCAGGGTGCTGACGGAGTTGGTGTCAAAGATGAGAGACATGCAGATGGATAAAACAGAGTTAGGGTGCCTTCGAGCAATCGTCCTGTTCAACCCAGGTACTAACTTCCCAGAGTTCTCTCCTCATACATTATAAGTTCAAAGTTTGGACACATATAAAAGAATTTATGTTTATCGTGATCTTAAAAACCTTTTGATTTAAAGGCTTATGCTTAAATGCTTGAATTGTAGTACTCATGTACAGTAGGTGACACAGGTTTGATTCCAACCGGTGATGTGTCCCGATTCCAATCCCCCTCTTTATCCCAAATAATTTTCTTGGTCCTATAAATCCAAAAGCCCCACACTAAAAAAGGCACTCTGTAAACTGAGTAAACATCTCTAAATGTCTCCTCATGATATGTTATCCTTGAGCACATTTGTTCTCTGAGGTGTTTTCGATGTTGTTAACATTGCCCTTTGTACCCCAGTGTGAATGTAGCCCCACATCACTGGCACGAAAGCGATTTGTGACCATTAATGAGGCATAGACCCAGCCCATGACCCAGAGACAGCATATGGCTCATTCTCTGAAGACAGAGCTCTCCTCTGTTCCACTCACTTTATGAAGAGGAAAGAAAGACTTCCCATTTACCCAATTAAAGGCTCTAAGAAGGCTTTTCCAGAGAATCAGATTGAGTTGAGAGAGAATGAGTTGCAGACATTCACTTCATTTTTTAAATAATCTTATGTTATTTTTACCTCATCTGCCTGCTTGAAGAAATGTAGTTGGAATGATATTTATAGCTGTGGTGTATATTGGTACTCTTGTTATTGTTCAGTAGAATAAATATTCTCACCCCACCCAGTGGGTGGGCAGGAACTGGCTGCCAATTTGAGGCTGTGCTAAGGAAGGATGGTACAGTTCCTTCTCCACAACTCAACTTTATTATGCAACTTCTACAATTTCAGACTCCAAAGGCCTGTCCAACCCTGGTGAAGTTGAAGCACTAAGAGAGAAGGTCTATGCCTCACTGGAAGCTTACTGCAAACAGAAGTATCCTGAACAACCTGGAAGGTACAGAATAATTTTCCTTCTTCCATTCTCTATGTACCACTTCAGTAAAGGCCAAAGGATATTTCGGTTTTTCGCGCTGCTGATCGCTCCTCGCTTAGTATGCATGACGCAAATTTCACACAGCCCAGATATTCTTGACCCTCAGACGCAGTCCCCAGCTGTGCGCATGACTGTACAAAAAGAGTATCACAAAGCAGTGGTAGTGGGCGTGTGTCAAATGCGTTTGCGGTCAGAAAAGTATACTTTTCAAGGCAACATGGTTGGCTGAGCACGATCCAACCCTGAAAGTAGAAAAAGTATACCCGTGCCATAAGACTCTAATATTAGTTTTACTTCACAATCAGCATATTTCATTGCAAATAAGCTATGGATGTTAGGAGTTGTAGTTATATTTGTTGCAACTTATGTACTTTTTTGCATAAAAAAAGGCATTTGTATTTTAACAGGCCCTTTTTTACCTTATTTTTGGCTTCTTTCTTTTTTAAAACTAATTTTAAAGTTGCTGTACACAATTTTCACAAATATTAAGATTTTAATAGTGCTAAATATTAAACAATATCTAATAATATAATATACACTACCAGTCAAAAGTTTGGGCATGCCTACTCATTCTTTTTTTCTCTCTCTCTCTACATTTATTCGAAATAAAACGAGTATTTATTGGCTGTTTTTCTTCATCTGGTACAACTCACCCTTAAAATAAATTACAAAAAATCTTTTAAATGATTTCAAGCAATTAAGCATAAACCAAATCAAAAGGTTTAAATTGATCAAAAACATAAATTCAGTCAGTTATATCCATACTTTTGACTGGCTGTGTATATCATATTATTCATATTTTTTAATATATTTGTATTATATTATATTGTATTGATCCAGCTGTTTATGTTTTATGCTATTATTATGCATGACCCTGCTCCATATTTCAAAAAGATATTTTATGAAAAATAGTTTTGTAGTACTACTAGTCTCAGGATGTTTCAGCCTGACTTCAAAGACTGTTGAGAGAGTTGTATCAAGTACAAAAGATAAAATAGATAAGAGTCGATTCTCTGTCTAGAATAAGTGTAGTTTTTGGTCTAATTGTACAACTGTATCTTGTCTTTGCATTTGAGTATATGAATAATGTGTGGTTTCTTTTGTGTGTGTGTGTGTGTGTGTGTGTAGGTTTGCTAAGCTCTTGCTGCGGCTCCCTGCCTTGCGCTCCATTGGACTCAAATGTCTAGAGCACCTGTTCTTCTTTAAGCTCATAGGGGATACGCCCATCGACACCTTCCTTATGGAGATGCTGGAGGCGCCCCACCAAATGACATAGCGCCCTCTTGTCACCGGGGGTAGTGAGGGGCTGCCACTCTCCTCGCCCCCCCAAACAGAAACTGATCACATGACACCATTTGCCAGAGTGGAGAGGCTTCATAAGCAACTTTGAGCACCTCCGCTTGACTCAGCATTTTAAATACAATCATGGCATTGATGGGTCTGTTTTATACCTTGTATAAAGAAATAAATATATAATACATTAGAAAAAAACCGAAAATGGACTTCAAGCCCACAGACAACAGTGGACATGGGTGTATCAAACTATCCTTCAATGGGTATATGTACAAAAGAAGATGAAAAACCGTATAGATTTGATTTGATGGAGGTACAGTTCTTCATTGTGCAGTAATTGCAGAAATACCACAAGGGTCGGCATGGAAATTGCCGGATTGGGTATGCTGAGATTCAGTGGGTTTTATGGGAGGGATCCAGGACTCTTAATTAGACTCATGTGGATGATAGGTGGGTGGACGTTATAGGGCCAGCCACTACAGAGTAGGCTGGCGTGTCTGGACACATGAAGACTTATGGGATATGATAATGATGGTAATATGGTGAGGCTGGTAGCCTAATGGCTAATGATTCAGGCTTCTAACACAAACATTGTTTTTAATCTCTGGTGGGAGCTACCCAGGATTATAAATTATTGAGATTACAATCCTGTTACAATCGTTCCTGATAGAATGTTCCGGTAATTACTGTGTTGTAATGTCAAGTTGCTATGGACGAAAGAATCAGGTCAGTTGCACGTCACCAAGCAAGAGAATGGATGATGAACTAAGTTCTCGCAGTACTCTGAGCCTAGTTCACTTCGAGCATCATCAAAGGTGGACAGAAGACGCAATAAGGACCTTTTCTTCAGGATCACACTGGCAGAGGTCCTGTGCCATTAGAACCCAGTCCTGAGCAGCCTGCACCATACAATTCATCTGTGGTTACAGATGAAGAGAACAAGCTGGATTATGATCATTCACACTTCATTATGTACTTTAAACACACATACACATTTCAAAATTAAATCTGCGTGTCGCAGATTTCACTCACTGTTGAACAATGAAAACCAAGGACTCTTATGGTGGAAAACTAGCCACCTAAAAATTGCCCACACATCCCACTATGTGTCTTTTCTGTATACCAGTTCACCTCAAGCTGTTTCCTAAACTAGCTCAACACTTGTACAGTTTACTACAACCAGCTCAGTATTGGTATCCTGTATTTTCTAATGATTTTCCAAAATGTGTGCAGTTACCTCTCTTTCGGTCACTTTTACTATGGTATATTGAGTCCTTTGTGCCCCCATCCACTCCTGTGTCTGCTGTTCAAATGAGCCGTCCCATGCAGTCAAGACTTTTGCGTATCATTATGATGTTCTCCATTTCTAAGCACTTAATGTCAAGTTTCAAGTCCCATTGTTGTATTATTTTAAGATTATAGAGGTTTAGATGGTGAGATTGTGGTGTTCTGCATAGAGAAAATAGACCAGCAAGCACTCACAACTTCCATTCCTCTGTAAAAAAAAAAAAAAAAAAAAAAAAAATGTCTACTACTATCTACAACTTTTCTCACTTTTTTGTAAGATATCTTCTGTTTTGGGTCTATATTTTGCCATCTTCAGCATTTTCTTTCATTCTGTAATCTGCTGCTGCTAAACTATGCATCTAGCATTACCGCCCCCCCCGCCGCCAAAGACTGTCCATAGTGAGTTTGATGTCTTTTACAAACTGTCCGGCCAAAGCTAGCTATGAAACCTGTGGCTGTGACCACATAATGAGCAAGCATACAGAGACTCAATGTCCTTGATATACTATCAGGACCAGCACTCGGGTCTCCAGTCATAATACCGACGACAGTTTGCATTTTGGACTCGAGTCTTTGCATCTAGATAAGCGAGGAGTCTGCACAGTCCAAGTAGTGAATGCTGAGATCATGGGAGATCTGAGACTAGACTACCCCCTAGTGGTGGAGATGCAGCACTGCAACATTACTTGAATTTTGTACAAGTATTTAATCGGAGAAAATGGCACTTTTACGCGATATTATCAGTGTTTTTATTTGAGTGCAGTCTCGCAAACAGTCTTCAGCAATAGCATGATTTAAATCATTCGAGCGGGTTTATAAAGAGTGAAGCCGAACCAATTTAGATACTAGTTTTCATTAAGGATGTCTCTACGTTACGAATTAAATGAATAGGTTCAATTCTGAAAATCAGCTTTGCGCCCTATTACCTCATTACCCTCATTCCCTTTGCGTAGCAAATACATTTAATGGCTTCATCAGGTATCTTGAAGCCATATGCAGGTTTATAAGATTATAATAATGATGAAACTTTCTCCTGTAGGAAACAAATTGAGAGTTTTCTGAACTCATCCAGAAATGATCACCTAGATAGAATTAATACATACACAAATGCTTTATAACATAAAGCTATATTTTGTCTATATGTATATGTGTGTATATTTCTAATGAAAATATATAAATCCATTCTTTAAATGTTTCCAGACAATGTTAGCAAAGAGGGAGCCACGTGTGTGCTTAAATGGACTAAAACCAGGTCTAATTGCACTGTGTAATATTCTCAGATAGAAATGTTTTTTTTTACATTTTGTTGAAGCTTTTGTGTTCAGCCAATGAAAGTTTTAGATCGATACCAGCAATTCCAATCCCTAAGAAAGATCGTACACCAGCTCGTTGACAGATTTGGAAAAAAGCAAAAATAAAAGCCTGGTAAGTGGAAAAGACAGAGAAACACGTTGCTTTGCTACTCCCCCCCGTGAATTCTAGTAAGGATAAACTCTGACCCTGACACAATCACCGCTTTAGCCGTCACAGAGACAGAACCTTTTAAAACATTGAGAAAACTATAGGACATCTAGAGAAAGAGAGCAAATCTATTTTTGTACAAATGTAATTTTATCCCTTGCTTATGTATAACCCCCCTCCCTTTCTCTTTCTGTGGGCTGTTGTATACATTTGTGTAAATTTTGATTTGAAATGGAAAGAAATTCAAATCAGGGCGTTCTAAAGTGGAGTGTGTAAGGGGTGTGACGTCAGCTTTTAACTGTACTTTGCCTTTTTGTTTTTTGTTTTCATTTGCCATCTCAAAGAGATGGGGTTGTTATCTCATATTGTCTTATTTTTAAAGAAATGGAAAAAAGTCATCTGTTCTTTGTGGGTTGTTCTTTGATGTCTTGTCTTTAATGCAAATTAAAATATATATATATTAAAAGTCAAAAATATTAATTTATTGCTGTGTTGTCTTTTTACGTTTCACTTATATTTGATATTATTTGTCATTATTAAATATCTTATAATTTTCAGTGTAAATGTTAAAAATATGACTAAGTTATTTCCGTTATTTATTCAATTGTCAAGTGAGGTTTTTATTACATAAGCAGGATTTCAAATGGGAAAGGAAAACACACATAAACACCATAGCACGAATACTCTAATCTTAATTACAACTAAATTGACAAATTAATTGCAATTATCCCTCCCTTCTCCTGCATAAATATCGGTAGCCTATGATACATATATTGGCATACATGGCTTTCAAATCTTTTAAAATACATTTGTTAATTTGTTTAAAGGATTAGTTCACCCAAAAATAAAAATTGGACTATAAACTCTTGAGGCATGTTTGTAAGTGCTGTTCTCTGGTTTGTGTGAAGCTATGTGTTTTCTGTTGTAAATATCGCTGTTAGTCCTGTTGAAGCGAAACAAAACGTGTTTTCGCTTGAACGCCCATTGCCCACAATCCACCTGGAGAGCGTGCTGCTCGACTTCCATAGAAATGAATTGTATTGAAAACGCCCCATCACCTTCGCTCACCACGTGCCAGTAACAGTTCGTGTCCACTAGCGCGTTTTGAGCGAAGGTGAGGGAGCATTTTTAATTCATTCCTGTGGAAGTTGAGCGCCACGCTCTCGTGGTGTATTGTGGGAATGACAGTGGTGTCGAAAATTTTCAAATTCCTCTGCTTTACGCAAATGAGGAACGAAAAACGCCAGCCAATCCCTGCGAGATGAAAGCAGTGATGTCTGTCATGCTAGCGTCAACACCTGATGATAATGATAGACTTTCTGCAGGATTGAGTGCTTAAAACACATTTTTGTTTTTTAACATACTTCAAATTAATATTGCACACATTAATTGTGGCAGTACTGTAGCTGGGTAAACAAATACTGAAATACTTTTGGCATGTGGAAATTAAGTTTGCATCTTTCTGTAATCATGCACAAACTCAGCAAAAAAAAAAAAAAAAAAAAAAAAAAAGAAACGTCCTCTCACTTTCTCACTTTTCACTTTTTTTTTTTTTTTATTTTCAGCAAACTTCAAATATCAAAAGTAACAGTCAGTATCTGGTGTGGCCACCAGCTGCATCAAGTACTGCAGTGCATCTCCTCCTCATGGACTGCACCAGATTTGCCAGTTCTTGCTGTGAGATGTTACCCCACTCTTCTACCAAGGCACTTGCAAGTTCCCGGACATTTCTGGAGGGAATGGCCGTAGCCCTCACCCTCCGATCCAACAGGTCCCAGACATGCTCAATGGGATTGAGATCCGGGCTCTTCGCTGGCTATGGCAAAACATTGACATTCCTGTCTTGCAGGAAATCATACACTGAACGAGCAGTATGGCTGGTGGCATTGTCATGCTGGAGGGTCATGTCAGGATGAGCCTGCAGGAAGGGTACCACATGAGGGAGGAGGATGTCTTCCCTGTAACGCACAGCGTTGAGATTGCCAGCAATGACAACAAGCTCAGTCCAATGATGTTGTGACACACCGCCCCAGACCATGACGGACCCTCCACCTCCAAATCGATCCCGCTCCAGAGTACAGGCCTCGGTGTAATGCTCATTCCTTGGACGATAAACGCAAGTCCGACCATCACCCCTGGTGAGACAAAACCGTGACTCGTCAGTGAAGAGCACTTTTTGCCAGTCCTGTCTGGTCCAGCCAAGGTGGGTTTGTGCCCATAGGCGACGTTGTTGCCGGTGATGTCTGATAAGGACCTGCCTTACAACAGGCCCACAAGCCCTCAGTCCAGCCTCTCAGCCTATTGCGGACAGTCTGAGCACTGATGGAGGGATAGTGCATTCCTGGTGTAACTCGGGCAGTTGTTGTTGCCATTCTGTACCTGTCCCGCAGGTGTGATATTCGGATGTACCGATCCTGTGCAGGTGTTGTAACGTGGTTTGCCACTGCGAGGACGATCAGCTGTCCTTCCTGTCTCCCTGTAGTGCTGTCTTAGGTGTCTCTTAGTACAGACATTACAATTTATTGCCCTGGCCACATCTACAGTCCTCATGCCTCCAAGCAGCATGCCTAAGACACATTCACACAGATGAGCAGGGACCCTGGGCATCTTTCTTTTGGTGTTCTTTTGGTCGGTAGAAAGGTTTCTTTAGTGTCCTAAGTTTTCATAACTGTGACCTTAATTGTCTACCATCTGTAAGATGTTAAGTGTC
Source organism: Myxocyprinus asiaticus (assembly GCF_019703515.2). Lineage (NCBI taxonomy): Eukaryota > Metazoa > Chordata > Actinopteri > Cypriniformes > Catostomidae > Myxocyprinus > Myxocyprinus asiaticus. The sequence goes on from NC_059381.1 coordinate 14,131,087, forward strand.
TTAATGAACAGGTGCATGTTCATTAATTGTTTATGGTTCTTTGAACAAGCATGGAAAACATTGTTTAAACCCTTTACAATAAAGAGCTGTAGTTATTTGGATTTTTACAAAATTATCTTTAAAATACAGTGTCCTGAAAAAGGGACATTTCTATGAGTTTATATGATGATTATATTGACTGTGTACTGAAAACAATTATTTTTACACACCGGATTTCTTCAACGCCAGTGGATACGTACTGTAAAGCTCATGTGTAGGTTGTCTCACGAACATACAAAGGAGACCAATGGTCGTTGAAAATTTTCACTAAATAATACATCAGATTTCTTGTTGTTTCTCACCACAGCTTATCGTACTCCTTCAGAACAAGACATGAGTGGCATACAATAATTTATTAGACTTCTGAATTATACTTTTGTGTCCTTTTGAAGTTTGAAGAGGTGGTCACCATTAACTGCCATTGTGAGACGTGAACTATCCCTTTAAACATTAGGATAGGGTAGGACAGTTGTCAATCGCTTTAGACCTTACAATAAGAACCTAACATTTCTATCATAAAATAAATATAGATTTTTAAAGTTCTTGGCTTTCAAAGCTGGGACACAAATACAGAGGACCTGAAAATATATTTGGTAGATAAAAATGTGACGAATTTCTGTGCATTATATAACAAAATATCAAATCAAGTTTTATTTATTTTGGAGATAGATAGTACAAACACACTTTCCAAGCAAAATAATTCACATAAGAAGTAAATTAGGTTTAAAATGATAACAATTTCGAATTTTCTGGTTGTGGAACA